>NW_026061798.1:0-310209 GCF_023897955.1 Schistocerca gregaria | reverse complement strand
AGGCTTTCCGTAATCTGTGGACTATCAGAGTGTTGATGAATCACAGAAATTGCATCGGAATTGATTACAACAGTCACCATGCGCACTTTCCTCCAAGGGATGTATGTCTCAAACACGTTCCCTTTGACCGTTAACTGGAAGACCAGTAGTAGTTTCCGATGCACATCTGGAGGCATTCTGTAATTTTTGGACTATCAGGGTGTTGATGAAACACAGAAATTGCATCGGGATTGAATACAACAGTCACCATCCGCAATTTCCTCCATGGGAGTAATGTCTGAAACAGTCTTGGCTTTGATCGTTCCCTGGAAGACCAGTAGATGTTTCCGATGCACATCTCGTGGCATTCTGTAATCTGTGGACTATCAGAGTGTTGATGAACACAGAGAATGCATCGGGATTGAATACAACAGTCACAATGCGCACTTTCCTCCATGGGAGTAATGTCTCAAACAGTCTACGCTTTGATCGTTCCCTGGAAGACCAGTAGTAGTTTCCGATGAACATCTGGTGGCATTCTGTAATCTGTGGACTATCAGAGTGTTGATGAAACACAGAAATTGCAACGGGATTGAATACAACATTCACCATGCGCACTTTCCTCCACGGGAGGTATGTCTCGAACAGTCTACGCTTTGATCGTTCCATGAAAGACCAGTAGTAGTTTCCGATGCACATCTGGAGGCATTCTGTAATCTGTGGACTATCAGAGTGTTGATGAAACACAGAAATTGCATCGGGATTGAATACAACAGTCACCATGCGCACATTCCTCCACAGGAGTAATGTCTCAAGCAGTCTACGCTTTGATCGTTCCCTGGAACACCAGTAGTAGTTTCCGATGCACATCTGGTGGCATTCTGTAATCTGTAGACAATCAGAGTGTTGATGAAACACAGAAATTGCATCGGGATTGAATACAACAGTCACCATGCGCACTTTCCTCCATGGGAGTAATGTGTCCAACAGTCTTCGCTTTGATCGTTCCCTGGAAGACCGGTAGTAGTTTCCGATTCACATCTGGAGGATTTCTGTAATCTGTGGACTATCAGAGTGTTGATGAAACACAGAAATTGCCTAGGGATTGAAACAACATTCACCATGCGCACTTTCCTCCATGGGAGTAATTCTCAAACAGTCTATGCTTTGATCATTCCCTGAAAGACTAGTAGTAGTTTCCGATGCACATCTGGTGCCATTCTGTATTCTGTGGACTATCAGAGTGTTGATGAAACACAGAAATAGCATTGGGATTGAATACAACAGTCACCATGCGCACTATCCTCCATGGGAGTAATGTCTGAAACAGTCTACGCTTTGATCGTTCCCTGGAAGACCAGTAGTAGTTTCCGATGCACATCTGGAGGCATTCTGTTTTGTGTGGACTATCAGAGCGTTGATGAAACACAAAAAATGCATCGGGATTGAATACAACAGTCACCATGCGCACTTTCCTCCATGGGAGTAATGTCTCAAAGAGTTTACGCTTTGATCGTTAGCTGGAAGACCAGTAGTAGTTTCCGATGCACATCTGGAGGCATTCTGTAACCTGTGGACTAACAGAGTGTTGATGAAACACAGAAATTGCATCGGGATTGAATACAACAGTCACCATGCGCACATTCCTCCATAAAAGTAATGTCTCAAAGAATCTACGCTTTGATCGTTCCCTGGAAGGTCGGTAATAGTTTCCGATGAACATCTGGAGGCATTCTGTAATCTGTGGACTATCAGAGTGTTGATGAAACACAGAAATTGCATTGGGATTTAATACAACAGTCACCATGCAAACTTTCCTCCACGCTAGTAATGTCTCAAACAGTCTGCGCTTTGATCGTTCCCAGGAACACCAGTAGTAGTTTCCGATGCACATCTGGTGGCATTCTGTAATCTGTAGACTATCAGAGTGTTGATGAAACACAGAAATTGCATCGGGATTGAATACAACAGTCACCATGTGCACTTTCCTCCTTGGGAGTAATTCTCAAACAGTCTATGCTTTGATCGTTCCCTGAATACCAGTAGTAGTTTCCAATGCATATCTGGTGCCATTCCGTAATCTGTTTACTATCTGAGTGTTGATGAAACACAGAAATTGCATCGGGAATGAATACAACAGTCACCATGCGCACTTTCTTCCACGGGTGGTATGTCTTAAACTGTATACGGTTTGATCGTTCCCTGGAAGACCGGTAGTAGTTTGCGATGCACATCTGGTGGCATTCTGTAATCTGTGGACTATCAGAGTATTGATGAAACACAGAAAATGCATCTGGATTGAATACAACAGTCACCATGAGCACTTTCCTCCATGGGAGTAATGTCTCAAAGAGTTTACGCTTTGATCGATCCCTGGAAGACCAGTAGTAGTTTCCGATGCACATCTGGAGGCATTCTGTAATCTGTGGACTATTAGACTGTTGATGAAACACAGAAATTGCGTCGGGATTGAATACAACAGTCACCATGCGCACTTACCTCTATGGGAGTAATGTCTCTAACAGTCTTCGCTTTGATCGTTCCCTGGAAAACCAGTAGTAGTTTCCGATGCACATCTGGAGGCTTTCTGTAATCTGTGGACTATCAGAGTGTAGATGAAACACAGAAATTGCCTCTGGATTGAAAACAACATTCAACATACGCACTTTCCTCCATGGGAGTAATTCTCAAACAGTCTATGCTTTGATCGTTCCCTGGAAGACCAGTAGTAGTTTCCGATGCACATCTGGTGGCATTCTGTAATCTGTGGCCTACCAGAGTGTTGATGAAACACAGAAGTTGCATCGGGAATGAATACAACAGTCACCATGCGCACTTTGCTCCACGGGAGGTATGTCTGAATTAGTCTACGATTTGATCGTTCCCTGGAAGACCAGTAGTAGTTTCCGATGCACATCTCGTGGCATTCTGTAATCTGTGGTCTATCAGAGTGTTGATGAAACACAGAAAATGCATCGGGATTGAATACAACAGTCTCCATGCGCACTTTCCTCCATGGGAGTAAAGTCTCAAAGAGTTTACGCTTTGATTGTTCCCTGGAAGACCAGTAGTAGTTTCCGATGCACATCTGGGGGCATTCTGTAATCTGTGGACTATTAGAGTGTTGATGAAACACAGAAATTGCATCGGGATTGAATACAACAGTCACCATGCGCACATTCCTCCATAAAAGTAATGTCTCAAACAGTCTACGCTTTGATCGTTCCCTGGAAGACAAGTAGTAGTTTCCGATGCACATCTGAAATCATTCTGTAATCTGTGGACTATCAGAGTGTTGATGAAACACAGAAATTGCATCGGGAATGAATACAACAGTCACCATGCGCACTTTGCTCCACGGGAGGTATGTCTGAATTAGTCTACGATTTGATTGTTCCCTGGAAGACCAGTACTAGTTTCCGATGCACATCATGAGGCATTCTGTAATCTGTGGACTATCAGAGTGTTGATGAAACACAGAAAATGGATCGGGATTGAATACAACAGTCACCATGCGCACTTTCCGACACGGGAGTAAAGTCTCAGACAATCTACGCTTTGATCATTCCCTGGAAGTAAAGAAGTAGTTTCCGATGCACATCTGGAGGCATTCTGTAATTTGTGGAGTACCAGAGTGTTGATGAGACACAGAAATTGCATCGGGATTGATTACAACAGTCACCATGCGCACTTTCCTCCATGGGAGTAATTCTCAAACAGTCTTGGCTTTGGTCGTTCCCTGGAAGACCAGTAGTAGTTTCCGATGCACATCTCGTGGCATTCTGTTATGTGTGGACTATAAGAGTGTTGATGAAACACAGAAAATGCATCGGGATTGAATACAACAGTCACCATCCGCACTTTCCTCCAAGGGAGTTATATCTCAAGGAGTTTACGATTTGATCGTTCCCTGGAAGACCTGTAATAGTTTCCGATGCACATCTGGAGGCATTCTGTAATCCGTGGACTATCAGAGTTTTGATGAAACACAGAAATTGAATCCTGATTGAATACAGCAGTCACCATGCGCTCTTTCCTCCATGGGAGTAATGTCCCAAACAGACTACGCTTTGATCGTTCCCTGGAAGACCAGAAGTAGTTTCCGATGAACATCTGGAAACATTCTGTAATCTGTGGAGTATCAGAGTGTTGATGAGACACAGAAATTGCATCGGGATTGAATACAACAGTCACCGTGCGCACTTTCCTCCATGGGAGTAATTCTCAAACAGTCTAAGCTTTGATCGTTCCCTGGGAGACCAGTAGTAGTTTCCGATGAACATCTGGTGGCATTCTGTAATCTGTGGACTATCAGAGTGTTGATGAAACACAGAAATTGCAACGGGATTGAATACAACATTCACCATGCGCTCTTTCCTCCACGGGAGGTATGTCTCAAAGAGTCTACGCTTTGATCGTTAGCTGGAAGACCAGTAGTAATTTCCGATGCACATCTCGAGGCATTCTGTAATCTGTGGACTATCAGAGTGTTGATGAAACACAGAAATTGCATCGGGATTGAATACAACAGTCACCATGCGCACATTCCTCCATAACAGTAATGTCTGAAACAATCTATGCTTTGATCGTTCCCTGGAAGACCGGTAGTAGTTTCCGATGAACATCTGGAGTCATTCTGTAATCTGTGGACTATCAGAGTGTTGATGAACCACAGAAATTGCATCGGGATTGAATACAACAGTCACCATGCGCACTTTCCTCCACGCTAGTAATGTCTCAAACAGTCTGCGCTTTGATCGTTCCCTGGAAGACCAGTAGTAGTTTCCGATGAACATCTGGAGGCATTCTGTAACCTGTGGACTATCAGAGTGTTGATGTAACACAGAAATTGCATCGGGATTGAATACAACAGTCACCATGACCTCATTCCTCCACGGGAGTATTGTCTCAAACAGTCTGCGCTTTGATCGTTCCCTGGAACACCAGTAGTAGTTTCCGATGCACATCTGGAGGCATTCTGTAATCTGTGGACTAACAGAGTGTTGATGAAACACAGAAATTGCAACGGGATTGAATACAACAGTCACCATGCAAACTTTCCTCCACGCTAGTAATGTCTCAAACAGTCTGCGCTTTTATCGTTCCCAGGAACACCAGTAGTAGTTTCCGATGCACATCTGGTGGCATTCTGTAATCTGTAGACTATCTGAGTGTTGATGAAACACAGAAATTGCATCGGGAATGATTACAACAGTCACCATGCGCACTTTCCTCCACGGGAGGTATGTCTTAAACAGTCTACGCTTTGATCGTTCCCTGGAAGACCGGTAGTAGTTTGCGATGCACATCTCGTGGCATTCTGTAATCTGTGGACTATCAGAGTATTGATGAAACACAGAAAATGCATCGGGATTGAATACAACAGTCACCATGAGCACTTTCCTCCATGGGAGTAATGTCTCAAAGAGTTTACGCTTTGATCGATCCCTAGAAGACCAGTAGTAGTTTCCGATGCACATCTGGAGGCATTCTGTAATCTGTGGACTATTAGACTGTTGATGAAACACAGAAATTGCGTCGGGATTGAATACAACAGTCACCATGCGCACTTTCCTCTATGGGAGTAATGTCTCTAACAGTCTTCGCTTTGATCGTTCCCTGGAAAACCAGTAGTAGTTTCCGATGCACATCCGGAGGCTTTCTGTAATCTGTGGACTATCAGAGTGTAGATGAAACACAGAAATTGCCTCTGGATTGAAAACAACATTCAACATACGCACTTTCCTCCATGGGAGTAATTCTCAAACAGTCTATGCTTTGATCGTTCCCTGGAAGGCCAGTAGTAGTTTCCGATGCACATCTGGTGGCATTCTGTAATCTGTGGCCTACCAGAGTGTTGATGAAACACAGAAATTGCATCGGGAATGAATACAACAGTCACCATGCGCACTTTGCTCCACGGGAGGTATGTCTGAATTAGTCTACGATTTGATCGTTCCCTGGAAGACCAGTAGTAGTTTCCGATGCACATCTCGTGGCATTCTGTAATCTGTGGTCTATCAGAGTGTTGATGAAACACAGAAAATGCATCGGGATTGAATACAACAGTCTCCATGCGCACTTTCCTCCATGGGAGTAAAGTCTCAAAGAGTTTACGCTTTGATTGTTCCCTGGAAGACCAGTAGTAGTTTCCGATGCACATCTGGGGGCATTCTGTAATCTGTGGACTATTAGAGTGTTGATGAAACACAGAAATTGCATCGGGATTGAATACAACAGTCACCATGCGCACATTCCTCCATAAAAGTAATGTCTCAAACAGTCTACGCTTTGATCGTTCCCTGGAAGACAAGTAGTAGTTTCCGATGCACATCTGGAATCATTCTGTAATCTGTGGACTATCAGAGTGTTGATGAAACACAGAAATTGCATCGGGAATGAATACAACAGTCACCATGCGCACTTTGCTCCACGGGAGGTATGTCTGAATTAGTCTACCATTTGATTGTTCCCTGGAAGACCAGTACTAGTTTCCGATGCACATCATGAGGCATTCTGTAATCTGTGGACTATAAGAGTGTTGATGAAACACAGAAAATGCATCGGGATTGAATACAACAGTCACCATGCTCACTTTCCTCCAAGGGAGTTATATCTCAAGGAGTTTACGATTTGATCGTTCCCTGGAAGACCAGTAGTAGTTTCCGATGCACATCTGGAGGCATTCTGTAATCCGTGGACTATCAGAGTTTTGATGAAACACAGAAATTGAATCCTGATTGAATACAGCAGTCACCATGCGCACTTTCCTCCATGGGAGTAATGTCCCAAACAGACTACGCTTTGATCGTTCCCTGGAAGACCAGAAGTAGTTTCCGATGAACATCTGGAAACATTCTGTAATCTGTGGAGTATCAGAGTGTTGATGAGACACAGAAATTGCATCGGGATTGAATACAACAGTCACCGTGCGCACTTTCCTCCATGGGAGTAATTCTCAAACAGTCTAAGCTTTGATCGTTCCCTGGGAGACCAGTAGTAGTTTCCGATGAACATCTGGTGGCATTCTGTAATCTGTGGACTATCAGAGTGTTGATGAAACACAGAAATTGCAACGGGATTGAATACAACATTCACCATGCGCTCTTTCCTCCACGGGAGGTATGTCTCAAAGAGTCTACGCTTTGATCGTTAGCTGGAAGACCAGTAGTAATTTCCGATGCACATCTCGAGGCATTCTGTAATCTGTGGACTATCAGAGTGTTGATGGAACACAGAAATTGCATCGGGATTGAATACAACAGTCACCATGCGCACATTCCTCCATAAAAATAATGTCTCAAACAATCTATGCTTTGATCGTTCCCTGGAAGACCGGTAGTAGTTTCCGATGAACATCTGGAGGCATTCTGTAATCCGTGGACTATCAGAGTGTTGATGAAACACAGAAATTGCATCGGGATTGAATACAACAGTCACCATGCGCAGTTTCCTCCACGCTAGTAATGTCTCAAACAGTCTGCGCTTTGATCGTTCCCTGGAAGACCAGTAGTAGTTTCCGATGAACATCTGGAGGCATTCTGTAACCTGTGGACTATCAGAGTGTTGATGTAACACAGAAATTGCATCGGGATTGAATACAACAGTCACCATGACCTCATTCCTCCACGGGAGTATTGTCTCAAACAGTCTGCGCTTTGATCGTTCCCTGGAACACCAGTAGTAGTTTCCGATGCACATCTGGAGGCATTCTGTAATCTGTGGACTAACAGAGTGTTGATGAAACACAGAAATTGCAACGGGATTGAATACAACAGTCACCATGCGCACATTCCTCCATAAAAGTAGTGACTCAAAGATTCTGCGCTTTGATCGTTCCCTGGAAGACCGGTAGTAGTTTCCGATGAACATCTGGAGGCATTCTGTAATCTGTGGACTATCGGAGTGTTGATGAAACACAGATATTGCATCAGGATTGAATACAACAGTCACTATCAGCACTTTCCTCCATGGGAGTAATGTCTGAAACAGTCTACGCTTTGATCGTTCCCTGGAAGACCAGTAGTAGTTTCCGATGCACATCTCGTGGCATTCTGTAATCTGTGGTCTATCGGAGTGTTGATGAAACACAGAAAATGCATCGGGATTGAATACAACAGTCACCATGCGCACTTTCCGACACGGGAGTAAAGTCTCAGACAATCTACGCTTTGATCATTCCCTGGAAGTAAAGAAGTAGTTTCCGATGCACATCTGGAGGCATTCTGTAATTTGTGGAGTACCAGAGTGTTGATGAGACACAGAAATTGCATCGGGATTGAATACAACAGTCACCATGCGCACATTCCTCCATAAAAGTAATGTCTCAAACAGTCTACGCTTTGATCGTTCCCTGGAAGACAAGTAGTAGTTTCCGATGCACATCTGGAATCATTCTGTAATCTGTGGACTATCAGAGTGTTGATGAAACACAGAAATTGCATCGGGAATGAATACAACAGTCACCATGCGCACTTTGCTCCACGTGAGGTATGTCAGAATTAGTCTACGATTTGATTGTTCCCTGGAAGACCAGTACTAGTTTCCGATGCACATCATTAGGCATTCTGTAATCTGTGGACTATCAGAGTGTTGATAAAACACAGAAAATGGATCGGGATTGAATACAACAGTCACCATGCGGACTTTCCGACACGGGAGTAAAGTCTCAGACAATCTACGCTTTGATCATTCCCTGGAAGTAAAGAAGTAGTTTCCGATGCACATCTGGAGGCATTCTGTAATTTGTGGAGTACCAGAGTGTTGATGAGACACAGAAATTGCATCGGGATTGATTACAACAGTCACCATGCGCACTTTCCTCCATGGGAGTAATTCTCAAACAGTCTTGGCTTTGGTCGTTCCCTGGAAGACCAGTAGTAGTTTCCGATGCACATCTCGTGGCATTCTGTTATGTGTGGACTATAAGAGTGTTGATGAAACACAGAAAATGCATCGGGATTGAATACAACAGTCACCATGCGCACTTTCCTCCAAGGGAGTTATATCTCAAGGAGTTTACGATTTGATCGTTCCCTGGAAGACCAGTAGTAGATTCCGATGCACATCTGGAGGCATTCTGTAATCCGTGGCCTATCAGATTTTTAATGAAACACAGAAATTGAATCCTGATTGAATACAGCAGTCACCATGCGCACTTTCCTCCATGGGAGTAATGTCCCAAACAGACTACGCTATGATCGTTCCCTGGAAGACCAGAAGTAGTTTCCGATGAACATCTGGAAACATTCTGTAATCTGTGGAGTATCAGAGTGTTGATGAGACACAGAAATTGCATCGGGATTGAATACAACAGTCACCGTGCGCACTTTCCTCCATGGGAGTAATTCTCAAACAGGCTAAGCTTTGATCGTTCCCTGGGAGACCAGTAGTAGTTTCCGATGAACATCTGGTGGCATTCTGTAATCTGTGGACTATCAGAGTGTTTATGAAACACAGAAATTGCAACGGGATTGAATACAACATTCACCATGCGCTCTTTCCTCCACGGGAGGTATGTCTCAAAGAGTCTACGCTTTGATCGTTAGCTGGAAGACCAGTAGTAATTTCCGATGCACATCTCGAGGCATTCTGTTATCTGTGGACTATCAGAGTGTTGATGAAACACAGAAATTGCATCGGGATTGAATACAACAGTCACCATGCGCACATTCCTCCATAAAAGTAATGTCTCAAACAATCTATGCTTTGATCGTTCCCTGGAAGACCGGTAGTAGTTTCCGATGAACATCTGGAGGCATTCTGTAATCTGTGGACTATCAGAGTGTTGATGAAACACAGAAATTGCATCGGGATTGAATACAACAGTCACCATGCGCACTTTCCTCCACGCTAGTAATGTCTCAAACAGTCTGCGCTTTGATCGTTCCCTGGAAGACCAGTAGTAGTTTCCGATGAACATCTGGAGGCATTCTGTAACCGTTGGACTATCAGAGTGTTGATGTAACACAGAAATTGCATCGGGATTGAATACAACAGTCACCATGACCTCATTCCTCCACGGGAGTATTGTCTCAAACAGTCTGCGCTTTGATCGTTCCTTGGAACACCAGTAGTAGTTTCCGATGCACATCTGGAGGCATTCTGTAACCTGTGGACTATCAGAGTGTTGATGAAACACAGAAATTGCATTGGGATTGAATACAACAGTCACCATGCAAACTTTCCTCCACGCTAGTAATGTCTCAAACAGTCTGCGCTTTTATCGTTCCCAGGAACACCAGTAGTAGTTTCCGATGCACATCTGGTGGCATTCTGTAATCTGTAGACTATCAGAGTGTTGATGAAACACAGAAATTGCATCGGGATTGAATACAACGGTCACCATGCGCACTTTCCCCCTTGGGAGTAATTCTCAAACAGTCTATGCTTTGATCGTTCCCTGAATACCAGTAGTAGTTTCCGATGCATATCTGGTGCCATTCTGTAATCTGTTAATATCTGAGTGTTGATGAAACACAGAAATTGCATCGGGAAATGATTACAACAGTCACCATGCGCACTTTCCTCCAAGGGAGTTATATCTCAAGGAGTTTACGATTTGATCGTTCCCTGGAAGACCAGTAGTAGATTCCGATGCACATCTGGAGGCATTCTGTAATCCGTGGCCTATCAGAGTTTTGATGAAACACAGAAATTGAATCCTGATTGAATACAGCAGTCACCATGCGCACTTTCCTCCATGGGAGTAATTCTCAAACAGTCTATGCTTTGATCGTTCCCTGGAAGACCAGTAGTAGTTTCCGATGCACATCTCGTGGCATTCTGTAATCTGTGGTCTATCAGAGTGTTGATGAAACACAGAAAATGCATCGGGATTGAATACAACAGTCACCATGCGCACTTTCCGACACGGGAGTAAAGTCTCAGACAATCTACGCTTTGATCATTCCCTGGAAGTAAAGAAGTAGTTTCCGATGCACGTCTGGAGGCATTCTGTAATTTGTGGAGTACCCGAGTGTTGATGAGACACAGAAATTGCATCGGGATTGATTACAAAAGTCACCATGCGCACTTTCCTCCATGGGAGTAATTCTCAAACAGTCTTGGCTTTGGTCGTTCCCTGGAAGACCAGTAGTAGTTTCCGATGCACATCTCGTGGCATTCTGTTATGTGTGGACTATAAGAGTGTTGATGAAACACAGAAAATGCATCGGGATTGAATACAACAGTCACCATGCGCACTTTCCTCCAAGGGAGTTATATCTCAAGGAGTTTACGATTTGATCGTTCCCTGGAAGACCAGTAGTAGTTTCCGATGCACATCTCGTGGCATTCTGTAATCTGTGGTCTATCAGAGTGTTGATGAAACACAGAAAATGCATCGGGATTGAATACAACAGTCTCCATGCGCACTTTCCTTCATGGGAGTAAAGTCTCAAAGAGTTTACGCTTTGATTGTTCCCTGGAAGACCAGTAGTAGTTTCCGATGCACATCTGGGGGCATTCTGTAATCTGTGGACTATTAGGGTGTTGATGAAACACAGAAATTGCATCGGGATTGAATACAACAGTCACCATGCGCACATTCCTCCATAAAAGTAATGTCTCAAACAGTCTACGCTTTGATCGTTCCCTGGAAGACAAGTAGTAGTTTCCGATGCACATCTGGAATCATTCTGTAATCTGTGGACCATCAGAGTGTTGATGAAACACAGAAATTGCATCGGGAATGAATACAACAGTCACCATGCGCACTTTGCTCCACGGGAGGTATGTTCGAATTAGTCTACGATTTGATTGTTCCCTGGAAGACCAGTACTAGTTTCCGATGCACATCATTAGGCATTCTGTAATCTGTGGACTATCAGAGTGTTGATGAAACACAGAAAATGGATCGGGATTGAATACAACAGTCACCATGCGCACTTTCCGACACGGGAGTAAAGTCTCAGACAATCTACGCTTTGATCATTCCCTGGAAGTAAAGAAGTAGTTTCCGATGCACATCAGGAGGCATTCTGTAATTTGTGGAGTACCAGAGTGTTGATGAGACACAGAAATTGCATCGGGATTGATTACAACAGTCACCATGCGCACTTTCCTCCATGGGAGTAATTCTCAAACAGTCTTGGCTTTGGTCGTTCCCTGGAAGACCAGTAGTAGTTTCCGATGCACATCTCGTGGCATTCTGTTATGTGTGGACTATAAGAGTGTTGATGAAACACAGAAAATGCATCGGGATTGAATACAACAGTCACCATGCGCACTTTCCTCCAAGGGAGTTATATCTCAAGGAGTTTACGATTTGATCGTTCCCTGGAAGACCAGTAGTAGATTCCGATGCACATCTGGAGGCATTCTGTAATCCGTGGCCTATCAGAGTTTTGATGAAACACAGAAATTGAATCCTGATTGAATACAGCAGTCACCATGCGCACTTTCCTCCATGGGAGTAATGTCCCAAACAGACTACGCTTTGATCGTTCCCTGGAAGACCAGAAGTAGATTCCGCTGAACATCTGGAAACATGCTGTAATCTGTGGAGTATCAGAGTGTTGATGAGACACAGAAATTGCATCGGGATTGAATACAACAGTCACCGTGCGCACTTTCCTCCATGGGAGTAATTCTCGAACAGTCTAAGCTTTGATCGTTCCCTGGGAGACCAGTAGTAGTTTCCGATGAACATCTGGTGGCATTCTGTAATCTGTGGACTATCAGAGTGTTTATGAAACACAGAAATTGCAACGGGATTGAATACAACATTCACCATGCGCTCTTTCCTCCACGGGAGGTATGTCTCAAAGAGTCTACGCTTTGATCGTTAGCTGGAAGACCAGTAGTAATTTCCGATGCACATCTCGAGGCATTCTGTTATCTGTGGACTATCAGAGTGTTGATGAAACACAGAAATTGCATCGGGATTGAATACAACAGTCACCATGCGCACATTCCTCCATAAAAGTAATGTCTCAAACAATCTATGCTTTGATCGTTCCCTGGAAGACCGGTAGTAGTTTCCGATGAACATCTGGAGGCATTCTGTAATCTGTGGACTATCAGAGTGTTGATGAAACACAGAAATTGCATCGGGATTGAATACAACAGTCACCATGCGCACTTTCCTCCACGCTAGTAATGTCTCAAACAGTCTGCGCTTTGATCGTTCCCTGGAAGACCAGTAGTAGTTTCCGATGAACATCTGGAGGCATTCTGTAACCGTTGGACTATCAGAGTGTTGATGTAACACAGAAATTGCATCGGGATTGAATACAACAGTCACCATGACCTCATTCCTCCACGGGAGTATTGTCTCAAACAGTCTGCGCTTTGATCGTTCCTTGGAACACCAGTAGTAGTTTCCGATGCACATCTGGAGGCATTCTGTAACCTGTGGACTATCAGAGTGTTGATGAAACACAGAAATTGCATTGGGATTGAATACAACAGTCACCATGCAAACTTTCCTCCACGCTAGTAATGTCTCAAACAGTCTGCGCTTTTATCGTTCCCAGGAACACCAGTAGTAGTTTCCGATGCACATCTGGTGGCATTCTGTAATCTGTAGACTATCAGAGTGTTGATGAAACACAGAAATTGCATCGGGATTGAATACAACGGTCACCATGCGCACTTTCCCCCTTGGGAGTAATTCTCAAACAGTCTATGCTTTGATCGTTCCCTGAATACCAGTAGTAGTTTCCGATGCATATCTGGTGCCATTCTGTAATCTGTTAATATCTGAGTGTTGATGAAACACAGAAATTGCATCGGGAAATGATTACAACAGTCACCATGCGGACTTTCCTCCAAGGGAGTTATATCTCAAGGAGTTTACGATTTGATCGTTCCCTGGAAGACCAGTAGTAGATTCCGATGCACATCTGGAGGCATTCTGTAATCCGTGGCCTATCAGAGTTTTGATGAAACACAGAAATTGAATCCTGATTGAATACAGCAGTCACCATGCGCACTTTCCTCCATGGGAGTAATTCTCAAACAGTCTATGCTTTGATCGTTCCCTGGAAGACCAGTAGTAGTTTCCGATGCACATCTCGTGGCATTCTGTAATCTGTGGTCTATCAGAGTGTTGATGAAACACAGAAAATGCATCGGGATTGAATACAACAGTCACCATGCGCACTTTCCGACACGGGAGTAAAGTCTCAGACAATCTACGCTTTGATCATTCCCTGGAAGTAAAGAAGTAGTTTCCGATGCACGTCTGGAGGCATTCTGTAATTTGTGGAGTACCCGAGTGTTGATGAGACACAGAAATTGCATCGGGATTGATTACAAAAGTCACCATGCGCACTTTCCTCCATGGGAGTAATTCTCAAACAGTCTTGGCTTTGGTCGTTCCCTGGAAGACCAGTAGTAGTTTCCGATGCACATCTCGTGGCATTCTGTTATGTGTGGACTATAAGAGTGTTGATGAAACACAGAAAATGCATCGGGATTGAATACAACAGTCACCATGCGCACTTTCCTCCAAGGGAGTTATATCTCAAGGAGTTTACGATTTGATCGTTCCCTGGAAGACCAGTAGTAGTTTCCGATGCACATCTCGTGGCATTCTGTAATCTGTGGTCTATCAGAGTGTTGATGAAACACAGAAAATGCATCGGGATTGAATACAACAGTCTCCATGCGCACTTTCCTTCATGGGAGTAAAGTCTCAAAGAGTTTACGCTTTGATTGTTCCCTGGAAGACCAGTAGTAGTTTCCGATGCACATGTGGGGGCATTCTGTAATCTGTGGACTATTAGGGTGTTGATGAAACACAGAAATTGCATCGGGATTGAATACAACAGTCACCATGCGCACATTCCTCCATAAAAGTAATGTCTCAAACAGTCTACGCTTTGATCGTTCCCTGGAAGACAAGTAGTAGTTTCCGATGCACATCTGGAATCATTCTGTAATCTGTGGACCATCAGAGTGTTGATGAAACACAGAAATTGCATCGGGAATGAATACAACAGTCACCATGCGCACTTTGCTCCACGGGAGGTATGTTCGAATTAGTCTACGATTTGATTGTTCCCTGGAAGACCAGTACTAGTTTCCGATGCACATCATTAGGCATTCTGTAATCTGTGGACTATCAGAGTGTTGATGAAACACAGAAAATGGATCGGGATTGAATACAACAGTCACCATGCGCACTTTCCGACACGGGAGTAAAGTCTCAGACAATCTACGCTTTGATCATTCCCTGGAAGTAAAGAAGTAGTTTCCGATGCACATCAGGAGGCATTCTGTAATTTGTGGAGTACCAGAGTGTTGATGAGACACAGAAATTGCATCGGGATTGATTACAACAGTCACCATGCGCACTTTCCTCCATGGGAGTAATTCTCAAACAGTCTTGGCTTTGGTCGTTCCCTGGAAGACCAGTAGTAGTTTCCGATGCACATCTCGTGGCATTCTGTTATGTGTGGACTATAAGAGTGTTGATGAAACACAGAAAATGCATCGGGATTGAATACAACAGTCACCATGCGCACTTTCCTCCAAGGGAGTTATATCTCAAGGAGTTTACGATTTGATCGTTCCCTGGAAGACCAGTAGTAGATTCCGATGCACATCTGGAGGCATTCTGTAATCCGTGGCCTATCAGAGTTTTGATGAAACACAGAAATTGAATCCTGATTGAATACAGCAGTCACCATGCGCACTTTCCTCCATGGGAGTAATGTCCCAAACAGACTACGCTTTGATCGTTCCCTGGAAGACCAGAAGTAGATTCCGCTGAACATCTGGAAACATGCTGTAATCTGTGGAGTATCAGAGTGTTGATGAGACACAGAAATTGCATCGGGATTGAATACAACAGTCACCGTGCGCACTTTCCTCCATGGGAGTAATTCTCGAACAGTCTAAGCTTTGATCGTTCCCTGGGAGACCAGTAGTAGTTTCCGATGAACATCTGGTGGCATTCTGTAATCTGTGGACTATCAGAGTGTTTATGAAACACAGAAATTGCAACGGGATTGAATACAACATTCACCATGCGCTCTTTCCTCCACGGGAGGTATGTCTCAAAGAGTCTACGCTTTGATCGTTAGCTGGAAGACCAGTAGTAATTTCCGATGCACATCTCGAGGCATTCTGTTATCTGTGGACTATCAGAGTGTTGATGAAACACAGAAATTGCATCGGTATTGAATACAACAGTCACCATGCGCACATTCCTCCATAAAAGTAATGTCTCAAACCATCTATGCTTTGATCGTTCCCTGGAAGACCGGTAGTAGTTTCCGATGAACATCTGGAGGCATTCTGTAATCTGTGGACTATCAGAGTGTTGATGAAACACAGAAATTGCATCGGGATTGAATACAACAGTCACCATGCGCACTTTCCTCCACGCTAGTAATGTCTCAAACAGTCTGCGATTTGATCGTTCCCTGGAAGACCAGTAGTAGTTTCCGATGAACATCTGGAGGCATTCTGTAACCTGTGGACTATCAGAGTGTTGATGTAACACAGAAATTGCATCGGGATTGAATACAACAGTCACCATGACCTCATTCCTCCACGGGAGTATTGTCTCAAACAGTCTCGCTTTGATCGTTCCCTGGAACACCAGTAGTAGTTTCCGATGCACATCTGGAGGCATTCTGTAACCTGTGGACTATCAGAGTGTTGATGAAACACAGAAATTGCATTGGGATTGAATACAACAGTCACCATGCAAACTTTCCTCCACGCTAGTAATGTCTCAAACAGTCTGCGCTTTTATCGTTCCCAGGAACACCAGTAGTAGTTTCCGATGCACATCTGGTGGCATTCTGTAATCTGTAGACTATCAGAGTGTTGATGAAACACAGAAATTGCATCGGGATTGAATACAACGGTCACCATGCGCACTTTCCCCCTTGGGAGTAATTCTCAAACAGTCTATGCTTTGATCGTTCCCTGAATACCAGTAGTAGTTTCCGATGCATATCTGGTGCCATTCTGTAATCTGTTTACTATCTGAGTGTTGATGAAACACAGAAATTGCATCGGGATTGAATACAACAGTCACCATGCGCACATTCCTCCACGGGAGTATTGTCTCAAACAGTCTGCGATTTGATCGTTCCCTGGAACACCAGTAGTAGTTTCCGATGCACATCTGGAGGCATTCTGTAATCTGTGGACTAACAGAGTGTTGATGAAACACAGAAATTGCAACGGGATTGAATACAACAGTCACCATGCGCACATTCCTCCATAAAAGTAATGTCTCAAAGATTCTGCGCTTTGATCGTTCCCTGGAAGACCGGTAGTAGTTTCCGATGAACATCTGGAGGCATTCTGTAATCTGTGGACTATCAGAGTGTTGATGAAACACAGAAATTGCATTGGGATTGAATACAACAGTCACCATGCAAACTTTCCTCCACGCTAGTAATGTCTCAAACAGTCTGCGCTTTTATCGTTCCCAGGAACACCAGTAGTAGTTTCCGATGCACATCTGGTGGCATTCTGTAATCTGTAGACTATCAGAGTCTTGATGAAACACAGAAATTGCATCGGGATTGAATACAACGGTCACCATGAGTACTTTCCTCCTTGGGAGTATTTCTCAAACAGCATATGCTTTGATCGTTCCCTGAATACCAGTAGTAGTTTCCGATGCATATCTGGTGCCATTCTGTAATCTGTTTACTATCTGAGTGTTGATGAAACACAGAAATTGCATCGGGAATGAATACAACAGTCACCATGCGCACTTTCCTCCACGGGAGGTATGTCTTAAACAGTCTACGCTTTGATCGTTCCCTGGAAGACCGGTAGTAGTTTGCGATGCACATCTCGTGGCATTCTGTAATCTGTGGACTATCAGAGTATTGATGAAACACGGAAAATGCATCGGGATTGAATACAACAGTCACCATGAGCACTTTCCTCCATGGGAGTAATGTCTCAAAGAGTTTACGCTTTGATCGTTCCCTGGAAGACCAGTAGTAGTTTCCGATGCACATCTGGAGGCATTCTGTAATCTGTGGACTATTAGAGTGTTGATGAAACACAGAAATTGCATCGGGATTGAATACAACAGTCACCATGCGCACTTTCCTCTATGGGAGTAATGTCTCTAACAGTCTATGCTTTGATCGTTCCCTGGAAGACCAGTAGTAGTTTCCGATGCACATCTGGTGGCATTCTGTAATCTGTGGCCTACCAGAGTGTTGATGTAACACAGAAATTGCATCGGGAATGAATACAACAGTCACCATGCGCACTTTGCTCCACGGGAGGTATGTCTGAAACAGTCTACGCTTTGATCGTTCCCTGGAAGACCAGTAGTAGTTTCCGATGCACATCTGGTGGCATACTGTAATCTGTAAACTATCAGAGTGTTGATGAAACACAGAAATTGCATCAGGATTGAATACAACAGTCACTATCAGCACTTTCCACCATGGGAGTAATGTCTGAAACAGTCTACGCTTTGATCGTTCCCTGGAAGACCAGTAGTAGTTACCGATGCACATCTCGTGGCATTCTGTAATCTGTGGTCTATCAGAGTGTTGATGAAACACAGAAAATGCATCGGGATTGAATACAACAGTCACCATGCGCACTTTCCTACATGGGAGTAAAGTCTCAAAGAGTTTACGCTTTGATTGTTCCCTGGAAGACCAGTAGTAGTTTCCGATGCACATCTGGGGGCATTCTGTAATCTGTGGACTATTAGCGTGTTGATGAAACACAGAAATCGCATCGGGATTGAATACAACAGTCACCATGCGCACATTCCTCCATAAAAGTAATGTCTCAAACAGTCTACTCTTTGATCGTTTCCTGGAAGACCAGTAGTAGTTTCCGATGCACAACTGGAATCGTTCTGTAATCTGTGGACTATCAGAGTGTTGATGAAATACAGAAATTGCATCGGGATTGAATACAACAGTCACCATGCGCCCTTTCCTCCATGGGAGTAATGTCTCAAAGAGTCTACGCTTTGATTGTTCCGTGGAAGACCAGTAATAGTTTCCGATGCACATCATGAGGCATTCTGTAATCTGTGGACTATCAGAGTGTTGATGAAACACAGAAAATGCATCGGGATTTAATACAACAGTCACCATGCGCACTTTCCTACACGGGAGTAAAGTCTCAGACAATCTACACTTTGATCGTACCCTGGAAGACTAGTAGTGGTTTCCGATGCACTTCTGGTGGCATTCTGTAATGTGTAGACTATCAGAGTGTTGATGAAACACAGTAATTGCATCGGGATTGAATAAAACAGTCACCATGCTCACTTTTTTCCATGGGAGTAATATCTCCAACAGTCTACGCTTTGATCGTTCCCTGGAAGACCAGTAGTAGTTTCTGATGAACATCTGGAGGCTTTCTGTAATCTGTGGACTATCAGAGTGTTGATGAAACACAGAAAATATATCGGGATTGATAACAAAACAGTCCTCATGAGCACATTCCTCCATGAAAGTAATGTCTCAAACAGTCTACGCTTTGATCGTTCCCTGAAAGACCAGTAGTAGTTTCCGGTGCACATCTGGAGGCCTTCTGTAATCTGTGGACTATCAGAGTTTTGATGAAACACAGAAATTGCATCGGGATTGAATACAACAGTCACCATGCGCACTTTCCTCCATGGGAGTAATGTCTTAAACAGTCTACGCTTTGATCGTTCCCTGGAAGCCCAGTAGTAGTTTCCGATGCACATCTGGAGGCTTTCCGTAATCTGTGGACTATCAGAGTGTTGATGAAACACAGAAATTGCATCGGGATTGAAAACAACAGTCACCATGAGCACATTCCTCTATGAAAGTAATGTCTCAAACAGTCTACGCTTTGATCGTTCCCTGAAAGACCAGTAGTAGTTTCCGGTGCACAACCCTGAGGCATTCTGTAATCTGTGGACTATCAGAGTTTTGATGAAACACAGAAATTGCATCGGGATTGAATACAACAGTCACCATGCGCACTTTCCTCCATGGGAGTAATGTCTCTAACAGTCTACGCTTTGATCGTTCCCTGGAAGCCCAGTAGTAGTTTCCGATGCACATCTGGAGGCTTTCCGTAATCTGTGGACTATCAGAGTGTTGATGAAACACAGAAATTGCATCGGGATTGAATACAACAGTCGCCATGCGCACTTTCCTCCATGGGAGTAATGTCTCAAACAGTCTACGCTGTGATCGTTCGCTGGAAGAAAAGTTGTAGTTTCCGATTAACATCTGGAGGCATTCTGTTATCTGTGGACCATCAGAGTGTTGATGAAACACAGAAATTGCATCGGGATTGAATACAACAGTCACCATGCGCACTTTCCTCCATGGGAGTAATGTGTCTAACAGTCTTTGCTTTGATCGTTCCCTGGAGGACCATCTGGTGGCATTCCGTAATCTGTGGACTATCAGAGTGTTGATGAAATACAGAATTTGCAACGGGATTGAAAACAACATTCACCATGCGCACTTTCCTCCATGGGAGTAATGTCTCAAACAGTCTACGCTTTGATCGTTCCCTGAAGACCAGTAGTAGTTTCCGATGCACATCTGGAGGCTTTCTGTAATCTGTGGACTATCAGAGTGTTGATGAAACACAGAAATTGCATTGGGATTGAAAACAACATTCACCATGCGCACTTTCCTCCATGGGAGTAATTCTCAAACAGTATATGCTTTGATCGTTCCCTGAAGACCAGTAGTAGTTTCAATTGCACATCTGGAGGCATTCTGTAATCTGTGGACTATCAGAGTGTTGATGAAACACAGAAATTGCATTGGGATTGAATACAACAGTCACCATGCGCACTTTCCCCCATGGGAGTAATGTGTCTAACAGTCTTCGCCTTGTTCGTTCCCTGGAAGACCACCTGGTGGCATTCTGTAATCTGTGGACTATCAGAGTGTTGATGAAATACAGAAATTGCAACGGGATTGAATACAACATTCACCATGCGCACTTTCCTCCACGGGAGGTATGTCTCAAACAGTCTAAGCCTTGATCGTTCCCTGGAAGACCAGTAGTAGTTTCCGATGCACATCTGGAGGCATTCTGTAATCTGTGGGCTATAAGATTGTTGATGAAACACAGAAATTGCATCGGGATTGAATACAACAGTCACCATGCGCACATTCCTCCATAAAAGTAATGTCTCAAACGGTCTACGCTTTGATCGTTCCCTGGAAGACCGGTAGTAGTTTCCGATGAACATCTGGAGGCATTCTGTAATCTGTGGACTATCAGAGTGTTGATGAAACACAGAAATTGCATCGGGATTGAATACAAGTCACCATGCGCACCTTCCTCCACGGGAGTAATGTCTCAAACAGTCTACGCTTTGATCGTTCCCTGGAACACTAGTAGTAGATTCCGATGCACATCTGGTGGCATTCTGTAATCTGTAGACTATCAGAGTGTTGATGAAACACAGAAATTGCATCGGGATTGAATACAAGTCACCATGCGCACCTTCCTCCATGGGAGTAATGTCTCAAACAGTCTACGCTTTGATCGTTCCGTGGAAGACCAGTAGTAGTTTCCGATTCACATCTGGTGGCATTCTGTAATCTCATGACTATTAGAGTGTTGATGAAACACAGAAATTGCATTGGGATTGAATACAACAGTTACTATCCGCACTTTCCTCCATGGGAGTATTGTCTGAAGCAGTCTACGCTTTGATTGTTCCCTGCAATCCCAGTAGTAGTTTCCGAAGCACATCTGGAGGCATTCTGGAATCTGTGGACTATCAGAGTGTTGATGAAACACAGAAATTGCATCGGGATTGAATACAACAGTCACCAAGCGCACTTTCCTCCATGGGAGTATTGCCTCTAATAGTCTACGCTTTGATTGTTCCCTGCAAGACCAGTAGTAGTTTCCGAAGCACATCTGGAGGCATCCTGTAATCTGTGGACTATCAGAGTGTTGATGAAACACAGAAAATGTATCGGGATAGAATACAACAGTCACCATGCGCACTTTCCTGCACGGGAGTAATGTCTCAAACAATCTACGCTTTGATCGTTCCCTGGAAGACCAGTAGTAGTTTCCCATGCACTTCTGGTGGCATTCTGTAATGTGTCGACTATCAGAGTGTTGATGAAACCCAGTAATTGCATCGGGATTGAATAAAACAGTCACCATGCGCACTTTCCTCCAAGGGAGTAATGTCCCGAACAGTCTACGCTTTGATCGTTCCCTGGAAGACCAGTAGTAGTTTCCGATTAACATCTGGAGGCATTCTGTAATCTGTGGACTATCAGAGTGTTGATGAAACACAGAAATTGCATCGGGATTGAATACAACAGCCACCATGCGCTGTTTCTTATATAAAAGTAATGTCTCAAACAGTCTACGCTTTCATCGTTCCCTGGAAGACAAGTAGTAGTTTCCGATGCACATCTGGAGGCATTCTGTAATCTGTGGAGTATCAGAGTGTTGATGAAACACAGAAATTGCATCGGTATTGAATACAACAGTCACCATGCGCACTTTCCTCCATGTGAGTAATGTCTCAAACAGTCTACGCTTTGATCGTTCCCTGGAAGACCAGTAGTAGTTTCCGATGCATATCTGCTGGCATTCTGTTATCTGTGGACTATCAGAGTGTTGATGAAACACAGAAAATGCATCGGGATTGAATACAACAGTCACCATGAGCACTTTCCTCCTCGGGAGTATTGTCACAAACAATCTACGCTTTGATCGTTCCCTGGAAGACCAGTAGTAGTTTCCGATGCACCTCTGGAGGCATTCTGTAATCTGTGGACTATTAGAGTGTTGATGAAACACAGAAATTGCATCGGGATTGAAAACAACAGTCACCATGCGCACATTCCTTCATAAAAGTAATGTTTCAAACAGTCTACGCTTTGAACGTTCCCTGGAAGACCAGTAGTAGTTTCTGATGCACATCTCGTGGCATTCTGTAATCTGTGGACTATCAGAGTGTTGATGAAACACAGAGAATGCATCGGGATTGAATACAATAGTCACCATGCGCACTTTAGTCCATGGGAGTAATGTCTCAAAGAGTTTACGCTTTGATCGTTCCCTGGAAGACCAGTAGTAGTTTCCGATGCACATTTGGAGCCATTCTGTAATCTGTGGACTATCAGAGTGTTGATGAAACACAGAAATTGCATCGGGATTGAATACAACAGTCACCATGCGCTGTTTCTTATATGAAAGTAATGTGTCAAACAATCTATGTATTGATCGTTCCCTCGAATACCAGTAGTAGTTTCCGATGCACCTCTGGTGCCATTCTGTAATGTGTAGACTATCAGAGTTTTAATGAAACACTGTAAATGCATCGGGATTGAATAAAACAGTCACCATGCTCACTTTCCTCCGTGGGAGTAATGTCTCTAACAGTCTACGCTTTGATCGTTCCCTGGAAGACGAGTAGTAGTTTCCGATGAACATCTGGAGGCTTTCTGTAATCTGTGGACTATCAGAGTGTTGATGAAACACAGAAATTGCATCGGGATTGAATACAACATTCTCCATGCGCAGTTTCCTCCATGGGAGTAATGTCTCAAACAGTCAACGCTTTGATCGTTCAGTAAAAGACCAATAGTAGTTTCAACTGCACATCTGGAGGCATTCTGTAATCTGTGGAGTATCAGAGTGTTGATGAAACACAGAAATTGCATCGGGATTGAATGCAACAGTCACCATGCGCACTTTCCTCCATGGGAGTAATGTGTCAAACAGTCTACGCTTCGATCGTTCCCGGGAAGACCAGTAGTAGTTTCCGATGCACATCTCGTGGCATTCTGTAATCTGTGGACTATCAGAGTGTTGATGAAACACAGAAAATGCATCGGGATTGAATGCAACAGTCACCATGCGCACTTTCCTCCATGGGAGTAATGTCTCAAAGAGTTTACGGTTTGATCGTTACATGGAAGACCAGTAGTAGTTTCCGATGCACATTTGGAGGCATTCTGTAATCTGTGGAGTATCAGAGTGTTGATAAAACACAGAAATTGCATCGGGATTGAATACAACAGTCACCATGCGCACATTCCTCCATGGGAGTAATGTCTCAAACTGTCTACAATTTGATCGTTCCCTGGAAGACCGGTAGAAGTTTCCGATGCTCATCTGGAGGCATTCTGTAATCTGTGGAGTATTAGAGAGTTGATGAAACACAGGAATTGTATCGGGATTGAATAAAACAGTCACCATCCGCACTTTCCTCCATGGGAGTAATGTCTGAAACAGTCTACGCTTTGATCGTTCCCGGAAAGACCAGTAGTAGTTTCCGATTCACATGTGGAGGCATTCTGTAATCTGTGGACTATCAGAGTGTTGATGAAACACAGAAATTGCATCGGGATTCAATACAACAGTCACCATGCGCTGTTTCTTACATAAAAGTAATGTCTCAAACAATCTACGCTTTCATAATTCCCTGGAGACCAGTAGTAGTTTCCGATGCACATCTCGTGGCATTCTGTAATCTGTGGTCTATCAGAGTTTTGATGAAACACTGTTAATGCATCGGGATTGAATACAACAGTCACCATGCGCCCTTTCCTCCATGGGAGTAATGTAACAAACAGCCTACGCTTTGATCGTTCCCTGGAAGACCAGTAGTAGTTTCCGATGCACATCTCTTGGCATTCTGTAATCTGTGGACTATCAGAGTGTTGATGAAACACAGAAATTGCATCGGGATTGAATACAACAGTCACCATGCGCACATTCCTCCATGGGAGTAATGTCTCATCAGTCTACAATTTGATCGTTCCCAGGAAGACCAGTAGAAGTTTCCGATGCACATCTGGAGGCATTCTGTAATCTGTGGATTATCAGAGTGTTGATGAAACACAGAAATTGCATCGGGATTGAATACAACAGTCACCATGCGCACTTTCCTCCATGGGAGTAATGTCACAAACAGTCTACGTTTTTGATCGTTCCCGGGAAGACCAGTAGTAGTTTCCGATGCACATCTCGTGGCATTCTGTAATCTGTGGACTATCGGAGTGTTGATGAAACACAGAAAATGCATCGGGATTGAATACAACAGTCACCATGCGCACTTTCCTCCATGGGAGTAGTGTCTCAAAGAGTTTACGCTTTGATTGTTCCCTGGAAGACCAGTAGTAGTTTCCGATGCACATCTGGAGGCATTCTGTAATCTGTGGACTATTAGAATGTTGATGAAACACAGAAATTGCATCGGGATTGAAAACAACAGTCACCATGCGCACATTCCTTCATAAAAGTAATGTCTCAAACAGTCTACGCTTTGAACGTTCCCTGGAAGACCAGTAGTAGTTTCTGATGCACATCTCGTGGCATTCTGTAATCTGTGGACTATCAGAGTGTTGATGAAACACAGAGAGTTCATCGGGATTGAATACAATAGTCACCATGCGCACTTTCCTCCATGGGAGTAATGTCTCAAAGAGTTTACGCTTTGATCGTTCCCTGGAAGACCAGTAGTAGTTTTCGATGCACATTTGGAGGCATTCTGTAATCTGTGGACTATCAGAGTGTTGATGAAACACAGAAATTGCATCGGGATTGAATACAACAGTCACCATGCGCTGTTTCTTATATAAAAGTAATGTGTCAAACAATCTATGCATTGATCGTTCCCTCGAAGACTAGTAGTAGTTTCCGATGCACCTCTGGTGCCATTCTGTAATGTGTAGACTATCAGAGTGTTAATGAAACACTGTAAATGCATCGGGATTGAATAAAACAGTCACCATGCTCACTTTCCTCCGTGGGAGTAATGTCTCTAACAGTCTACGCTTTGATCGTTCCCTGGAAGACCAGTAGTAGCTTCCGATGAACATCTGGAGGCTTTCTGTAATCTGTGGACTATCGGAGTGTTGATGAAACACAGAAATTGCATCGGGATTGAATACAACATTCTCCATGCGCAGTTTCCTCCATGGGAGTAATGTCTCAAACAGTCAACGCTTTGATCGTTCAGTAAAAGACCAATAGTATTTTCAACTGCACATCTGGAGGCATTCTGTAATCTGTGGAGTATCAGAGTGTTGATGAAACACAGAAATTGCATCGGGATTGAATGCAACAGTCACCATGCGCACTTTCCTCCATGGGAGTAATGTGTCAAACAGTCTTCGCTTTGATCGTTCCCGGGAAGACCAGTAGTAGTTTCCGATGCACATCTCGTGGCATTCTGTAATCTGTGGACTATCAGAGTGTTGATGAAACACAGAAAATGCATCGGGATTGAATGCAACAGTCACCATGCGCACTTTCCTCCATGGGAGTAATGTCTCAAAGAGTTTACGGTTTGATCGTTACATGGAAGACCAGTAGTAGTTTCCGATGCACATTTGGAGGCATTCTGTAATCTGTGGAGTATCAGAGTGTTGATAAAACACAGAAATTGCATCGGGATTGAATACAACAGTCACCATGCGCACATTCCTCCATGGGAGTAATGTCTCAAACAGTCTACAATTTGATCGTTCCCTGGAAGACCGGTAGAAGTTTCCGATGCTCATCTGGAGGCATTCTGTAATCTGTGGAGTATTAGAGAGTTGATGAAACACAGAAATTGTATCGGGATTGAATAAAACAGTCACCATCCGCACTTTCCCCCATGGGAGTAATGTCTGAAACAGTCTACGCTTTGATCGTTCCCGGGAAGACCAGTAGTAGTTTCCGATTCACATGTGGAGGCATTCTGTAATCTGTGGACTATCAGAGTGTTGATGAAACACAGAAATTGCATCGGGATTCAATACAACAGTCACCATGCGCTGTTTCTTACATAAAAGTAATGTCTCAAACAATCTACGCTTTCATCGTTCCCTGGAGACCAGTAGTAGTTTCCGATGCACATCTCGTGGCATTCTGTAATCTGTGGACTATCAGAGTGTTGATGAAACACAGAAAATGCATCGGGATTGAATGCAACAGTCACCATGCGCACTTTCCTCCATGGGAGTAATGTCTCAAAGAGTTTACGGTTTGATCGTTCCCTGGAAGACCAGTAGTAGTTTCCGATGCACATCTCTTGGCATTCTGTAATCTGTGGACTATCAGAGTGTTGATGAAACACAGAAATTGCATCGGGATTGAATACAACAGTCACGATGCGCACATTCCTCCATGGGAGTAATGTCTCAAACAGTCTACAATTTGATCGTTCCCAGGAAGGCCAGTAGAAGTTTCCGATGCACATCTGGAGGCATTCTGTAATCTGTGGAGTATTAGAGAGTTGATGAAACACAGAAATTGTATCGGGATTGAATAAAACAGTCATCATCCGCACTTTCCTCCATGGGAGTAATGTCTGAAACAGTCTACAATTTGATCGTTCCCTGGAAGACCAGTAGAAGTTTCCGATCCACAACTGGAGGCATTCTGTAATCTGTGGAGTATTAGAGAGTTGATGAAACACAGAAATTGTATCGGGATTGAATAAAACAGTCATCATCCGCACTTTCCTCCATGGGAGTAATGTCTGAAACAGTCTACGCTTTGATCGTTCCCGGGAAGACCAGTAGTAGTTTCCGATTAACATCTGGAGGCATTCTGTAATCTGTGGACTATCAGAGTATTGATGAAACACAGAAATTGCATCGGGATTGAATACAACAGTCACCATGCGCACTTTCCTCCATGGTAGTAATTCTCAAACAGTATATGCTTTGATCGTTCCCTGAAGACCAGTAGTAGTTTCAATTGCACATCTGGAGGCATTCTGTAATCTGTGGACTATCAGAGTGTTGATGAAACACAGAAATTGCATTGGGATTGAATACAACAGTCACCATGCGCACTTTCCCCCATGGGAGTAATGTGTCTAACAGTCTTCGCCTTGTTCGTTCCCTGGAAGACCACCTGGTGGCATTCTGTAATCTGTGGACTATCAGAGTGTTGATGAAATACAGAAATTGCAACGGGATTGAATACAACATTCACCATGCGCACTTTCCTCCACGGGAGGTATGTCTCAAACAGTCTAAGCCTTGATCGTTCCCTGGAAGACCAGTAGTAGTTTCCGATGCACATCTGGAGGCATTCTGTAATCTGTGGGCTATAAGATTGTTGATGAAACACAGAAATTGCATCGGGATTGAATACAACAGTCACCATGCGCACATTCCTCCATAAAAGTAATGTCTCAAACGGTCTACGCTTTGATCGTTCCCTGGAAGACCGGTAGTAGTTTCCGATGAACATCTGGAGGCATTCTGTAATCTGTGGACTATCAGAGTGTTGATGAAACACAGAAATTGCATCGGGATTGAATACAAGTCACCATGCGCACCTTCCTCCACGGGAGTAATGTCTCAAACAGTCTACGCTTTGATCGTTCCCTGGAACACTAGTAGTAGATTCCGATGCACATCTGGTGGCATTCTGTAATCTGTAGACTATCAGAGTGTTGATGAAACACAGAAATTGCATCGGGATTGAATACAAGTCACCATGCGCACCTTCCTCCATGGGAGTAATGTCTCAAACAGTCTACGCTTTGATCGTTCCGTGGAAGACCAGTAGTAGTTTCCGATTCACATCTGGTGGCATTCTGTAATCTCATGACTATTAGAGTGTTGATGAAACACAGAAATTGCATTGGGATTGAATACAACAGTTACTATCCGCACTTTCCTCCATGGGAGTATTGTCTGAAGCAGTCTACGCTTTGATTGTTCCCTGCAATCCCAGTAGTAGTTTCCGAAGCACATCTGGAGGCATTCTGGAATCTGTGGACTATCAGAGTGTTGATGAAACACAGAAATTGCATCGGGATTGAATACAACAGTCACCAAGCGCACTTTCCTCCATGGGAGTATTGTCCCTAATAGTCTACGCTTTGATTGTTCCCTGCAAGACCAGTAGTAGTTTCCGAAGCACATCTGGAGGCATCCTGTAATCTGTGGACTATCAGAGTGTTGATGAAACACAGAAAATGTATCGGGATAGAATACAACAGTCACCATGCGCACTTTCCTGCACGGGAGTAATGTCTCAAACAATCTACGCTTTGATCGTTCCCTGGAAGACCAGTAGTAGTTTCCCATGCACTTCTGGTGGCATTCTGTAATGTGTCGACTATCAGAGTGTTGATGAAACCCAGTAATTGCATCGGGATTGAATAAAACAGTCACCATGCGCACTTTCCTCCAAGGGAGTAATGTCCCGAACAGTCTACGCTTTGATCGTTCCCTGGAAGACCAGTAGTAGTTTCCGATTAACATCTGGAGGCATTCTGTAATCTGTGGACTATCAGAGTGTTGATGAAACACAGAAATTGCATCGGGATTGAATACAACAGCCACCATGCGCTGTTTCTTATATAAAAGTAATGTCTCAAACAGTCTACGCTTTCATCGTTCCCTGGAAGACAAGTAGTAGTTTCCGATGCACATCTGGAGGCATTCTGTAATCTGTGGAGTATCAGAGTGTTGATAAAACACAGAAATTGCATCGGGATTGAATACAACAGTCACCATGCGCACATTCCTCCATGGGAGTAATGTCTCAAACTGTCTACAATTTGATCGTTCCCTGGAAGACCGGTAGAAGTTTCCGATGCTCATCTGGAGGCATTCTGTAATCTGTGGAGTATTAGAGAGTTGATGAAACACAGAAATTGTATCGGGATTGAATAAAACAGTCACCATCCGCACTTTCCTCCATGGGAGTAATGTCTGAAACAGTCTACGCTTTGATCGTTCCCGGGAAGACCAGTAGTAGTTTCCGATTCACATGTGGAGGCATTCTGTAATCTGTGGACTATCAGAGTGTTGATGAAACACAGAAATTGCATCGGGATTCAATACAACAGTCACCATGCGCTGTTTCTTACATAAAAGTAATGTCTCAAACAATCTACGCTTTCATAATTCCCTGGAGACCAGTAGTAGTTTCCGATGCACATCTCGTGGCATTCTGTAATCTGTGGTCTATCAGAGTTTTGATGAAACACTGTTAATGCATCGGGATTGAATACAACAGTCACCATGCGCCCTTTCCTCCATGGGAGTAATGTAACAAACAGCCTACGCTTTGATCGTTCCCTGGAAGACCAGTAGTAGTTTCCGATGCACATCTCTTGGCATTCTGTAATCTGTGGACTATCAGAGTGTTGATGAAACACAGAAATTGCATCGGGATTGAATACAACAGTCACCATGCGCACATTCCTCCATGGGAGTAATGTCTCATCAGTCTACAATTTGATCGTTCCCAGGAAGACCAGTAGAAGTTTCCGATGCACATCTGGAGGCATTCTGTAATCTGTGGATTATCAGAGTGTTGATGAAACACAGAAATTGCATCGGGATTGAATACAACAGTCACCATGCGCACTTTCCTCCATGGGAGTAATGTCACAAACAGTCTACGTTTTTGATCGTTCCCGGGAAGACCAGTAGTAGTTTCCGATGCACATCTCGTGGCATTCTGTAATCTGTGGACTATCGGAGTGTTGATGAAACACAGAAAATGCATCGGGATTGAATACAACAGTCACCATGCGCACTTTCCTCCATGGGAGTAGTGTCTCAAAGAGTTTACGCTTTGATTGTTCCCTGGAAGACCAGTAGTAGTTTCCGATGCACATCTGGAGGCATTCTGTAATCTGTGGACTATTAGAATGTTGATGAAACACAGAAATTGCATCGGGATTGAAAACAACAGTCACCATGCGCACATTCCTTCATAAAAGTAATGTCTCAAACAGTCTACGCTTTGAACGTTCCCTGGAAGACCAGTAGTAGTTTCTGATGCACATCTCGTGGCATTCTGTAATCTGTGGACTATCAGAGTGTTGATGAAACACAGAGAGTTCATCGGGATTGAATACAATAGTCACCATGCGCACTTTCCTCCATGGGAGTAATGTCTCAAAGAGTTTACGCTTTGATCGTTCCCTGGAAGACCAGTAGTAGTTTTCGATGCACATTTGGAGGCATTCTGTAATCTGTGGACTATCAGAGTGTTGATGAAACACAGAAATTGCATCGGGATTGAATACAACAGTCACCATGCCCTGTTTCTTATATAAAAGTAATGTGTCAAACAATCTATGCATTGATCGTTCCCTCGAAGACTAGTAGTAGTTTCCGATGCACCTCTGGTGCCATTCTGTAATGTGTAGACTATCAGAGTGTTAATGAAACACTGTAAATGCATCGGGATTGAATAAAACAGTCACCATGCTCACTTTCCTCCGTGGGAGTAATGTCTCTAACAGTCTACGCTTTGATCGTTCCCTGGAAGACCAGTAGTAGCTTCCGATGAACATCTGGAGGCTTTCTGTAATCTGTGGACTATCGGAGTGTTGATGAAACACAGAAATTGCATCGGGATTGAATACAACATTCTCCATGCGCAGTTTCCTCCATGGGAGTAATGTCTCAAACAGTCAACGCTTTGATCGTTCAGTAAAAGACCAATAGTATTTTCAACTGCACATCTGGAGGCATTCTGTAATCTGTGGAGTATCAGAGTGTTGATGAAACACAGAAATTGCATCGGGATTGAATGCAACAGTCACCATGCGCACTTTCCTCCATGGGAGTAATGTGTCAAACAGTCTTCGCTTTGATCGTTCCCGGGAAGACCAGTAGTAGTTTCCGATGCACATCTCGTGGCATTCTGTAATCTGTGGACTATCAGAGTGTTGATGAAACACAGAAAATGCATCGGGATTGAATGCAACAGTCACCATGCGCACTTTCCTCCATGGGAGTAATGTCTCAAAGAGTTTACGGTTTGATCGTTACATGGAAGACCAGTAGTAGTTTCCGATGCACATTTGGAGGCATTCTGTAATCTGTGGAGTATCAGAGTGTTGATAAAACACAGAAATTGCATCGGGATTGAATACAACAGTCACCATGCGCACATTCCTCCATGGGAGTAATGTCTCAAACAGTCTACAATTTGATCGTTCCCTGGAAGACCGGTAGAAGTTTCCGATGCTCATCTGGAGGCATTCTGTAATCTGTGGAGTATTAGAGAGTTGATGAAACACAGAAATTGTATCGGGATTGAATAAAACAGTCACCATCCGCACTTTCCCCCATGGGAGTAATGTCTGAAACAGTCTACGCTTTGATCGTTCCCGGGAAGACCAGTAGTAGTTTCCGATTCACATGTGGAGGCATTCTGTAATCTGTGGACTATCAGAGTGTTGATGAAACACAGAAATTGCATCGGGATTCAATACAACAGTCACCATGCGCTGTTTCTTACATAAAAGTAATGTCTCAAACAATCTACGCTTTCATCGTTCCCTGGAGACCAGTAGTAGTTTCCGATGCACATCTCGTGGCATTCTGTAATCTGTGGACTATCAGAGTGTTGATGAAACACAGAAAATGCATCGGGATTGAATGCAACAGTCACCATGCGCACTTTCCTCCATGGGAGTAATGTCTCAAAGAGTTTACGGTTTGATCGTTCCCTGGAAGACCAGTAGTAGTTTCCGATGCACATCTCTTGGCATTCTGTAATCTGTGGACTATCAGAGTGTTGATGAAACACAGAAATTGCATCGGGATTGAATACAACAGTCACGATGCGCACATTCCTCCATGGGAGTAATGTCTCAAACAGTCTACAATTTGATCGTTCCCAGGAAGGCCAGTAGAAGTTTCCGATGCACATCTGGAGGCATTCTGTAATCTGTGGAGTATTAGAGAGTTGATGAAACACAGAAATTGTATCGGGATTGAATAAAACAGTCATCATCCGCACTTTCCTCCATGGGAGTAATGTCTGAAACAGTCTACAATTTGATCGTTCCCTGGAAGACCAGTAGAAGTTTCCGATCCACAACTGGAGGCATTCTGTAATCTGTGGAGTATTAGAGAGTTGATGAAACACAGAAATTGTATCGGGATTGAATAAAACAGTCATCATCCGCACTTTCCTCCATGGGAGTAATGTCTGAAACAGTCTACGCTTTGATCGTTCCCGGGAAGACCAGTAGTAGTTTCCGATTAACATCTGGAGGCATTCTGTAATCTGTGGACTATCAGAGTATTGATGAAACACAGAAATTGCATCGGGATTGAATACAACAGTCACCATGCGCACTTTCCTCCATGGTAGTAATTCTCAAACAGTATATGCTTTGATCGTTCCCTGAAGACCAGTAGTAGTTTCAATTGCACATCTGGAGGCATTCTGTAATCTGTGGACTATCAGAGTGTTGATGAAACACAGAAATTGCATTGGGATTGAATACAACAGTCACCATGCGCACTTTCCCCCATGGGAGTAATGTGTCTAACAGTCTTCGCCTTGTTCGTTCCCTGGAAGACCACCTGGTGGCATTCTGTAATCTGTGGACTATCAGAGTGTTGATGAAATACAGAAATTGCAACGGGATTGAATACAACATTCACCATGCGCACTTTCCTCCACGGGAGGTATGTCTCAAACAGTCTAAGCCTTGATCGTTCCCTGGAAGACCAGTAGTAGTTTCCGATGCACATCTGGAGGCATTCTGTAATCTGTGGGCTATAAGATTGTTGATGAAACACAGAAATTGCATCGGGATTGAATACAACAGTCACCATGCGCACATTCCTCCATAAAAGTAATGTCTCAAACGGTCTACGCTTTGATCGTTCCCTGGAAGACCGGTAGTAGTTTCCGATGAATATCTGGAGGCATTCTGTAATCTGTGGACTATCAGAGTGTTGATGAAACACAGAAATTGCATCGGGATTGAATACAAGTCACCATGCGCACCTTCCTCCACGGGAGTAATGTCTCAAACAGTCTACGCTTTGATCGTTCCCTGGAACACTAGTAGTAGATTCCGATGCACATCTGGTGGCATTCTGTAATCTGTAGACTATCAGAGTGTTGATGAAACACAGAAATTGCATCGGGATTGAATACAAGTCACCATGCGCACCTTCCTCCATGGGAGTAATGTCTCAAACAGTCTACGCTTTGATCGTTCCGTGGAAGACCAGTAGTAGTTTCCGATTCACATCTGGTGGCATTCTGTAATCTCATGACTATTAGAGTGTTGATGAAACACAGAAATTGCATTGGGATTGAATACAACAGTTACTATCCGCACTTTCCTCCATGGGAGTATTGTCTGAAGCAGTCTACGCTTTGATTGTTCCCTGCAATCCCAGTAGTAGTTTCCGAAGCACATCTGGAGGCATTCTGGAATCTGTGGACTATCAGAGTGTTGATGAAACACAGAAATTGCATCGGGATTGAATACAACAGTCACCAAGCGCACTTTCCTCCATGGGAGTATTGTCCCAAATAGTCTACGCTTTGATTGTTCCCTGCAAGACCAGTAGTAGTTTCCGAAGCACATCTGGAGGCATCCTGTAATCTGTGGACTATCAGAGTGTTGATGAAACACAGAAAATGTATCGGGATAGAATACAACAGTCACCATGCGCACTTTCCTGCACGGGAGTAATGTCTCAAACAATCTACGCTTTGATCGTTCCCTGGAAGACAAGTAGTAGTTTCCCATGCACTTCTGGTGGCATTCTGTAATGTGTCGACTATCAGAGTGTTGATGAAACCCAGTAATTGCATCGGGATTGAATAAAACAGTCACCATGCGCACTTTCCTCCAAGGGAGTAATGTCCCGAACAGTCTACGCTTTGATCGTTCCCTGGAAGACCAGTAGTAGTTTCCGATTAACATCTGGAGGCATTCTGTAATCTGTGGACTATCAGAGTGTTGATGAAACACAGAAATTGCATCGGGATTGAATACAACAGCCACCATGCGCTGTTTCTTATATAAAAGTAATGTCTCAAACAGTCTACGCTTTCATCGTTCCCTGGAAGACAAGTAGTAGTTTCCGATGCACATCTGGAGGCATTCTGTAATCTGTGGAGTATCAGAGTGTTGATGAAACACAGAAATTGCATCGGTATTGAATACAACAGTCACCATGCGCACTTTCCTCCATGTGAGTAATGTCTCAAACAGTCTACGCTTTGATCGTTCCCTGGAAGACCAGTAGTAGTTTCCGATGCATATCTGCTGGCATTCTGTTATCTGTGGACTATCAGAGTGTTGATGAAACACAGAAAATGCATCGGGATTGAATACAACAGTCACCATGAGCACTTTCCTCCTCGGGAGTATTGTCACAAACAATCTACGCTTTGATCGTTCCCTGGAAGACCAGTAGTAGTTTCCGATGCACCTCTGGAGGCATTCTGTAATCTGTGGACTATTAGAGTGTTGATGAAACACAGAAATTGCATCGGGATTGAAAACAACAGTCACCATGCGCACATTCCTTCATAAAAGTAATGTCTCAAACAGTCTACGCTTTGAACGTTCCCTGGAAGACCAGTAGTAGTTTCTGATGCACATCTCGTGGCATTCTGTAATCTGTGGACTATCAGAGTGTTGATGAAACACAGAGAATGCATCGGGATTGAATGCAATAGTCACCATGCGCACTTTAGTCCATGGGAGTAATGTCTCAAAGAGTTTACGCTTTGATCGTTCCCTGGAAGACCAGTAGTAGTTTCCGATGCACATTTGGAGCCATTCTGTAATCTGTGGACTATCAGAGTGTTGATGAAACACAGAAATTGCATCGGGATTGAATACAACAGTCACCATGCGCTGTTTCTTATATAAAAGTAATGTGTCAAACAATCTATGTATTGATCGTTCCCTTGAATACCAGTAGTAGTTTCCGATGCACCTCTGGTGCCATTCTGTAATGTGTAGACTATCAGAGTGTTAATGAAACACTGTAAATGCATCGGGATTGAATAAAACAGTCACCATGCTCACTTTCCTCCGTGGGAGTAATGTCTCTAACAGTCTACGCTTTGATCGTTCCCTGGAAGACGAGTAGTAGTTTCCGATGAACATCTGGAGGCTTTCTGTAATCTGTGGACTATCAGAGTGTTGATGAAACACAGAAATTGCATCGGGATTGAATACAACATTCTCCATGCGCAGTTTCCTCCATGGGAGTAATGTCTCAAACAGTCAACGCTTTGATCGTTCAGTAAAAGACCAATAGTAGTTTCAACTGCACATCTGGAGGCATTCTGTAATCTGTGGAGTATCAGAGTGTTGATGAAACACAGAAATTGCATCGGGATTGAATGCAACAGTCACCATGCGCACTTTCCTCCATGGGAGTAATGTGTCAAACAGTCTACGCTTCGATCGTTCCCGGGAAGACCAGTAGTAGTTTCCGATGCACATCTCGTGGCATTCTGTAATCTGTGGACTATCAGAGTGTTGATGAAACACAGAAAATGCATCGGGATTGAATGCAACAGTCACCATGCGCACTTTCCTCCATGGGAGTAATGTCTCAAAGAGTTTACGGTTTGATCGTTACATGGAAGACCAGTAGTAGTTTCCGATGCACATTTGGAGGCATTCTGTAATCTGTGGAGTATCAGAGTGTTGATAAAACACAGAAATTGCATCGGGATTGAATACAACAGTCACCATGCGCACATTCCTCCATGGGAGTAATGTCTCAAACTGTCTACAATTTGATCGTTCCCTGGAAGACCGGTAGAAGTTTCCGATGCTCATCTGGAGGCATTCTGTAATCTGTGGAGTATTAGAGAGTTGATGAAACACAGAAATTGTATCGGGATTGAATAAAACAGTCACCATCCGCACTTTCCTCCATGGGAGTAATGTCTGAAACAGTCTACGCTTTGATCGTTCCCGGGAAGACCAGTAGTAGTTTCCGATTCACATGTGGAGGCATTCTGTAATCTGTGGACTATCAGAGTGTTGATGAAACACAGAAATTGCATCGGGATTCAATACAACAGTCACCATGCGCTGTTTCTTACATAAAAGTAATGTCTCAAACAATCTACGCTTTCATAATTCCCTGGAGACCAGTAGTAGTTTCCGATGCACATCTCGTGGCATTCTGTAATCTGTGGTCTATCAGAGTTTTGATGAAACACTGTTAATGCATCGGGATTGAATACAACAGTCACCATGCGCACTTTCCTCCATGGGAGTAATGTAACAAACAGCCTACGCTTTGATCGTTCCCTGGAAGACCAGTAGTAGTTTCCGATGCACATCTCTTGGCATTCTGTAATCTGTGGACTATCAGAGTGTTGATGAAACACAGAAATTGCATCGGGATTGAATACAACAGTCACCATGCGCACATTCCTCCATGGGAGTAATGTCTCATCAGTCTACAATTTGATCGTTCCCAGGAAGACCAGTAGAAGTTTCCGATGCACATCTGGAGGCATTCTGTAATCTGTGGATTATCAGAGTGTTGATGAAACACAGAAATTGCATCGGGATTGAATACAACAGTCACCATGCGCACTTTCCTCCATGGGAGTAATGTCACAAACAGTCTACGTTTTTGATCGTTCCCGGGAAGACCAGTAGTAGTTTCCGATGCACATCTCGTGGCATTCTGTAATCTGTGGACTATCGGAGTGTTGATGAAACACAGAAAATGCATCGGGATTGAATACAACAGTCACCATGCGCACTTTCCTCCATGGGAGTAGTGTCTCAAAGAGTTTACGCTTTGATTGTTCCCTGGAAGACCAGTAGTAGTTTCCGATGCACATCTGGAGGCATTCTGTAATCTGTGGACTATTAGAATGTTGATGAAACACAGAAATTGCATCGGGATTGAAAACAACAGTCACCATGCGCACATTCCTTCATAAAAGTAATGTCTCAAACAGTCTACGCTTTGAACGTTCCCTGGAAGACCAGTAGTAGTTTCTGATGCACATCTCGTGGCATTCTGTAATCTGTGGACTATCAGAGTGTTGATGAAACACAGAGAGTTCATCGGGATTGAATACAATAGTCACCATGCGCACTTTCCTCCATGGGAGTAATGTCTCAAAGAGTTTACGCTTTGATCGTTCCCTGGAAGACCAGTAGTAGTTTTCGATGCACATTTGGAGGCATTCTGTAATCTGTGGACTATCAGAGTGTTGATGAAACACAGAAATTGCATCGGGATTGAATACAACAGTCACCATGCGCTGTTTCTTATATAAAAGTAATGTGTCAAACAATCTATGCATTGATCGTTCCCTCGAAGACTAGTAGTAGTTTCCGATGCACCTCTGGTGCCATTCTGTAATGTGTAGACTATCAGAGTGTTAATGAAACACTGTAAATGCATCGGGATTGAATAAAACAGTCACCATGCTCACTTTCCTCCGTGGGAGTAATGTCTCTAACAGTCTACGCTTTGATCGTTCCCTGGAAGACCAGTAGTAGCTTCCGATGAACATCTGGAGGCTTTCTGTAATCTGTGGACTATCGGAGTGTTGATGAAACACAGAAATTGCATCGGGATTGAATACAACATTCTCCATGCGCAGTTTCCTCCATGGGAGTAATGTCTCAAACAGTCAACGCTTTGATCGTTCAGTAAAAGACCAATAGTATTTTCAACTGCACATCTGGAGGCATTCTGTAATCTGTGGAGTATCAGAGTGTTGATGAAACACAGAAATTGCATCGGGATTGAATGCAACAGTCACCATGCGCACTTTCCTCCATGGGAGTAATGTGTCAAACAGTCTACGCTTCGATCGTTCCCGGGAAGACCAGTAGTAGTTTCCGATGCACATCTCGTGGCATTCTGTAATCTGTGGACTATCAGAGTGTTGATGAAACACAGAAAATGCATCGGGATTGAATGCAACAGTCACCATGCGCACTTTCCTCCATGGGAGTAATGTCTCAAAGAGTTTACGGTTTGATCGTTACATGGAAGACCAGTAGTAGTTTCCGATGCACATTTGGAGGCATTCTGTAATCTGTGGAGTATCAGAGTGTTGATAAAACACAGAAATTGCATCGGGATTGAATACAACAGTCACCATGCGCACATTCCTCCATGGGAGTAATGTCTCAAACAGTCTACAATTTGATCGTTCCCTGGAAGACCGGTAGAAGTTTCCGATGCTCATCTGGAGGCATTCTGTAATCTGTGGAGTATTAGAGAGTTGATGAAACACAGAAATTGTATCGGGATTGAATAAAACAGTCACCATCCGCACTTTCCCCCATGGGAGTAATGTCTGAAACAGTCTACGCTTTGATCGTTCCCGGGAAGACCAGTAGTAGTTTCCGATTCACATGTGGAGGCATTCTGTAATCTGTGGACTATCAGAGTGTTGATGAAACACAGAAATTGCATCGGGATTCAATACAACAGTCACCATGCGCTGTTTCTTACATAAAAGTAATGTCTCAAACAATCTACGCTTTCATCGTTCCCTGGAGACCAGTAGTAGTTTCCGATGCACATCTCGTGGCATTCTGTAATCTGTGGACTATCAGAGTGTTGATGAAACACAGAAAATGCATCGGGATTGAATGCAACAGTCACCATGCGCACTTTCCTCCATGGGAGTAATGTCTCAAAGAGTTTACGGTTTGATCGTTCCCTGGAAGACCAGTAGTAGTTTCCGATGCACATCTCTTGGCATTCTGTAATCTGTGGACTATCAGAGTGTTGATGAAACACAGAAATTGCATCGGGATTGAATACAACAGTCACGATGCGCACATTCCTCCATGGGAGTAATGTCTCAAACAGTCTACAATTTGATCGTTCCCAGGAAGGCCAGTAGAAGTTTCCGATGCACATCTGGAGGCATTCTGTAATCTGTGGAGTATTAGAGAGTTGATGAAACACAGAAATTGTATCGGGATTGAATAAAACAGTCATCATCCGCACTTTCCTCCATGGGAGTAATGTCTGAAACAGTCTACAATTTGATCGTTCCCTGGAAGACCAGTAGAAGTTTCCGATCCACAACTGGAGGCATTCTGTAATCTGTGGAGTATTAGAGAGTTGATGAAACACAGAAATTGTATCGGGATTGAATAAAACAGTCATCATCCGCACTTTCCTCCATGGGAGTAATGTCTGAAACAGTCTACGCTTTGATCGTTCCCGGGAAGACCAGTAGTAGTTTCCGATTAACATCTGGAGGCATTCTGTAATCTGTGGACTATCAGAGTATTGATGAAACACAGAAATTGCATCGGGATTGAATACAACAGTCACCATGCGCACTTTTCTCCATGGGAGTAATGTCAAAAACAGTCTACGTTTTGATCGTTCCCTGGAAGACCAGTAGTAGTTTCCGATGCACTTCTGGTGGCATTCTGTAATGTGTAGACTATCAGAGTACTGATGAAACACAGTAATTGCATCGGGATTGAATAAAACAGTCACCATGCTCACTTTCCCCCATGGGAGTACTGTCTCAAAGAGTTTAAGCTTTGATTGTTCCCTGGAAGACCAGTAGTAGTTTCCGATGCACATCTGGAGGCATTCTGTAATCTGTGGACTATTAAAGTGTTGATGAATCACAGAAATTGCATCAGGATTGAATACAACAGTCACCATGCGCACATTCCTCCATAAAAGTAATGTCTCAAACAGTCTATGCTTTGATCGTTCCCTGGAAGACCAGTAGTAGTTTCCGATGCACATCTGGAGGCATTCTGTAATCTGTGGACTATTAGAGTGTTGATGAAACACAGAAATTGCATCGGTATTGAATACAACAGTCACCATGCGCACTTTCCTCCATGGGAGTAATGTCTCAAACAGTCTACGCTTTGATCGGTCCCTGGAAGAGCAGTAGTAGTTTCCGATGCACATCTGGAGGCATTCTGTAATCTGTGGACTATCAGAGTGTTGATGAAACACAGAAAATGCATCGGGATTGAATACAACAGTCACCATGCGCACTTTCCTCCACGGGAGTAATGTCTCAAATAATCTACACTTTGATCGTTCCCTGGAAGACCAGTAGTAGTTTCCGATGCACCTCTGGTGGCATTCTGTAATGTGTACACTATCAGAGTGTTGATGAAACACAGTAATTTCATCCGGATTGAATAAAACAGTCACCATGCTCACTCTCCTCCATGGGAGTAATGTCTCTAACAGTCTACGCTTTGATCGTTCCCTGGAAGACCAGTTGTAGTTTCCGCTTAACTTCTGGAGGCTTTCTGTAATCTGTGGACTATCAGAGTGTTGAAGAAACACAGAAATTTCATCGGGATTGAATACGACAATCACCATGCGCACTTTCCTCCATGGGAGTAATGTCTCAAACAGTCAACGCTTTGATCGTTCCCCAGAAGACCAGTAGTAGTTTCCGATGCACATCTCGTGGCATTCTGTAATCTGTGGACTATCAGAGTGTTGATGAAACACAGAAAATGCATCGGGATTGGATACAACAGTCACCATGCGCACTTTCCTCCATGGGAGTAATGTCTCAAACTGTCTACGCTTTGATCGTTCCCTGGAAGACCAGTAGTAGATTCCGATGCACATTTGGAGGCATTCTGTAATCTGTGGAGTATCAGAGTGTTGATGAAACACAGAAATTGCATCGGGATTGAATACAACAGCCACCATGCGCACTTTAGTTCATGGGAGTAATGTCCCAAACAGTCTACGTTTTGATCGTTCCCTGGAGGACCAGTAGTAGTTTGCGATTAACATCTGGAGGCATTTTGTAATTTGTGGACTATCAGAGTGTTGATGAAACACAGAAATTGCATCGGGATTGAATACAACATTCTCCATGCGCAGTTTCCTCCATGGGAATAATGTCTCAAACAATCTACGCTTTGATCGTTCCCTGGAAGACCAGTAGTAGTTTCCGATTAACATCTGGTGGCATTCTGTAATCTGTGGACTATCAGAGTGTTGATGCAACACAGAAATTGCATCGGGATTGAATACAACAGTCACCATGCGTACATTCCTCCATAAAAGTAATGTCTCAAACAGTCTACGCTTTGATGGTTTCCTGGAAGACCAGTAGTAGTTTCCGATTCACATGTGGAGACATTCTGTAATCTGTGGACTATCAGAGTGTTGATGAAACACAGATATTGCATCGGGATTCAATACAACTGTCACCATGCGCTGTTTCTTACATAAAAGTAATGTCTCAAACGGTCTACGCTTTCATCGTTCAGTGGAAGGCCAGTAGTAGTTTCCGATGCACATCTCGTGGCATTCTGTAATCTGTGGTATATCAGAGTGTTGATGAAACACTGTAAATGCATCGGGATTGAATACAACTGTCACCATGCGCCCATTCCTCCATGGGAGTAATGTAACAAACAGCCTACGCTTTGATCGTTAACTGGAAGACCAGTAGTAGTTTCCGATTAACATCTGTAGGCATTCTGTAATCTGTGGACTATCAGAGTGTTGATGAAACACAGAAATTGCATCGGGATTGAATACAACATTCTCCATGCGCAGTTCCCTCCATAGGAGTAATGTCTCAAACAGTCTACGCTTTGATCGTTCAGTGGAAGGCCAGTAGTAGTTTCAACTGCACATCTGGAGGCATTCTGTAATCTGTTGAGTATCAGAGTGTTGATGAAACACAGAAATTGCATCGGGATTGAATACAACAGTCACCATGCGCACTTTCCTCCATGGGAGTAATGTCTCAAAGAGTCTACGCTTTGATCGTTCCCGGGGAGACCAGTAGTAGTTTCTGATGCACTTATCGTGGCTTTCTGTAATCTGTGGGCTATCAGAGTGTTGATGAAACACAGAAAATGCATCGGGATTGAATACAACAGTTACCATGCGCACTTTCCTCAATGGGAGTAATGTCTCAAACAGTCTACGCTTTGATCGTTCCCTGGAAGAGCAGTAGTAGTTTCCGATGCACATCTGGAGGCATTCTGTAATCTGTGGACCATCAGAGTGTTGATGAAACACAGAAATTGCATCGGGATTGAATACGACAGTCATTATGCGCACTTTCCTCCATGGGAGTAATGTCTCAAACAGTCTACGCCTTGATCGTTCCCGGGAAGACCAGTAGTAGTTTCCGATGCACATCTCATGGCATTCTGTAATCTGTGGACTATCAGAGTGTTGATGAAACACAGAAAATGCATCGGGATTGGATACAACAGTCACCATGCGCACTTTCCTCCATGGGAGTAATGTCTCAAACAGTCTACGCTTTGATCGTTCCCTGGAAAACCAGTAGTAGTTTCAATTGCACATCTGGAGGCATTATGTAATCTGTGGAGTATCAGAGTGTTGATGTAACACAGAAATTGCATCGGGAATGAATACAACAGTCACCATGCGCACTTTCCTTCATGGGAGTAATGTCCCAAACAGTCTACGCTTTGATCGTTCCCTGGAGGACCAGTAGTAGTTTCCGATTAACATCTGGAGGCATTTTGTAATCTGTGGACTATCAGAGTGTTGATGAAACACAGAAATTGCATCGGGATTGAATACAACATTCTCCATGCACAGTTTCCTCCATGGGAGTAATGTCTCAAACAGTCTACGCTTTGATCGTTCCCTGGAAGACCAGTAGTAGTTTCCGATTAACATCTGGAGGCATTCTGTAATCTGTGGACTATCAGAGTGTTGATGAAACACAGAAATTGCATCGGGATTGAATACAACAGTCTCCATGCGTACATTCCTCCATAAAAGTAATGTCTCAAACAGTCTACGCTTTGATGGTTTCCTGGAAGACCAGTAGTAGTTTCCGATTCACATGTGGAGGCATTCTGTAATCTGTGGACTATCAGAGTGTTGATGAAACACAGAAATTGCATCGGGATTCAATACATCAGTCACCATGCGCTGTTTCTTACATAAAAGTAATGTCTCAAACAGTCTACGCTTTCATCGTTACCTGGAGACCAGTAGTAGTTTCCGATGCACATCTCGTGGCATTCTGTAATCTGTGGTCTATCAGAGTGTTGATGAAACACTGTAAATGCATCGGGATTGAATACAACAGTCACCATGCGCCCTTTCCTCCATGGGAGTAATGTAACAAACAGCCTACGTTTTGATCGTTCCCTGGAAGACCAGTAGTAGTTTCCGGTGCACATCTCATGGCATTCTGTAATCTGTGGACTATCAGAGTGTTGATGAAACACAGAAATTGCATAGGGATTGAATACAACAGTCACCATGCGCACATTCCTCCATGGGAGTAATGTCTCAAACAGTCTACAATTTGATCGTTCCCTGGAAGACCAGTAGAAGTTTCCGATGCACATCTGGAGGCATTCTGTAATCTGTGGAGTATTAGAGAGTTGATGAAACACAGAAATTGTATCGGGATTGAATAAAACAGTCATCATCCGCACTTTCCTCCATAAAAGTAATGTTTTAAACAGTCTACGCTTTGATCGTTCCCTGGAAGACCAGTAGTAGTTTCCGATGCACATCTGGAGGCATTCTGTAATCTGTGGTCTATCAGAGTGTTGATGAAACACTGTAAATGCATCGGGATTGAATACAACAGTCACCATGCGCCCTTTCCTCCATGGGAGTAATGTAACAAACAGCCTACGCTTTGATCGTTCCCTGGAAGACCAGTAGTAGTTTCCGGTGCACATCTCATGGCATTCTGTAATTTGTGGAGTATCAGAGTGTTGATGAAACACAGAAATTGCATCGGGATTGAATACAGCAGTCACCATGCGCACTTTCCTCCATGGGAGTAATGTCTCTAACAGTCTACGCTTTGACCGTTCCCTGGAAGACCAGTAGTAGTTTCCGATGCACTTCTGGTGGCATTCTGTAATGTGTAGACTATCAGAGTACTGATGAAACACTGTAATTGCATCGGGATTGAATAAAACAGTCACCATGCTCACTTTCCCCCATGGGAGTAATGTCTCCGAGAGTTTAAGCTTTGATTGTTCCCTGGAAGACCAGTAGTAGTTTCCGATGCACATCTGGAGGCATTCTGTAATCTGTGGACTATTAGAGTGTTGATGAAACACAGAAAATGCATCGGGATTGAATACAACAGTCACCATGCGCACTTTCCTCCACGGGAGTAATGTCTCAAACAATCTACACTTTGATCGTTCCCTGGAAGACCAGTAGTAGTTTCCGATGCACCTCTGGTGGCATTCTGTAATCTGTGGACTATCAGAGTGTTGATGAAACACAGAAAATGCATAGGGATTGGATACAACAGTCTCCATGCCCACTTTCCTCCATGGGACTAATGTCTCAAACAGTGTACGCTTTGATCGTTCCCTGGAAGACCAGTAGTAGTTTCCGATGCACATTTGGAGGCATTCTGTAATCTGTGGAGTATCAGAGTGTTGATGAAACACAGAAATTGCATCGGGATTGAATACAACAGTCACCATGCGCACTTTCCTTCATGGGAGTAATGTCCCAAACAGTCTACGCTTTGATCGTTCCCTGGAGGACCAGTAGTAGTTTCAGTTTAACATCTGGTGGCATTTTGTAATCTGTGGACTATCAGAGTGTTGATGAAACACAGAAATTGCATCAGGATTGAATACACCATTCTCCATGCGCAGTTTCCTACCATGGGAGTAATGTCTCAAAGAGTCTACGCTTTGATCGTTCCCTGGAAGACCAGTAGTAGTTTCCGATTAACATCTGGAGGCATTCCGTAATCTGTGGACTATCAGAGTGTTGATGAAACACAGAAAAATTATCGGGATTGAATACAACAGTCACCATGCGTACATTCCTCCATAAAAGTAATGTCTCAAACAGTCTACGCTTTGATGGTTTCCTGGAAGTCCAGTAGTAGTTTCCGATTCACATGTGGAGGCATTCTGCAATCTGTGGACTATCAGAGTGTTGATGAAACACAGAAATTGCATCGGGATTGAATACAACATTCTCCATGCGCAGTTCCCTCCATAGGAGTAATGTCTCAAACAGTCTACGCTTTCATTGTTCCCTGGAGACCAGTAGTAGTTTCCGATGCACATCTCGTGGCATTCTGTAATCTGTGGTCTATCAGAGTGTTGATGAAACACTGTAAATGCATCGGGATTGAATACAACTGTCACCATGCGCCCTTTCCTCCATGGGAGTAATGTAACAAACAGCCTACGCTTTGATCGTTAACTGGAAGACCAGTAGTAGTTTCCGATTAACATCTGGAGGCATTCTGTAATCTGTGGACTATCAGAGTGTTGATGAAACACAGAAATTGCATCGGGATTGAATACAACATTCTCCATGCGCAGTTCCCTCCATAGGAGTAATGTCTCAAACAGTCTACGCTTTGATCGTTCAGTGGAAGGCCAGAAGTAGTTTCAACTGCACATCTGGAGGCATTCTGTAATCTGTTGGGTATCAGAGTGTTGATGAAACACAGAAATTGCATCGGGATTGAATACAACAGTCACCATGCGCACTTTCCTCCATGGGAGTAATGTCTCAAAGAATCTACGCTTTGATCGTTCCCGGGAAGACCAGTAGTAGTTTCTGATGCACTTCTCGTGGCTTTCTGTAATCTGCGGACAATCAGAGTGTTGATGAAACACAGAAAATGCATCGGGATTGAATACAACAGTCACCATGCGCACTTTCCTCCATGGGAGTAATGTCTCAAAGAGTTTACGCTTTGATCGTTCCCTGGAAGACCAGTAGTAGTTTCCGATGCACATTTGGAGGCATTCTGTAATCTGTCGAGTATCAGAGTATTGATAAAACACAGATATTGCATGGGGATTGAATACAACAGTCACTATGCGCACATTCCTCCATGGGAGTAATGTCTCAAACAGTCTTCGCTTTGATCGTTCCCTGGAAGAGCAGTAGTAGTTTCCGATGCACATCTGGAGGCATTCTGTAATCTGTGGACTATCAGAGTGTTGCTGAAACACAGAAATTGCATCGGGATTGAATACAACAGTCACCATGCGCACTTTCCTCCACGGGAGTAATGTCTCAAACAATCTACGCTTTGATCGTCCTTGGAAGACCAGTAGTAGTTTCCGATGCACATTTGGAGGCATTCTGTAATCTGTGGAGTATCAGAGTGTTGTTGAAACACAGAAATTGCATCAGGATTGAATACAACAGTCACCATGCGCACTTTCCTTCATGGGAGTAATGTCCCAAACAGTCTACGCTTTGATCGTTCCCTGGAGGACCAGTAGTAGTTTCCGATTAACATCTGGAGGCATTTTGTAAACTGTGGACTATCAGAGTGTTGATGAAACACAGAAATTGCATCGGGATTGAATACAACATTCTCCATGCGCAGTTTCCTCCATGGGAGTAAAGTCTCAAACAGTATACGCTTTGATCGTTCCCTGGAAGACCAGTAGTAGTTTCCGATTAACATCTGTAGGCATTCTGTAATCTGTGGACTATCAGAGTGTTGATGAAACACAGAAATTGCATCGGGATTGAATACAACAGTCACCATGCGTACATTCCTCCATAAAAGTAATGTCTCAAACAGTCTACGCTTTGATGGTTTCCTGGAAGACCAGTAGTAGTTTCCGATTCACATGTGGAGGCATTCTGTAATCTGTGGACTATCAGAGTGTTGATGAAACACAGAAAATGCATCGGGATTGAATACAACAGTCACCATGCGCACTTTCCTCCACGGGAGTAATGTCTCAAACAATCTACGTTTTGATCGTTCCCTGGAAGACCAGTAGCAGTTTCCGATGCACCTCTGGTGGCATTCTGTAATCTGTAGACTATCAGAGTGTTGATGAAACACAGTAATTGCATCCGGATTGAATAAAACACTCACCATGCTCACTTTCCTCCATGGGAGTAATGTCTCTAACAGTCCACGCTTTGATCGTTCCCTGGAAGACCAGTAGTAGTTTCCGATTAACATCTGGAGGCATTCTGTAATCTGTGGACTATCAGAGTATTGATGAAACACAGAAATTGCATCGGGATTGAATACGACAGTCACCATGCGCACTTTCCTCCATGGGAGTAATGTCAAAAACAGTCTACGTTTTGATCGTTCCTTGGAAGACCAGTAGTAGTTTCCGATGCACTTCTGGTGGCATTCTGTAATGTGTAGACTATCAGAGTACTGATGAAACACAGTAATTGCATCGGGATTGAATGAAACAGTCACCATGCTCACTTTCCCCCATGGGAGTAATGTCTCAAAGAGTTTAAGCTTTGATTGTTCCCTGGAAGACCAGTAGTAGTTTCCGATGCACATCTGGAGGCATTGTGTAATCTGTGGACTATTAAAGTGTTGATGAAACACAGAAATTGCATCAGGATTGAATACAACAGTCACCATGCGCACATTCCTCCATAAAAGTAATGTCTCAAACAGTCTATGCTTTGATCGTTCCCTGGAAGACCAGTAGTAGTTTCCGATGCACATCTGGAGGCATTCTGTAATCTGTGGACTATTAGAGTGTTGATGAAACACAGAAATTGCATCGGGATTGAATACAACAGTCACCATGCGCACATTCCTCCATAAAAGTAATGTCTCAAACAGTCTACGCTGTGATCGTTCCCTGGAAGACCAGTAGTAGTTCCGATGCACATCTGGAGGCATTCTGTAATCTGTGGACTATCAGAGTGTTGATGTAACACAGCAATTGCATCGGTATTGAATACAACAGTCACCATGCGCACTTTCCTCCATGGGAGTAATGTCTCAAACAGTCTACGCTTTGATCGGTCCCTGGAAGAGCAGTAGTAGTTTCCGATGCACATCTGGAGGCATTCTGTAATCTGTGGACTATCAGAGTGTTGATGAAACACAGAAAATGCATCGGGATTGAATACAACAGTCACCATGCGCACTTTCCTCCACGGGAGTAATGTCTCAAATAATCTACACTTTGATCGTTCCCTGGAAGACCAGTAGTAGTTTCCGATGCACCTCTGGTGGCATTCTGTAATGTGTACACTATCAGAGTGTTGATGAAACACAGTAATTTCATCCGGATTGAATAAAACAGTCACCATGCTCACTTTCCTCCATGGGAGTAATGTCTCTAACAGTCTACGCTTTGATCGTTCCCTGGAAGACCAGTTGTAGTTTCCGCTTAACTTCTGGAGGCTTTCTGTAATCTGTGGACTATCAGAGTGTTGAAGAAACACAGAAATTGAATCGGGATTGAATACGACAATCACCATGCGCACTTTCCTCCATGGGAGTAATGTCTCAAACAGTCAACGCTTTGATCGTTCCCCAGAAGACAAGTAGTAGTTTCCGATGCACATCTCGTGGCATTCTGTAACCTGTGGACTATCAGAGTGTTGATGAAACACAGAAAATGCATCGGGATTGGATACAACAGTCACCATGCGCACTTTCCTCCATGGGAGTAATGTCTCAAACTGTCTACGCTTTGATCGTTCCCTGGAAGACCAGTAGTAGTTTCCGATGCACATTTGGAGGCATTCTGTAATCTGTGGAGTATCAGAGTGTTGATGAAACACAGAAATTGCATCGGGATTGAATACAACAGTCACCATGCGCACTTTAGTTCATGGGAGTAATGTCCCAAACAGTCTACGTTTTGATCGTTCCCTGGAGGACCAGTAGTAGTTTCCGATTAACATCTGGAGGCATTTTGTAATTTGTGGACTATCAGAGTGTTGATGAAACACAGAAATTGCATCGGGATTGAATACAACATTCTCCATGCGCAGTTTCCTCCATGGGAATAATGTCTCAAACAATCTACGCTTTGATCGTTCCCTGGAAGACCAGTAGTAGTTTCCGATTAACATCTGGTGGCATTCTGTAATCTGTGGACTATCAGAGTGTTGATGAAACACAGAAATTGCATCGGGATTGAATACAACAGTCACCATGCGTACATTCCTCCATAAAAGTAATGTCTCAAACAGTCTACGCTTTGATGGTTTCCTGGAAGACCAGTAGTAGTTTCCGATTCACATGTGGAGACATTCTGTAATCTGTGGACTATCAGAGAGTTGATGAAACACAGAAATTGCATCGGGATTCAATACAACTGTCACCATGCGCTGTTTCTTACATAAAAGTAATGTCTCAAACGGTCTACGCTTTCATCGTTCAGTGGAAGGCCAGTAGTAGTTTCCGATGCACATCTCGTTTCATTCTGTAATCTGTGGTATATCAGAGTGTTGATGAAACACTGTAAATGCATCGGGATTGAATACAACTGTCACCATGCGCCCATCCCTCCATGGGAGTAATGTAACAAACAGCCTACGCTTTGATCGTTAACTGGAAGACCAGTAATAGTTTCCGATTAACATCTGGAGGCATTCTGTAATCTGTGGACTATCAGAGTGTTGATGAAACACAGAAATTGCATCGGGATTGAATACAACATTCTCCATGCGCAGTTCCCTCCATAGGAGTAATGTCTCAAACAGTCTACGCTTTGATCGTTCAGTGGAAGGCCAGTAGTAGTTTCAACTGCACATCTGGAGGCATTCTGTAATCTGTTGAGTATCAGAGTGTTGATGAAACACAGAAATTGCATCGGGATTGAATACAACAGTCACCATGCGCACTTTCCTCCATGGGAGTAATGTCTCAAAGAGTCTACGCTTTGATCGTTCCCGGGGAGACCAGTAGTAGTTTCTGATGCACTTATCGTGGCTTTCTGTAATCTGTGGGCTATCAGAGTGTTGATGAAACACAGAAAATGCATCGGGATTGAATACAACAGTTACCATGCGCACTTTCCTCAATGGGAGTAATGTCTCAAACAGTCTACGCTTTGATCGTTCCCTGGAAGAGCAGTAGTAGTTTCCGATGCACATCTGGAGGCATTCTGTAATCTGTGGACTATCAGAGTGTTGATGAAACACAGAAATTGCATCGGGATTGAATACGACAGTCATTATGCGCACTTTCCTCCATGGGAGTAATGTCTCAAACAGTCTACGCTTTGATCGTTCCCGGGAAGACCAGTAGTAGTTTCCGATGCACATCTCATGGCATTCTGTAATCTGTGGACTATCAGAGTGTTGATGAAACACAGAAATGGCATCGGGATTGGATACAACAGTCACCATGCGCACTTTCCTCCATGGGAGTAATGTCTCAAACAGTCTACGCTTTGATCGTTCCCTGGAAAACCAGTAGTAGTTTCAATTGCACATCTGGAGGCATTATGTAATCTGTGGAGTATCAGAGTGTTGATGTAACACAGAAATTGCATCGGGAATGAATACAACAGTCACCATGCGCACTTTCCTTCATGGGAGTAATGTCCCAAACAGTCTACGCTTTGATCGATCCCTGGAGGAAAAGTAGTAGTTTCCAATTAACATCTGGAGGCATTTTGTAATCTGTGGACTATCAGAGTGTTGATGAAACACAGAAATTGCATCGGGATTGAATACAACATTCTCCATGCACAGTTTCCTCCATGGGAGTAATGTCTCAAACAGTCTACGCTTTGATCGTTCCCTGGAAGACCAGTAGTAGTTTCCGATTAACATCTGGAGGCATTCTGTAATCTGTGGACTATCAGAGTGTTGATGAAACACAGAAATTGCATCGGGATTGAATACAACAGTCACCATGCGTACATTCCTCCATAAAAGTAATGTCTCAAACAGTCTACGCTTTGATGGTTTCCTGGAAGACCAGTAGTAGTTTCCGATTCACATGTGGAGGCATTCTGTAATCTGTGGACTATCAGAGTGTTGATGAAACACAGAAATTGCATCGGGATTCAATACATCAGTCACCATGCGCTGTTTCTTACATAAAAGTAATGTCTCAAACAGTCTACGCTTTCATCGTTACCTGGAGACCAGTAGTAGTTTCCGATGCACATCTCGTGGCATTCTGTAATCTGTGGTCTATCAGAGTGTTGATGAAACACTGTAAATGCATCGGGATTGAATACAACAGTCACCATGCGCCCTTTCCTCCATGGGAGTAATGTAACAAACAGCCTACGCTTTGATCGTTCCCTGGAAGACCAGTAGTAGTTTCCGGTGCACATCTCATGGCATTCTGTAATCTGTGGACTATCAGAGTGTTGATGAAACACAGAAATTGCATCGGGATTGAATACAACATTCTCCATGCGCAGTTCCCTCCATAGGAGTAATGTCTCAAACAGTCTACGCTTTGATCGTTCAGTGGAAGGCCAGTAGTAGTTTCAACTGCACATCTGGAGGCATTCTGTAATCTGTTGAGTATCAGAGTGTTGATGAAACACAGAAATTGCATCGGGATTGAATACAACAGTCACCATGCGCACTTTCCTCCATGGGAGTAATGTCTCAAAGAGTCTACGCTTTGATCGTTCCCGGGGAGACCAGTAGTAGTTTCTGATGCACTTATCGTGGCTTTCTGTAATCTGTGGGCTATCAGAGTGTTGATGAAACACAGAAAATGCATCGGGATTGAATACAACAGTTACCATGCGCACTTTCCTCAATGGGAGTAATGTCTCAAACAGTCTACGATTTGATCGTTCCCTGGAAGAGCAGTAGTAGTTTCCGATGCACATCTGGAGGCATTCTGTAATCTGTGGACTATCAGAGTGTTGATGAAACACAGAAATTGCATCGGGATTGAATACGACAGTCATTATGCGCACTTTCCTCCATGGGAGTAATGTCTCAAACAGTCTACGCTTTGATCGTTCCCGGGAAGACCAGTAGTAGTTTCCGATGCACATCTCATGGCATTCTGTAATCTGTGGACTATCAGAGTGTTGATGAAACACAGAAATGGCATCGGGATTGGATACAACAGTCACCATGCGCACTTTCCTCCATGGGAGTAATGTCTCAAACAGTCTACGCTTTGATCGTTCCCTGGAAAACCAGTAGTAGTTTCAATTGCACATCTGGAGGCATTATGTAATCTGTGGAGTATCAGAGTGTTGATGTAACACAGAAATTGCATCGGGAATGAATACAACAGTCACCATGCGCACTTTCCTTCATGGGAGTAATGTCCCAAACAGTCTACGCTTTGATCGTTCCCTGGAGGAAAAGTAGTAGTTTCCGATTAACATCTGGAGGCATTTTGTAATCTGTGGACTATCAGAGTGTTGATGAAACACAGAAATTGCATCGGGATTGAATACAACATTCTCCATGCACAGTTTCCTCCATGGGAGTAATGTCTCAAACAGTCTACGCTTTGATCGTTCCCTGGAAGACCAGTAGTAGTTTCCGATTAACATCTGGAGGCATTCTGTAATCTGTGGACTATCAGAGTGTTGATGAAACACAGAAATTGCATCGGGATTGAATACAACAGTCACCATGCGTACATTCCTCCATAAAAGTAATGTCTCAAACAGTCTACGATTTGATGGTTTCCTGGAAGACCAGTAGTAGTTTCCGATTCACATGTGGAGGCATTCTGTAATCTGTGGACTATCAGAGTGTTGATGAAACACAGAAATTGCATCGGGATTCAATACATCAGTCACCATGCGCTGTTTCTTACATAAAAGTAATGTCTCAAACAGTCTACGCTTTCATCGTTACCTGGAGACCAGTAGTAGTTTCCGATGCACATCTCGTGGCATTCTGTAATCTGTGGTCTATCAGAGTGTTGATGAAACACTGTAAATGCATCGGGATTGAATACAACAGTCACCATGCGCCCTTTCCTCCATGGGAGTAATGTAACAAACAGCCTACGCTTTGATCGTTCCCTGGAAGACCAGTAGTAGTTTCCGGTGCACATCTCATGGCATTCTGTAATCTGTGGACTATCAGAGTGTTGATGAAACACAGAAATTGCATAGGGATTGAATACAACAGTCACCATGCGCACATTCCTCCATGGGAGTAATGTCTCAAACAGCCTACAATTTGATCGTTCCCTGGAAGACCAGTAGAAGTTTCCGATGCACATCTGGAGGCATTCTGTAATCTGTGGAGTATTAGAGAGTTGATGAAACACAGAAATTGTATCGGGATTGAATAAAACAGTCATCATCCGCACTTTCCTCCATAAAAGTAATGTTTTAAACAGTCTACGCTTTGATCGTTCCCTGGAAGACCAGTAGTAGTTTCCGATGCACATCTGGAGGCATTCTGTAATCTGTGGTCTATCAGAGTGTTGATGAAACACTGTAAATGCATCGGGATTGAATACAACAGTCACCATGCGCCCTTTCCTCCATGGGAGTAATGTAACAAACAGCCTACGCTTTGATCGTTCCCTGGAAGACCAGTAGTAGTTTCCGGTGCACATCTCACGGCATTCTGTAATCTGTGGAGTATCAGAGTGTTGATGAAACACAGAAATTGCATCGGGATTGAATACAGCAGTCACCATGCGCACTTTCCTCCATGGGAGTAATGTCTCTAACAGTCTACGCTTTGATCGTTCCCTGGAAGACCAGAAGTAGTTTCCGATGCACTTCTGGTGGCATTCTGTAATGTGTAGACTATCAGAGTACTGATGAAACACTGTAATTGCATCGGGATTGAATAAAACAGTCACCATGCTCACTTTCCCCCATGGCAGTAATGTCTCCGAGAGTTTAAGCTTTGATTGTTCCCTGGAAGACCAGTAGTAGTTTCCGATGCACATCTGGAGGCACTCTGTAATCTGTGGACTATTAGAGTGTTGATGAAACACAGAAAATGCATCGGGATTGAATACAACAGTCACCATGCGCACTTTCCTCCACGGGAGTAATGTCTCAAACAATCTACACTTTGATCGTTCCCTGGAAGACCAGTAGTAGCTTCCGATGCACCTCTGGTGGCATTCTGTAATCTGTGGACTATCAGAGTGTTGATGAAACACAGAAAATGCATCGGGATTGAATACAACAGTCACCATGCGCACTTTCCTCGACGGGAGTAATGTCTCAAACAATCTACACTTTGATCGTTCCCTGGAAGACCAGTAGTAGTTTCCGATGCACCTCTGGTGGCATTCTGTAATCTGTGGAGTATCAGAGTGTTGATGAAACACAGAAATTGCATCGGGATTGAATACAACAGTCACCATGCGCACTTTCCTTCATGGGAGTAATGTCCCAAACAGTCTACGCTTTGATCGTTCCCTGGAGGACCAGTAGTAGTTTCAGTTTAACATCTGGTGGCATTTTGTAATCTGTGGACTATCAGAGTGTTGATGAAACACAGAAATTGCATCAGGATTGAATACACCATTCTCCATGCGCAGTTTCCTACCATGGGAGTAATGTCTCAAACAGTCTACGCTTTTATCGTTCCCTGGAAGACCAGTAGTAGTTTCCGATTAACATCTGGAGGCATTCCGTAATCTGTGGACTATCAGAGTGTTGATGAAACACAGAAAAATTATCGGGATTCAATACAACAGTCACCATGCGTACATTCCTCCATAAAAGTAATGTCTCAAACAGTCTACGCTTTGATGGTTTCCTGGAAGTCCAGTAGTAGTTTCCGATTCACATGTGGAGGCATTCTGCAATCTGTGGACTATCAGAGTGTTGATGAAACACAGAAATTGCATCGGGATTGAATACAACATTCTCCATGCGTAGTTCCCTCCATAGGAGTAATGTCTCAAACAGTCTACGCTTTCATCGTTCCCTGGAGACCAGTAGTAGTTTCCGATGCACATCTCGTGGCATTCTGTAATCTGTGGTCTATCAGAGTGTTGATGAAACACTGTAAATGCATCGGGATTGAATACAACTGTCACCATGCGCCCTTTCCTCCATGGGAGTAATGTAACAAACAGCCTACGCTTTGATCGTTAACTGGAAGACCAGTAGTAGTTTCCGATTAACATCTGGAGGCATTCTGTAATCTGTGGACTATCAGAGTGTTGATGAAACACAGAAATTGCATCGGGATTGAATACAACATTCTCCATGCGCAGTTCCCTCCATAGGAGTAATGTCTCAAACAGTCTACGCTTTGATCGTTCAGTGGAAGGCCAGTAGTAGTTTCAACTGCACATCTGGAGGCATTCTGTAATCTGTTGGGTATCAGAGTGTTGATGAAACACAGAAATTGCATCGGGATTGAATACAACAGTCACCATGCGCACTTTCCTCCATGGGAGTAATGTCTCAAAGAGTCTACGCTTTGATCGTTCCCGGGAAGACCAGTAGTAGTTTCTGATGCACTTCTCGTGGCTTTCTGTAATCTGCGGACAATCAGAGTGTTGATGAAACACAGAAAATGCATCGGGATTGAATACAACAGTCACCATGCGCACTTTCCTCCATGGGAGTAATGTCTCAAAGAGTTTACGCTTTGATCGTTCCCAGGAAGACCAGTAGTAGTTTCCGATGCACATTTGGAGGCATTCTGTAATCTGTGGAGTATCAGAGTGTTGATAAAACACAGATATTGCATGGGGATTGAATACAACAGTCACTATGCGCACATTCCTCCATGGGAGTAATGTCTCAAACAGTCTACGCTTTGATCGTTCCCTGGAAGAGCAGTAGTAGTTTCCGATGCACATCTGGAGGCATTCTGTAATCTGTGGACTATCAGAGTGTTGATGAAACACAGAAATGGCATCGGGATTGAATACAACAGTCACCATGCGCACTTTCCTCCACGGGAGTAATGTCTCAAACAATCTACGCTTTGATCGTCCTTGGAAGACCAGTAGTAGTTTCCGATGCACATTTGGAGGCATTCTGTAATCTGTGGAGTATCAGAGTGTTGTTGAAACACAGAAATTGCATCAGGATTGAATACAACAGTCACCATGCGCACTTTCCTTCATGGGAGTAATGTCCCAAACAGTCTACGCTTTGATCGTTCCCTGGAGGACCAGTAGTAGTTTCCGATTAACATCTGGAGGCATTTTGTAAACTGTGGACTATCAGAGTGTTGATGAAACACAGAAATTGCATCGGGATTGAATACAACATTCTCCATGCGCAGTTTCCTCCATGGGAGTAAAGTCTCAAACAGTATACGCTTTGATCGTTCCCTGGAAGACCAGTAGTAGTTTCCGATTAACATCTGCAGGCATTCTGTAATCTGTGGACTATCAGAGTGTTGATGAAACACAGAAATTGCATCGGGATTGAATACAACAGTCACCATGCGTACATTCCTCCATAAAAGTAATGTCTCAAACAGTCTACGCTTTGATGGTTTCCTGGAAGACCAGTAGTAGTTTCCGATTCACATGTGGAGGCATTCTGTAATCTGTGGACTATCAGAGTGTTGATGAAACACAGAAAATGCATCGGGATTGAATACAACAGTCACCATGCGCACTTTCCTCCACGGGAGTAATGTCTCAAACAATCTACGCTTTGATCGTTCCCTGGAAGACCAGTAGCAGTTTCCGATGCACCTCTGGTGGCATTCTGTAATGTGGAGACTATCAGAGTTTTTATGAAACACAGAAATTGCATCGGGATTGAATACGACAGTCACCATGCACACTTTCCTCCATGGGAGTAATGTCTCAAACAGTCTACGATTTGATCGTTCCCGGGAAGACCAGTAAGAATTTCCGATGCACATCTGGAGGCATTCTGTAATCTGTGGACTATTAGAGTGTTGATGAAACACAGAAATTGCATCGGGATTGAATACAACAGTCACCATGCGCACATTCCTCCATAAAAGTAATGTCTCAAACAGTCTACGCTTTGATCGTTCCCTGGAAGACCAGTAGTAGTTTCCGATGCACATCTGGAGGCATTCTGTAATCTGTGGACTATCAGAGTGTTGATGAAACACAGAAATTGCATCGGTATTGAATACAACAGTCACCATGCGCACTTTCTTCCATGGGAGTAATGTCTCAAACAGTCTACGCTTTGATCGTTCCCTGGAAGACCAGTAGTAGTTTCCGATGCACCTCTGGTGGCATTCTGTAATGTGGAGACTATCAGAGTGTTGATGAAACACAGTAATTGCATCCGGATTGAATAAAACAGTCACCATGCTCACTTTCCTCCATGGGAGTAATGTCTCTAACAGTCTACGCTTTGATCGTTCCCTGGAAGACCAGTTGTAGTTTCCGCTGAACTTCTGGAAGCTTTCTGTAATCTGTGGACTATCAGAGTGTTGATGAAACACAGAAATTGCATCGGGATTGAATACGACAGTCACAATGGGCACTTTCCTCCATGGGAGTAATGTCTCAAACAGTCTACGCTTGGATCGTTGCCGGGAAGACCAGTAGTAGTTTCCGATGCACATCTCGTGGCATTCTGTAATCTGTGGACTATCAGAGTGTTGATGAAACAAAGAAAATGCATCGGGATTGGATACAACAGTCAACATGCGCACTTTCCTCCATGGGGGTAATGTCTCAAATAGTCTACGCTTTGATCGTTCCCTGGAAGACCAGTAGTTGTTTCCGATGCACATTTGGAGGCATTCTGTAATCTGTGGAGTATCAGAGTGTTGATGAAACACAGAATTTGCATCGGGATTGAATACAACAGTCACCATGCGCACTTTCATTCATGGGAGTAATGTCCCAAACAGTCTACGCTTTGATCGTTCCCTGGAGGACCAGTAGTAGTTTCCGTTTAACATCTGGAGGCATATTGTAATCTGTGGACTATCAGAGTGTTGATGAAACACAGAAATTGGATCGGGATTGAATACAATATTCTCCATGCGCAGTTTCCTCCATTGGAGTAATGTCTCAAACAGTCTACGCTTTGATCGTTCAGTGGAATGCCAGTAGTAGTTTCAACTGCACATCTGGAGGCATTCTGTAATCTGTTGAATATCAGAGTGTTGATGAAACACAGAAATTGCATCGGGATTGAATACAACAGTCACCATGCGCACTTTCCTCCATGGGAGTAATGTCTCAAAGAGTTTACGCTTTGATCGTTCCCGGGAAGACCAGTAGTAGTTTCCGATTAGCATCTGGAGTCATTCTGTAATCTGTGGACTATCAGAGTGTTGATGCAACACAGAAATTGCATCGGGATTGAATACAACAGTCACTATGCGCACATTCCTCCATGGGAGTGATTTCTCAAACAGTCTACGCTTTGATCGTTCCCGGGAAGACCAGTAGTAGTTTCCGATTAGCATCTGGAGTCATTCTGTAATCTGTGGACTATCAGAGTGTTGATGAAACACAGAAATAGCATCGGGATTGAATACAACAGTCACCATGCGCACTTTCCTTCATGGGAGTAATGTCCCAAACAGTCTACGCTTTGATCGTTCCCTGGAGGACCAGTAGTAGTTTCCGATTAACATCCGGAGGCATTTTGTAAACTGTGGACTATCAGAGTGTTGATGAAACACAGAAATTGCATCGGGATTGAATACAACATTCTCCATGCGCAGTTTCCTCCATGGGAGTAATGTCTCAAACAGTCTACGCTTTGATCGATCCCTGGAAGACCAGTAGTAGTTTCCGATTAACATCTGGAGGCATTCTGTAATCTGTGGACTATCAGAGTGTTGATGAAACACAGAAATTGCATCGGGATTGAATACAACAGTCACCATGCATACATTCCTCCATAAAAGTAATGTCTCAAACAGTCTACGCTTTGATGGTTTCCTGGAAGAAAAGTAGTAGTTTCCCATTCACATGTGGAGGCATTCTGTAATCTGTGGACTATCAGAGTGTTCATGAAACACAGAAAATGCATCGGGATTGAATACAACAGTCACCATGCGCACTTTCCACCAGGGAGTAATGTCTCAAACAATCTACGCTTTGATCGTTCCCTGGAAGACCAGTAGTAGTTTCCGATGCACCTCTGGTGGCATACTGTAATCTGTAGACTATCAGAGTGTTGATGAAACACAGTAATTGCGTCCGGATTGAATAAAACACTCACCATGCTCACTTTCCTCCATGGGAGTAATGTCTCTAACAGTCTACGCTTTGATCGTTCAATGGAAGACCAGTAGTAGTTTCCGATGAACTTCTGGAGGCTTTCTGTAATCTGTGGACTATCAGAGTGTTTATGAAACACAGAAATTGCATCGGGATTGAATACGACAGTCACCATGCGCACTTTCCTCCGTGGGAGTAATGTCTCAAACAGTCTACGATTTGATCGTTCCCGGGAAGACCAGTAGTAGTTTCCGATGCACATCTCGTGGCATTCTGTAATCTGTGGAATATCAGAGTGTTGATGAAACACAGAAAATGCATCGGGATTGGATATAACAGTCACCATGAGCACTTTCCTCAATGGCAGTAATGTCTCAAACAGTCTACGCTTTGATCGTTCCCTGGAAGACCAGTAGTAGTTTCCGATGCACATCTCGTGGCGTTCTGTAATCTGTGGAATATCAGAGTGTTGATGAAACACAGAAAATGCATCGGGATTGGATACAACAGTCACCATGCGCACTTTCCTCCATGGGAGTAATGTTACAAACAGCCTACGCTTTGACCGTTAACTGGAAGACCAGTAGTAGTTTCCGATTAACATCTGGAGGCATTCTGTAATCTGTGGACTATCAGAGTGTTGATGAAACACAGAAATTGCATCGGGATTGAATACAACATTCTCCATGCCCAGTTCCCTCCATAGGAGTAATGTCTCAAACAGTCTACGCTTTGATCGTTCAGTGGAAGGCCAGTAGTAGTTTCAACTGCACATCTGGAGGCATTCTGTAATCTGTTGAGTATCAGAGTGTTGATGAAACACAGAAATTGCATCGGGATTGAATACAACAGTCACCATGCTCACTTTCCTTCATGGGAGTAATGTCCCAAACAGTCTACGCTTTGATCGTTCCCTGGGGGACCAGTAGTAGTTTCCGATTAACATCTGGAGGCATTTTGTAAACTGTGGACTATCAGAGTGTTGATGAAACACAGAAATTGCATCGGGATTGAATACAACATTCTCCATGCGCAGTTTCCTCCATGGGAGTAATTTCTCAAACAGTCTACGCTTTGATCGTTCACTGGAAGACCAGTAGTAGTTTCCGATTAACATCTGGAGGCATTCTGTAATCCGTGGACTATCAGAGAGTTGATGAAACACAGAAATTGCATCGGGATTGAATACAACAGTCACAATGCGTACATTCCTCCATAAAAGTAATGACTTAAACAGTCTACGCTTTGATGGTTTCCTGGAAGACCAGTAGTAGTTTCCGATTCACATGTGGAGGCATTCTGTAATCTGTGGACTATCAGAGTGTTGATGAAACACAGAAATTGCATCGGGATTCAATACAACAGTCACCATGCGCTGTTTCTTACATAAAAGTAATGTCACAAACAGTCTACGCTTTCATCGTTCCCTGGAGACCAGTAGTAGTTTCCGATGCACATCTCGTGGCATTCTGTAATCTGTGGTCTATCAGAGTGTTGATTAAACACTGTAAATGCATCGGGATTGAATACAACTGTCACCATGCGCAGTTCCTCCCATAGGAGTAATGTCTCAAACAGTCTACGGCTTGATCGTTCAGTGGAAGGCCAGTAGTAGTTTCAACTGCACATCTGGAGGCATTCTGTAATCTGTTGAGTATCAGAGTGTTGATGATACACAGAAATTGCAACGGGATTGAATATAACAGTCACCATGCGCACTTTCCTCCATGGGAGTAATGTCTCAAAGAGTCTACGCTTTGATCGTTTCCGGGAAGACCAGTAGTAGTTTCCGATGCACTTCTCGTGGCATTCTGTAATCTGTGGACTATCAGAGTGTTGATGAAACACAGAAAATGCATCGGGATTGAATACAACAGTCACAATGCGCACTTTCCTCCATGGGAGTAATGTCTCTAAGAGTTTACGCTTTGATCGTTCCCTGGATGACCAGTAGTAGTTTCCGATGCACATTTGGAGGCATTCTGTAATCTGTGGAGTATTAGAGTGTTGATAAAACACAGAAATTGCATTGGGATTGAATACAACAGTCACTATGCGCACATTCCTCCATGGGAGTAATGTCTCAAACAGTCTACGCTTTGATCGTTCCCTGGAAGAGCACTAGTAGTTTCCGATGCACATCTGGAGGCATTGTGTAATCTGTGGACTATCAGAGTGTTGATGAAACACAGAAAATGCATCGGGATTGAATACAACAGTCACCATGCGCACTTTCCTCCACGGGAGTAATGTCTCAAACAATCTACGCTTTGATCGTTCCCTGGAAGACCAGTAGTAGTTTCCGATGCACCTCTGGTGGCATACTGTAATCTGTAGACTATCAGAGTGTTGATGAAACACAGTAATTGCGTCCGGATTGAATAAAACACTCACCATGCTCACTTTCCTCCATGGGAGTAATGTCTCTAACAGTCTACGCTTTGATCGTTCAATGGAAGACCAGTAGTAGTTTCCGATGAACTTCTGGAGGCTTTCTGTAATCTGTGGACTATCAGAGTGTTTATGAAACACAGAAATTGCATCGGGATTGAATACGACAGTCACCATGCGCACTTTCCTCCGTGGGAGTAATGTCTCAAACAGTCTACGATTTGATCGTTCCCGGGAAGACCAGTAGTAGTTTCCGATGCACATCTCGTGGCATTCTGTAATCTGTGGAATATCAGAGTGTTGATGAAACACAGAAAATGCATCGGGATTGGATATAACAGTCACCATGCGCACTTTCCTCAATGGCAGTAATGTCTCAAACAGTCTACGCTTTGATCGTTCCCTGGAAGACCAGTAGTAGTTTCCGATGCACATCTCGTGGCATTCTGTAATCTGTGGAATATCAGAGTGTTGATGAAACACAGAAAATGCATCGGGATTGGATACAACAGTCACCATGCGCACTTTCCTCCATGGGAGTAATGTTACAAACAGCCTACGCTTTGACCGTTAACTGGAAGACCAGTAGTAGTTTCCGATTAACATCTGGAGGCATTCTGTAATCTGTGGACTATCAGAGTGTTGATGAAACACAGAAATTGCATCGGGATTGAATACAACATTCTCCATGCCCAGTTCCCTCCATAGGAGTAATGTCTCAAACAGTCTACGCTTTGATCGTTCAGTGGAAGGCCAGTAGTAGTTTCAACTGCACATCTGGAGGCATTCTGTAATCTGTTGAGTATCAGAGTGTTGATGAAACACAGAAATTGCATCGGGATTGAATACAACAGTCACCATGCGCACTTTCCTCAGTGGGAGTAATGTCTCAAAGAGTCTACGCTTTGATCGTTCCCGGGAAGACCAGTAGTAGTTTCCGATGCACTTCTCGTGGCATTCTGTAATCTGTGGACTATCAGAGTGTTGATGAAACACAGAAAATGCATCGGGATTGAATACAACAGTCACCATGCGCACTTTCCTCAACGGGAGTAATGTCTCAAACAATCTACGGAAGACCAGTAGTAGTTTCCGATGCACCTCTGTTGGCATTCTGTAATCTGTAGACTATCAGAGTGTTGTCGAAACACAGTAATTGCATCCGGATTGAATAAAACACTCACCATGCTCACTTTCCTCCATAGGAGTAATGTCTCTAACAGTCTATGCTTTGATCGTTCCCTGGAAGACTAGTAGTAGTTTCCGATGCACATTTGGAGGCATTCTGTAATCTGTGGAGTATCAGAGTGTTGATGAAACACAGAAATTGCATCGGGATTGAATACAACAGTCACCATGCTCACTTTCCTTCATGGGAGTAATGTCCCAAACAGTCTACGCTTTGATCGTTCCCTGGGGGACCAGTAGTAGTTTCCGATTAACATCTGGAGGCATTTTGTAAACTGTGGACTATCAGAGTGTTGATGAAACACAGAAATTGCATCGGGATTGAATACAACATTCTCCATGCGCAGTTTCCTCCATGGGAGTAATTTCTCAAACAGTCTACGCTTTGATCGTTCACTGGAAGACCAGTAGTAGTTTCCGATTAACATCTGGAGGCATTCTGTAATCCGTGGACTATCAGAGAGTTGATGAAACACAGAAATTGCATCGGGATTGAATACAACAGTCACAATGCGTACATTCCTCCATAAAAGTAATGACTTAAACAGTCTACGCTTTGATGGTTTCCTGGAAGACCAGTAGTAGTTTCCGATTCACATGTGGAGGCATTCTGTAATCTGTGGACTATCAGAGTGTTGATGAAACACAGAAATTGCATCGGGATTCAATACAACAGTCACCATGCGCTGTTTCTTACATAAAAGTAATGTCACAAACAGTCTACGCTTTCATCGTTCCCTGGAGACCAGTAGTAGTTTCCGATGCACATCTCGTGGCATTCTGTAATCTGTGGTCTATCAGAGTGTTGATTAAACACTGTAAATGCATCGGGATTGAATACAACTGTCACCATGCGCAGTTCCCCCCATAGGAGTAATGTCTCAAACAGTCTACGGCTTGATCGTTCAGTGGAAGGCCAGTAGTAGTTTCAACTGCACATCTGGAGGCATTCTGTAATCTGTTGAGTATCAGAGTGTTGATGATACACAGAAATTGCATCGGGATTGAATATAACAGTCACCATGCGCACTTTCCTCCATGGGAGTAATGTCTCAAAGAGTCTACGCTTTGATCGTTTCCGGGAAGACCAGTAGTAGTTTCCGATGCACTTCTCGTGGCATTCTGTAATCTGTGGACTATCAGAGTGTTGATGAAACACAGAAAATGCATCGGGATTGAATACAACAGTCACAATGCGCACTTTCCTCCATGGGAGTAATGTCTCTAAGAGTTTACGCTTTGATCGTTCCCTGGATGACCAGTAGTAGTTTCCGATGCACATTTGGAGGCATTCTGTAATCTGTGGAGTATTAGAGTGTTGATAAAACACAGAAATTGCATTGGGATTGAATACAACAGTCACTATGCGCACATTCCTCCATGGGAGTAATGTCTCAAACAGTCTACGCTTTGATCGTTCCCTGGAAGAGCACTAGTAGTTTCCGATGCACATCTGGAGGCATTGTGTAATCTGTGGACTATCAGAGTGTTGATGAAACACAGAAAATGCATCGGGATTGAATACAACAGTCACCATGCGCACTTTCCTCCACGGGAGTAATGTCTCAAACAATCTACGCTTTGATCGTTCCCTGGAAGACCAGTAGTAGTTTCCGATGCACATTTGGAGGCATTCTGTAATCTGTGGAGTATCAGAGTGTTGATGAAACACAGAAATGTCATCGGGATTGAATACAACAGTCACCATGCGCACTTTCCTTCATGGGAGTAATGTCCCAAACAGTCTACGCTTTGATCGTTCCCTGGAGGACCAGTAGTAGTTTCCGATTTACATCTGGAGGCATTTTGTAATCTGTGGACTATCAGAGTGTTGATGAAACACAGAAATTGCATCGGGATTGAATATAACATTCTCCATGCGCAGTTTCCTCCATGGGAGTAATGTCTCAAACAGTCTACGCTTTGATCGTTCCCTGGAAGACCAGTAGTAGTTTCCGATTAACATCTGGAGGCATTCTGTAATCTGTAGACTATCAGAGTGTTGATGAAACACAGTAATTGCATCCGGATTGAATAAAACACTCACCATGCTCACTTTCCTCCATGGGAGTAAAGTCTCTAATAGTCTACGCTTTGAACGTTCCCTGGAAGACCAGTAGTAGTTTCCGATGAACTTCTGGAGGCTTTCTATAATCTGTGGACTATCAAAGTGTTGATGAAACACAGAAATTGCATCGGGATTGAATACGACAGTCACCATGCGCACTTTCCTTCATGGGAGTAATGTCTCAAACAGTCTACGTTTTGATCGTTCCCGGGAAGACCAGTAGTAGTTTCCGATGGACATCTCGTGGCATTTTGTAATCTGTGGACTATCAGAGTGTTGATGAAACACAGAAAATGCATCGGGATTGGATACAACTGTCACCATGCGCACTTTCCTCCATGGGAGTAATGTCCCAAACAGTCTACGCTTTGATCGTTCCCTGGAGGACCAGTAGTAGTTTCCGATTAACATCTGGAGGCATTTTGTAAACTGTGGACTATCAGAGTGTTGATGAAACACAGAAAATGCATCGGGATTGAATACAACAGTCACCATGCGCACTTTCCTCCACGGGAGTAATGTCTCAAACAATCTACACATTGATCGTTCCCTGGAAGACCAGTAGTAGTTTCCGATGCACCTCTGGTGGCATTCTGTAATCTGTAGACTATCAGAGTGTTGATGAAACACAGTAATTGCATCCGGATTGAATAAAACACTCACCATGCTCACTTTCCTCCATGGGAGTAAAGTCTCTAACAGTCTACGCTTTGATCGTTCCCTGGAAGACCAGTAGTAGTTTCCGATGAACTTCTGGAGGCTTTCTGTAATCTGTGGACTATCGAAGTGTTGATGAAACACAGAAATTGAATTGGGATTGAATACGACAGTCACAATGCGCACTTTCCTCCATGGGAGTAATGTCTCAAACAGTCTACGCTTTGATCGTTCCCTGGAGACCAGTAGTAGTTTCCGATGCACATCTCGTGGCATTCTGTAATCTGTGGAGTATCAGAGTGTTGATGAAACACTGTAAATGCATCGGGATTGAATACAACTGTCACCATGCGCACTTTCCTCCATGGGAGTAATGTAACAAACAGCCTACGCTTTGATCGTTAACTGGAAGACCAGTAGTAGTTTCCGATTAACATCTGGAGGCATTCTGTAATCTGTGGACTATCAGAGTGTTGATGAAACACAGAAATTGCATCGGGATTGAATACAACATTCTCCATGCGCAGTACCCTCCATAGGAGTAAGGTCTCAAACAGTCTACGCTTTGATCGTTCAGTGGAAGGCCAGTAGTAGTTTCAACTGCACATCTGGAGGCATTCTGTAATCTGTTGAGTATCAGAGTGTTGATGAAACACAGAAATTGCATCGGGATTGAATACAACAGTCACCATGCGCACTTTCCTCCATGGGAGTAATGTCTCAAAGAGTCTACGCTTTGATCGTTCCCGGGAGGACCAGTAGTAGTTTCCGATGCACTTGTCGTGGCATTCTGTAATCTGTGGACTATCAGAGTGTTGATGAAACACAGAAAATGCATCGGGATTGAATACAACAGTCACCATGCGCACTTTCCTCCATGGGAGTAATGTCTCTAAGAGTTTACGCTTTGATCGTTCCCTGGAAGACCAGTAGTAGTTTCCGATGCACATTTGGAGGCATTCTGTAATCTGTGGAGTATTAGAGTGTTGATAAAACACAGAAATTGCATCGGGATTGAATACAACAGACACTATGCGCACATTCCTCCATGGGAGTAATGTCTCAAAAAGTCTACGCTTTGATCGTTCCCTGGAAGAGCACTAGTAGTTTCCGATGCACATCTGGAGGCATTGTGTAATCTGCGGACTATCAGAGTGTTGATGAAACACAGAAAATACATCGGGATTGAATACAACAGTCACCATGCGCACTTTCCTCCATGGGAGTAATGTCTCAAACAATCTACGCTTTGATCGTTCCCTGGAAGACCAGTAGTAGTTTCCGATGCACATTTGAAGGCATTCTGTGATCTGTGGAGTATCAGAGTGTTGATGAAACACACAAATTGCATCGGGATTGAATACAACAGTCACCATGCGCACTTTCCTTCATGGGAGTAATGTCCCAAACAGTCTACGCTTTGATCGTTCCCTGGAGGACCAGTAGTAGTTTCCGATTAACATCTGGAGGCATTTTGTAATCTGTGGACTATCAGAGTGTTGATGAAACACAGAAATTGCATCGGGATTGAATACAACATTCTCCATGCGCAGTTTCCCCCATGGGAGTAATGTCTCAAACAGTCTACGCTTTGATCGTTCCCTGGAAGACCAGTAGTAGTTTCCGATTAACATCTGGAGGCATTCTGTAACCTGTGGACTATCAGAGTGTTGATGAAACACAGAAATTGCATCGGGATTGAATACAACAGTCACCATGCGCACTTTCCTCCACGGGAGTAATGTCTCAAACAATCTACGCTTTGATCGTTCCCTGGAAGACCAGTAGTAGTTTCCGATGCACATTTGGAGGCATTCTGTAATCTGTGGAGTATCAGAGTGTTGATGAAACACAGAAATGGCATCGGGATTGAATACAACAGTCACCATGCGCACTTTCCTTCATGGGAGTAATGTCCCAAACAGTCTACGCTTTGATCGTTCCCTGGAGGACCAGTAGTAGTTTCCGATTTACATCTGGAGGCATTTTGTAATCTGTATACTATCAGAGTGTTGATGAAACACAGAAATTGCATCGGGATTGAATATAACATTCTCCACGCGCAGTTTCCTCCATGGGAGTAATGTCTCAAACAGTCTACGCTTTGATCGTTCCCTGGAAGACCAGTAGTAGTTTCCGATTAACATCTGGAGGCATTCTGTAATCTGTGGACTATCAGAGTGTTGATGAAACACAGAAATTGCATCGGGATTGAATACAACAGTCACCATGCGTACATTCCTCCATAAAAGTAATGTCTGTCTACGCTTTGATGGTTTCCTAGAAGACCAGTAGTAGTTTCCGATTCACATGTGGAGGCATTCTGTAATCTGTGGACTATCAGAGTGTTGATGAAACACAGAAATTTCATCGGGATTCAATACAACAGTCATCATGCGCTGTTTCTTACATAAAAGTAATGTCTCAAACAGTCTACGCTTTCATCGTTCCATGGAGAGCAGTAGTAGTTTCCGATGCACATCTCGTGGCATTCTGTAATCTGTGGTCTATCAGAGTGTTAATGAAACACTGTAAATGCATCGGGATTGAATACAACTGTCACCATGCGCCCTTTCCTCCATGGGAGTAATGTAACAAACAGCCTACGCTTTGATCGTTAACTGGAAGACCAGTAGTAGTTTCCGATGGACATCTCGTGGCATTTTGTAATCTGTGGACTATCAGAGTGTTGATGAAACACAGAAAATGCATCGGGATTGGATACAACTGTCACCATGCGCACTTTCCTCCATGGGAGTAATGTCCCAAACAGTCTACGCTTTGATCGTTCCCTGGAGGACCAGTAGTAGTTTCCGATTAACATCTGGAGGCATTTTGTAAACTGTGGACTATCAGAGTGTTGATGAAACACAGAAAATGCATCGGGATTGAATACAACAGTCACCATGCGCACTTTCCTCCACGGGAGTAATGTCTCAAACAATCTACACATTGATCGTTCCCTGGAAGACCAGTAGTAGTTTCCGATGCACCTCTGGTGGCATTCTGTAATCTGTAGACTATCAGAGTGTTGATGAAACACAGTAATTGCATCCGGATTGAATAAAACACTCACCATGCTCACTTTCCTCCATGGGAGTAAAGTCTCTAACAGTCTACGCTTTGATCGTTCCCTGGAAGACCAGTAGTAGTTTCCGATGAACTTCTGGAGGCTTTCTGTAATCTGTGGACTATCGAAGTGTTGATGAAACACAGAAATTGAATTGGGATTGAATACGACAGTCACAATGCGCACTTTCCTCCATGGGAGTAATGTCTCAAACAGTCTACGCTTTGATCGTTCCCTGGAGACCAGTAGTAGTTTCCGATGCACATCTCGTGGCATTCTGTAATCTGTGGAGTATCAGAGTGTTGATGAAACACTGTAATTGCATCGGGATTGAATACAACTGTCACCATGCGCACTTTCCTCCATGGGAGTAATGTAACAAACAGCCTACGCTTTGATCGTTAACTGGAAGACCAGTAGTAGTTTCCGATTAACATCTGGAGGCATTCTGTAATCTGTGGACTATCAGAGTGTTGATGAAACACAGAAATTGCATCGGGATTGAATACAACATTCTCCATGCGCAGTACCCTCCATAGGAGTAATGTCTCAAACAGTCTACGCTTTGATCGTTCAGTGGAAGGCCAGTAGTAGTTTCAACTGCACATCTGGAGGCATTCTGTAATCTGTTGAGTATCAGAGTGTTGATGAAACACAGAAATTGCATCGGGATTGAATACAACAGTCACCATGCGCACTTTCCTCCATGGGAGTAATGTCTCAAAGAGTCTACGCTTTGATCGTTCCCGGGAGGACCAGTAGTAGTTTCCGATGCACTTCTCGTGGCATTCTGTAATCTGTGGACTATCAGAGTGTTGATGAAACACAGAAAATGCATCGGGATTGAATACAACAGTCACCATGCGCACTTCCCTCCATGGGAGTAATGTCTCTAAGAGTTTACGCTTTGATCGTTCCCTGGAAGACCAGTAGTAGTTTCCGATGCACATTTGGAGGCATTCTGTAATCTGTGGAGTATTAGAGTGTTGATTAAACACAGAAATTGCATCGGGATTGAATACAACAGACACTATGCGCACATTCCTCCATGGGAGTAATGTCTCAAAAAGTCTACGCTTTGATCGTTCCCTGGAAGAGCACTAGTAGTTTCCGATGCACATCTGGAGGCATTGTGTAATCTGCGGACTATCAGAGTGTTGATGAAACACAGAAAATACATCGGGATTGAATACAACAGTCACCATGCGCACTTTCCTCCATGGGAGTAATGTCTCAAACAATCTACGCTTTGATCGTTCCCTGGAAGACCAGTAGTAGTTTCCGATGCACATTTGAAGGCATTCTGTGATCTGTGGAGTATCAGAGTGTTGATGAAACACAAAAATTGCATCGGGATTGAATACAACAGTCACCATGCGCACTTTCCTTCATGGGAGTAATGTCCCAAACAGTCTACGCTTTGATCGTTCCCTGGAGGACCAGTAGTAGTTTCCGATTAACATCTGGAGGCATTTTGTAATCTGTGGACTATCAGAGTGTTGATGAAACACAGAAATTGCATCGGGATTGAATACAACATTCTCCATGCGCAGTTTCCCCCATGGGAGTAATGTCTCAAACAGTCTACGCTTTGATCGTTCCCTGGAAGACCAGTAGTAGTTTCCGATTAACATCTGGAGGCATTCTGTAATCTGTGGACTATCAGAGTGTTGATGAAACACAGAAATTGCATCGGGATTCAATAAAACAGTCACCATGTGCACTTTCCTCCACGGGAGTAATGTCTCAAACAATCTACGCTTTGATCGTTCCCTGGAAGACCAGTAGTAGTTTCCGATGCACATTTGGAGGCATTCTGTAATCTGTGGAGTATCAGAGTGTTGATGAAACACAGAGTGGCATCGGGATTGAATACAACAGTCACCATGCGCACTTTCCTTCATGGGAGTAATGTCCCAAACAGTCTACGCTTTGATCGTTCCCTGGAGGACCAGTAGTAGTTTCCGATTTACATCTGGAGGCATTTTGTAATCTGTGGACTATCAGAGTGTTGATGAAACACAGAAATTGCATCGGGATTGAATACAACATTCTCCATGCGCAGTTTCCCCCATGGGAGTAATGTCTCAAACAGTCTACGCTTTGATCGTTCCCTGGAAGACCAGTAGTAGTTTCCGATTAACATCTGGAGGCATTCTGTAACCTGTGGACTATCAGAGTGTTGATGAAACACAGAAATTGCATCGGGATTGAATACAACAGTCACCATGCGCACTTTCCTCCACGGGAGTAATGTCTCAAACAATCTACGCTTTGATCGTTCCCTGGAAGACCAGTAGTAGTTTCCGATGCACATTTGGAGGCATTCTGTAATCTGTGGAGTATCAGAGTGTTGATGAAACACAGAAATGGCATCGGGATTGAATACAACAGTCACCATGCGCACTTTCCTTCATGGGAGTAATGTCCCAAACAGTCTACGCTTTGATCGTTCCCTGGAGGACCAGTAGTAGTTTCCGATTTACATCTGGAGGCATTTTGTAATCTGTATACTATCAGAGTGTTGATGAAACACAGAAATTGCATCGGGATTGAATATAACATTCTCCACGCGCAGTTTCCTCCATGGGAGTAATGTCTCAAACAGTCTACGCTTTGATCGTTCCCTGGAAGACCAGTAGTAGTTTCCGATTCACATGTGGAGGCATTCTGTAATCTGTGGACTATCAGAGTGTTGATGAAACACAGAAATTTCATCGGGATTCAATACAACAGTCATCATGCGCTGTTTCTTACATAAAAGTAATGTCTCAAACAGTCTACGCTTTCATCGTTCCATGGAGAGCAGTAGTAGTTTCCGATGCACATCTCGTGGCATTCTGTAATCTGTGGTCTATCAGAGTGTTAATGAAACACTGTAAATGCATCGGGATTGAATACAACTGTCACCATGCGCCCTTTCCTCCATGGGAGTAATGTAACAAACAGCCTACGCTTTGATCGTTAACTGGAAGACCAGTAGTAGTTTCCGATGGACATCTCGTGGCATTTTGTAATCTGTGGACTATCAGAGTGTTGATGAAACACAGAAAATGCATCGGGATTGGATACAACTGTCACCATGCGCACTTTCCTCCATGGGAGTAATGTCCCAAACAGTCTACGCTTTGATCGTTCCCTGGAGGACCAGTAGTAGTTTCCGATTAACATCTGGAGGCATTTTGTAAACTGTGGACTATCAGAGTGTTGATGAAACACAGAAAATGCATCGGGATTGAATACAACAGTCACCATGCGCACTTTCCTCCACGGGAGTAATGTCTCAAACAATCTACACATTGATCGTTCCCTGGAAGACCAGTAGTAGTTTCCGATGCACCTCTGGTGGCATTCTGTAATCTGTAGACTATCAGAGTGTTGATGAAACACAGTAATTGCATCCGGATTGAATAAAACACTCACCATGCTCACTTTCCTCCATGGGAGTAAAGTCTCTAACAGTCTACGCTTTGATCGTTCCCTGGAAGACCAGTAGTAGTTTCCGATGAACTTCTGGAGGCTTTCTGTAATCTGTGGACTATCGAAGTGTTGATGAAACACAGAAATTGAATTGGGATTGAATACGACAGTCACAATGCGCACTTTCCTCCATGGGAGTAATGTCTCAAACAGTCTACGCTTTGATCGTTCCCTGGAGACCAGTAGTAGTTTCCGATGCACATCTCGTGGCATTCTGTAATCTGTGGAGTATCAGAGTGTTGATGAAACACTGTAAATGCATCGGGATTGAATACAACTGTCACCATGCGCCCTTTCCTCCATGGGAGTAATGTAACAAACAGCCTACGCTTTGATCGTTAACTGGAAGACCAGTAGTAGTTTCCGATTAACATCTGGAGGCATTCTGTAATCAGTGGACTATCAGAGTGTTGATGAAACACAGAAATTGCATCGGGATTGAATACAACATTCTCCATGCGCAGTTCCCTCCATAGGAGTAATGTCTCAAACAGTCTACGCTTTGATCGTTCAGTGGAAGGCCAGTAGTAGATTCAACTGCACATCTGGAGGCATTCTGTAATCTGTTGAGTATCAGAGTGATGATGAAACACAGATATTCCATCGGGATTGAATACAACAGTCACCATGCGCACTTTCCTCCATGGGAGTAATGTCTCAAAGAGTTTACGCTTTGATCGTTCCCTGGAAGACCAGTAGTAGTTTCCGATGAACATTTGGAGGCATTCTGTAATTTGTGGAGTATCAGAGTGTTGATAAAACACAGAAATTGCATCGGGATTGAATGCAACAGTCACCATGCGCACTTTCCTTCATGGGAGTAATGTCCCAAACAGTCTACGCTTTGATCGTTCCCTGGAGGACCAGTAGTAGTTTCCGATTAACATCTGGAGGCATTTTGTAAACTGTGGACTATCAGAGTGTTGATGAAACACAGAAATTGCATCGGGATTGAATACAACATTCTCCATGCGCAGTTTCCTCCATGGGAGTAATTTCTCAAGCAGTCTACGCTTTGATCGTTCCCTGGAAGACCAGTAGTAGTTTCCGATTAACATCTGGAGGCATTCTGTAATCTGTAGACTATTAGAGTGTTGATGAAACACAGTAATTGCATCCGGATTGAATAAAACACTCACCATGCTCACTTTCCTCCATGGGAGTAAAGTCTCTAATAGTCTACGCTTTGAACGTTCCCTGGAAGACCAGTAGTAGTTTCCGATGAACTTCTGGAGGCTTTCTATAATCTGTGGACTATCAAAGTGTTGATGAAACACAGAAATTGCATCGGGATTGAATACGACAGTCACCATGCGCACTTTCCTCCATGGGAGTAATGTCTCAAACAGTCTACGTTTTGATCGTTCCCGGGAGGACCAGTAGTAGTTTCCGATGGACATCTCGTGGCATTTTGTACTCTGTGGACTATCAGAGTGTTGATGAAACACAGAAAATGCATCGGGATTGGATACAACTGTCACCATGCGCACTTTCCTCCATGGGAGTAATGTCCCAAACAGTCTACGTTTTGATCGTTCCCTGGAGGACCAGTAGTAGTTTCCGATTAACATCTGGAGGCATTTTGTAAACTGTGGACTATCAGAGTGTTGATGAAAAACAGAAAATGCATCGGGATTGAATACAACAGTCACTATGCGCACTTTCCTCCACGGGAGTAATGTCTCAAACAATCTACACATTGATCGTTCCCTGGAAGACCAGTAGTAGTTTCCGATGCACCTCTGGTGGCATTCTGTAATCTGTAGACTATCAGAGTGTTGATGAAACACAGTAATTGCATCCGGATTGAATAAAACACTCACCATGCTCACTTTCCTCCATGGGAGTAAAGTCTCTAACAGTCTACGCTTTGATCATTCATTGGAAGACCAGTAGTAGTTTCCGATGAACTTCTGGAGGCTTTCTGTAATCTGTGGACTATCGAAGTGTTGATGAAACACAGAATTTGAATTGGGATTGAATACGACAGTCACAATGCGCACTTTCCTCCATGGGAGTAATGTCTCAAACAGTCTACGCTTTGATCGTTCCCTGGAGACCAGTAGTAGTTTCCGATGCACATCTCGTGGCATTCTGTAATCTGTGGAGTATCAGAGTGTTGATGAAACACTGTAAATGCATCGGGATTGAATACAACTGTCACCATGCGCACTTTCCTCCATGGGAGTAATGTAACAAACAGCCTACGCTTTGATCGTTAACTGGAAGACCAGTAGTAGTTTCCGATTAACATCTGGAGGCATTCTGTAATCTGTGGACTATCAGAGTGTTGATGAAACACAGAAATTGCATCGGGATTGAATACAACATTCTCCATGCGCAGTACCCTCCATAGGAGTAATGTCTCAAACAGTCTACGCTTTGATCGTTCAGTGGAAGGCCAGTAGTAGTTTCAACTGCACATCTGGAGGCATTCTGTAATCTGTTGAGTATCAGAGTGTTGATGAAACACAGAAATTGCATCGGGATTGAATACAACAGTCACCATGCGCACTTTCATCCATGGGAGTAATGTCTCAAAGAGTCTACGCTTTGATCGTTCTCGGGAGGACCAGTAGTAGTTTCCGATGCACTTCTCGTGGCATTCTGTAATCTGTGGACTATCAGAGTGTTGATGAAACACAGAAAATGCATCGGGATTGAATACAACAGTCACCATGCGCACTTTCCTCCATGGGAGTAATGTCTCTAAGAGTTTACGCTTTGATCGTTCCCTGGAAGACCAGTAGTAGTTTCCGATGCACATTTGGAGGCATTCTGTAATCTGTGGAGTATTAGAGTGTTGATAAAACACAGAAATTGCATCGGGATTGAATACAACAGACACTATGCGCACATTCCTCCATGGGAGTAATGTCTCAAAAAGTCTACGCTTTGATCGTTCCCTGGAAGAGCACTAGTAGTTTCCGATGCACATCTGGAGGCATTGTGTAATCTGCGGACTATCAGAGTGTTGATGAAACACAGAAAATACATCGGGATTGAATACAACAGTCACCATGCGCACTTTCCTCCATGGGAGTAATGTCTCAAACAATCTACGCTTTGATCGTTCCCTGGAAGACCAGTAGTAGTTTCCGATGCACATTTGAAGGCATTCTGTGATCTGTGGAGTATCAGAGTGTTGATGAAACACAAAAATTGCATCGGGATTGAATACAACAGTCACCATGCGCACTTTCCTTCATGGGAGTAATGTCCCAAACAGTCTACGCTCTGATCGTTCCCTGGAGGACCAGTAGTAGTTTCCGATTAACATCTGGAGGCATTTTGTAATCTGTGGACTATCAGAGTGTTGATGAAACACAGAAATTGCATCGGGATTGAATACAACATTCTCCATGCGCAGTTTCCCCCATGGGAGTAATGTCTCAAACAGTCTACGCTTTGATCGTTCCCTGGAAGACCAGTAGTAGTTTCCGATTAACATCTGGAGGCATTCTGTAATCTGTGGACTATCAGAGTGTTGATGCAACACAGAAATTGCATCGGGATTGAATACAACATTCTCCATGCGCAGTTCCCTCCATAGGAGTAATGTCTCAAACAGTCTACGCTTTGATCGTTCAGTGGAAGGCCAGTAGTAGATTCAACTGCACATCTGGAGGCATTCTGTAATCTGTTGAGTATCAGAGTGGTGATGAAACACAGAAATTCCATCGGGATTGAATACAACAGTCACCATGCGCACTTTCCTCCATGGGAGTAATGTCTCAAAGAGTTTACGCTTCGATCGTTCCCTGGAAGACCAGTAGTAGTTTCCGATGCACATTTGGAGGCATTCTGTAATTTGTGGAGTATCAGAGTGTTGATAAAACACAGAAATTGCACTGGGATTGAATACAACAGTCACCATGCGCTCTTTCCTTCATGGGAGTAAGGTCCCAAACAGTCTACGCTTTGATCGTTCCCTGGAGGACCAGTAGTAGTTTCCGATTAACATCTGGAGGCATTTTGTAAAATGTGGACTATCAGAGTGTTGATGAAACACAGAAATTGCATCGGGATTGAATACAACATTCTCCATGCGCAGTTTCCTCCATGGGAGTAATGTCTCAAGCAGTCTACGCTTTGATCGTTCCCTGGAAGACCAATAGTAGCTTCCGATTAACATCTGGAGGCATTCTGTAATCTGTGGACTATCAGAGTGTTGGTGAAACACAGAAATTGCATCGGGATTGAATACAGCAGTCACCATGCGTACATTCCTCCATAAATGTAATGTCTCAAACAGTCTACGCTTTGATGGTTTCCTGGAAGACCAGTAGTAGTTTCCGATTCACATGTGTAATCATTCTGTAATCTGTGGACTATCAGAGTGTTGATGAAACAAAGAAAATGCTTCGGGATTGAATACAACAGTCACCATGCGCACTTTCCTCCACAGGAGTAATGTCTCAAACAATCTACACTTTGATCGTTCCCTGGAAGACCAGTAGTAGTTTCCGATGACCTTCTGGAGGCTTTCTGTAATCTGTGGACTATCAAAGTGTTGATGAAACACAGAAATTGCATCGGGATTGAATACGACAGTCACCATGCGCACTTTCCTAAATGGGAGTAATGTCTCAAACAGTCTACGCTTTGATCGTTCCCGGGAAGACCAGTAGTAGTTTCCGATAGACATCTCGTGGCATTCTGTAATCTGTGGACTATCAGAGTGTTGATGAAACACAGAAAATGCATCGGGATTGGATACAACAGTCTCCATGCGCACTTTCCTCCATGGGAGTAATGTCCCAAACAGTCTACGCTTAGATCGTTCCCTGGAGGACCAGTAGTAGTTTCCGATTAACATCTGGAGGCATTTTGTAAACTGTGGACTATCAGAGTGTAGATGAAACACAGAAGATGCATCGGGATTGAATACAACAGTCACCACGCGCACTTTCCCCCACGGGAGTAATGTCTCAAACAATCTACACTTTGATCGTACCCTGGAAGACCAGTAGTAGTTTCCGATGCACCTCTGGTGGCATTCTGTAATCCGTAGACTATCAGAGTGTTGATGAAACACAGTAATTGCATCCGGATTGAATAAAACACTCACCATGCTCACTTTCCTCCATGGGAGTAAAGTCTCTAACAGTCTACGCTTTCATCGTTCCCTGGAAGACCAGTAGTAGTTTCCGATGAACTTCTGAAGGCTTTCTGTAATCTGTGGACTATCAAAGTGTTGATGAATCACAGAAATTGAATCGGGATTGAATACGTCAGTCACCATGCGCACTTTCCTCCATGGGAGTAATGTCTCAAACAGTCTACGCTTTGATCGTTCCCTGGAGACCAGTAGTAGTTTCCGATGCACATCTCGTGGCATTCTGTAATCTGTGGTCTATCAGAGTGTTGATGAAACACTGTAAATGCATCGGGATTGAATACAACAGTCACCATGCGCACTTTCCTCCATGGGAGTAATGTCTCAAAGAGTCTATGTTTGGTCGTTCCCGGGAAGACCAGTAGTAGTTTCCGATGCACATCTCGTGGCATTCTGTAATCTGTGGTCTATCAGAGTGTTGATGAAACACTGTAAATGCATCGGGATTGAATACAACTGTCACCATGCGCCCTTTCCTCCATGCGAGTAATGTAACAAACAGCCTACGCTTTGATCGTTAACTGGAAGACCAGTAGTAGTTTCCGATTAACATCTGGAGACATTCTGTAATCTGTGGACTATCAGAGTGTTGATGAAACACAGAAATTGCATCGGGGTTGAATACAACATTCTCCATGCGCAGTTCCCTCCATAGGAGTAATGTCTCAAACAGTCTACGCTTTGATCGTTCAGTGGAAGGCCAGTAGTAGATTCAACTGCACATCTGGAGGCATTCTGTAATCTGTTGAGTATCAGAGTGTTGATGAAACACAGAAAATGCATCGGGATTGAATACAACAGTCACCATGCGCACTTTCCTCCATGGGAGTAATGTCTCAAAGAGTCAACGCTTTGATCGTTCCCAGGAAGACCAGTAGTAGTTTCCGATGCACTTCTCGTTGCATTCTGTAATCTGTGGACTATCAGAGTGTTGATGAAACACAGAAAATGCTTCGGGATTGAATACAACAGTCACCATGCGCACTTTCCTCCATGGGAGTAATGACTCAAAGAGTTTACGCTTTGATCGTTCCCTGGAAGACCAGTAGTAGTTTCCGATGCACGTTTGGAAGCATTCTGTAATCTGTGGAGTATCAGAGTGTTGATAAAACACAGAAATTGCATCGGGATTGAATACAACAGTCACCATGAGCACTTTCCTTCATGGGAGTAATGTCCCAAACAGTCTACACTTTGATCGTTCCCTGGAGGACCAGTAGTAGTTTCCGATTAACATCTGGAGGCATTTTGTAAACTGTGGACTATTAGAGTGTTGATGAAACACAGAAATTGCATCGGGATTGAATACAACATTCTCCATGCGCAGTGTCCTCCATGGGAGTAATGTCTCAAGCAGTCTACGCTTTGATCGTTCCCTGGAAGACCAGTAGTAGTTTCCGATTAACATCTGGAGGCATTCTGTAATCTGTGGAATATCAGATTGTTGGTGAAACACAGAAATTGCATCGGGATTGAATACAACAGTCACCATGCGTACATTCCTCCATAAAAGTAATGTCTCAAACAGTCTACGCTTTGATGGTTTCCTGGAAGACCAGTAGTAGTTTCCGATTCACATGTGGAGGCGTTCTGTAATCTGTGGACTATCAGAGTGTTGATGAAACACAGAAAATGCATCGGGATTGAATAAAACAGTCACCATGCGCACTTTCCTCCATGGGAGTAATGTCTCAAAGAGTTTACGCTTCGATCGTTCCCTGGAAGACCAGTAGTAGTTTCCGATGCACATTTGGAGGCATTCTGTAATTTGTGGAGTATCAGAGTGTTGATAAAACACAGAAATTGCACTGGGATTGAATACAACAGTCACCATGCGCACATTCCTTCATGGGAGTAATGTCCCAAACAGTCTACGCTTTGATCGTTCCCTGGAGGATTAGTAGTAGTTTCCGATTAACATCTGGAGGCATTTTGTAAACTGTGGACTATCAGAGTGTTGATGAAACACAGAAATTGCATCGGGATTGAATACAACATTCTCCATGCGCAGTTTCCTCCATGGGAGTAATGTCTCAAGCAGTCTACGCTTTGATCGTTCCCTGGAAGACCAATAGTAGTTTCCGATTAACATCTGGAGGCATTCTGTAATCTGTGGACTATCAGAGTGTTGGTGAAACACAGAAATTGCATCGGGATTGAATACAGCAGTCACCATGCGTACATTCCTCTATAAATGTAATGTCTCAAACAGTCTACGCTTTGATGGTTTCCTGGAAGACCAGTAGTAGTTACCGATTAACATCTGGAGGCATTTTGTAAACTGTGGACTATCAGAGTGTAGAAGAAACACAGAAGATGCATCGGGATTGAATACAACAGTCACCATGCGCACTTTCCTCCACGGGAGTAATGTCTCAAACAATCTACACTTTGATCGTTCCCTGGAAGACCAGTAGTAGTTTCCGATGAACTTCTGAAGGCTTTCTGTAATCTGTGGACTATGAAAGTGTTAATGAATCACAGAAATTGAATCGGGATTGAATACGACAGTCACCATGCGCACTTTCCTCCATGGGAGTAATGTCTCAAAGAGTCTACGTTTGGTCGTTCCCGGGAAGACCAGTAGTAGTTTCCGATGCACATCTCGTGGCATTCTGTAATCTGTGGTCTATCAGAGTGTTGATGAAACACTGTAAATGCATCGGGATTGAATACAACTGTCACCATGCGCCCTTTCCTCCATGCGAGTAATGTAACAAACAGCCTACGCTTTGATCGTTAACTGGAAGACCAGTAGTAGTTTCCGATTAACATCTGGAGGCATTCTGTAATCTGTGGACTATCAGAGTGTTGATGAAACACAGAAATTGCATCGGGATTGAATACAACATTCTCCATGCGCAGATCCCTCCATAGGAGTAATGTCTCAAACAGTCTACGCTTTGATCGTTCAGTGGAAGGCCAGTAGTAGATTCAACTGCACATCTGGAGGCATTCTGTAATCTGTTGAGTATCAGAGTGTTGATGAAACACAGATATTCCATCGGGATTGAATACAACAGTCACCATGCGCACTTTCCTCCATGGGAGTAATGTCTCAAAGAGTCAACGCTTTGATCGTTCCCAGGAAGACCAGTAGTAGTTTCCGATGCACTTCTCGTGGCATTCTGTAATCTGTGGACTATCAGAGTGTTGATGAAACACAGAAAATGCTTCGGGATTGAATACAACATTCTCCATGCGCAGTTTCCTCCATGGGAGTAATGTCTCAAGCAGTCTACGCTTTGATCGTTCCCTGGAAGACCAGTAGTAGTTTCCGATTAACATCTGGAGGCATCCTGTAATCTGTGGACTATCAGAGTGTTGGTGAAACACAGAAATTGCATCGGGATTGAATACAACAGTAACCATGCGTACATTCCTCCATAAAAGTAATGTCTCAAACAGTCTACGCTTTGATGGTTTCCTGGAAGACCAGTAGTAGTTTCCGATTAACATCTGGAGGCATTCTGTAATCTGTGGACTATCAGAGTGTTGATGAAACACAGAAATTGCATCGGGATTGAATACAACATTCTCCATGCGCAGTTCCCTCCATAGGAGTAATGTCTCAAACAGTCTACGCTTTGATCGTTCAGTGGAAGGCCAGTAGTAGATTCAACTGCACATCTGGAGGCATTCTGTAATCTGTTGAGTATCAGAGTGGTGATGAAACACAGAAATTCCATCGGGATTGAATACAACAGTCACCATGCGCACTTTCCTCCATGGGTGTAATGTCTCAAAGAGTCTACGCTTTGATCATTCCCGGGAAGACCAGTAGTAGTTTCCGATGCACTTCTCGTGGCATTCTGTAATCTGTGGACTATCAGAGTGTTGATGAAACACAGAAAATGCATCGGGATTGAATACAACAGTCACCATGCGCACTTTCCTCCATGGGAGTAATGTCTCAAAGAGTTTACGCTTCGATCGTTCCCTGGAAGACCAGTAGTAGTTTCCGATGCACATTTGGAGGCATTCTGTAATTTGTGGAGTATCAGAGTGTTGATAAAACACAGAAATTGCACTGGGATTGAATACAACAGTCACCATGCGCACTTTCCTTCATGGGAGTAATGTCCCAAACAGTCTACGCTTTGATCGTTCCCTGGAGGACCAGTAGTAGTTTCCGATTAACATCTGGAGGCATTTTGTAAACTGTGGACTATCAGAGTGTTGATGAAACACAGAAATTGCATCGGGATTGAATACAACATTCTCCATGCGCAGTTTCCTCCATGGGAGTAATGTCTCAAGCAGTCTACGCTTTGATCGTTCCCTGGAAGACCAATAGTAGTTTCCGATTAACAACTGGAGGCATTCTGTAATCTGTGGACTATCAGAGTGTTGGTGAAACACAGAAATTGCATCGGGATTGAATACAGCAGTCACCATGCGTACATTCCTCCATAAATGTAATGTCTCAAACAGTCTACGCTTTGATGGTTTCCTGGAAGACCAGTAGTAGTTTCCGATTCACATGTGTAATCATTCTGTAATCTGTGGACTATCAGAGTGTTGATGGAACAAAGAAAATGCATCGGGATTGAATACAACAGTCACCATGCGCACTTTCCTCCACTGGAGTAATGTCTCAAACAATCTACACTTTGATCGTTCCCTGGAAGACCAGTAGTAGTTTCCGATGCACCTCTGGTGGCATTCTGTAATCTGTAGACTATCAGAATGTTGATGAAACACAGTAATTGCATCCGGATTGAATAAAACACTCACCATGCTCACTTTCCTCCATGGGAGTAAAGTCTCTAACAGTATACGCTTTGATCGTTCCCTGGAAGACCAGTAGTAGTTTCCGATGAACTTCTGGAGGCTTTCTGTAATCTGTGGACTATCAAAGTGTTGATGAAACAAAGATATTGCATCGGGATTGAATACGACAGTCACCATGCGCACTTTCCTAAATGGGAGTAATGTCTCAAACAGTCTACGCTTTGATCGTTCCCGGGAAGACCAGTAGTAGTTTCCGATGCACATCTCGTGGCATTCTGTAATCTGTGGACTATCAGAGTGTTGATGAAACACAGAAAATGCATCGGGATTGGATACAACAGTCACCATGCGCACTTTCCTCCATGGGAGTAATGTCCCAAACAGTCTACGCTTTGATCGTTCCCTGGAGGACCAGTAGTAGTTTCCGATTAACATCTGGAGGCATTTTGTAAACTGCGGACTATCAGAGTGTGGATGAAACACAGAAGACGCATCGGGATTGAATACAACAGTCACCATGCGCACTTTCCTCCACGGGAGTAATGTCTCAAACAATCTACATTTTGATCGTACCCTGGAAGACCAGTAGTAGTTTCCGATGCACCTCTGGTGGCATTCTGTAATCCGTAGACTATCAGAGTGTTGATGAAACACAGTAATTGCATCCGGATTGAATAAAACACTCACCATGCTCACTTTCCTCCATGGGAGTAAAGTCTCTAACAGTCTACGCTTTGATCGTTCCCTGGAAGACCAGTAGTAGTTTCCGATGAACTGCTGAAGGCTTTCTGTAATCTGTGGACTATCAAAGTGTTGATGAATCACAGAAATTGAATCGGGATTGAATACGACAGTCACTATGCGCACTTTCCTCCATGGGAGTAATGTCTCAAACAGTCTACGCTTTGATCGTTCCCTGGAGACCAGTAGTAGTTTCCGATGCACATCTCGTGGCATTCTGTAATCTGTGGTCTATCAGAGTGTTGATGAAACACTGTAAATGCATCGGGATTGAATACAACAGTCACCATGCGCACATTCCTCCATGGGAGTAATGTCTCAAAGAGTCTACGTTTGGTCGATCCCGGGAAGACCAGTAGTAGTTTCCGATGCACATCTCGTGGCATTCTGTAATCTGTGGTCTATCAGAGTGTTGATGAAACACTGTAAATGCATCGGGATTGAATACAACTGTCACCATGCGCCCTTTCCTCCATGCGAGTAATGTAACAAACAGCCTACGCTTTGATCGTTAACTGGAAGACCAGTAGTAGTTTCCGATTAACATCTGGAGGCATTCTGTAATCCGTGGACTATCAGAATGTTGATGAAACACAGAAATTGCATCGGGATTGAATACAACATTCTCCATGCGCAGTTCCCTCCATAGGAGTAATGTCTCAAACAGTCTACGCTTTGATCGTTCAGTGGAAGGCCAGTAGTAGATTCAACTGCACATCTGGAGGCATTCTGTAATCTGTTGAGTATCAGAGTGTTGATGAAACACAGATATTCCATCGGGATTGAATACAACAGTCACCATGCGCACTTTCCTCCATGGGAGTAATGTCTCAAAGAGTCAACGCTTTGATCGTTCCCAGGAAGACCAGTAGTAGTTTCCGATGCACTTCTCGTGGCATTCTGTAATCTTTGGACTATCAGAGTGTTGATGAAACACAGAAAATGCTTCGGGATTGAATACAACAGTCACCATGCGCACTTTCCTCCATGGGAGTAATGACTCAAAGAGTTTACGCTTTGATCGTTCCCTGGAAGACCAGTAGTAGTTTCCGATGCACGTTTGGAAGCATTCTGTAATCTGTGGAGTATCAGAGTGTTGATAAAACACAGAAATTGCATCGGGATTGAATACAACAGTCACCATGAGCACTTTCCTTCATTAAAGTAATGTCCCAAACAGTCTACGCTTTGATCGTTCAGTGGAAGGCCAGTAGTAGATTCAACTGCACATCTGGAGGCATTTTGTAAACTGTGGACTATCAGAGTGTTGATGAAACACAGAAATTGCATCGGGATTGAATACAACATTCTCCATGCGCAGTGTCCTCCATGGGAGTAATGTCTCAAGTAGTCTACGCTTTGATCGTTCCCTGGAAGACCAGTAGTAGTTTCCGATTAACATCTGGAGGCATTCTGTAATCTGTGGACTATCAGAGTGTTGGTGAAACACAGAAATTGCATCGGGATTGAATACAACAGTCACCATGCGTACATTCCTCCATAAAAGTAATGTCTCAAACAGTCTACGCTTTGATGGTTTCCTGGAAGACCAGTAGTAGTTTCCGATTCACATGTGGAGGCGTTCTGTAATCTGTGGACTATCAGAGTGTTGATGAAACACAGAAAATGCATCGGGATTGAATACAACAGTCACTATGCGCACTTTCCTCCATGGGAGTAATGTCTCAAAGAGTTTACGCTTCGATCGTTCCCTGGAAGACCAGTAGTAGTTTCCGATGCACATTTGGAGGCATTCTGTAATTTGTGGAGTATCAGAGTGTTGATAAAACACAGAAATTGCACTGGGATTGAATACAACAGTCACCATGCGCACTTTCCTTCATGGGAGTAATGTCCCAAACAGTCTACTCTTTGATCGTTCCCTGGAAGACCAGTAGTAGTTTCCGATGCACCTCTGGTGGCATTCTGTAATCCGTAGACTATCAGAGTGTTGATGAAACACAGTAATTGCATCCGGGTTGAATAAATCACTCACCATGCTCACTTTCCTCCATGGGAGTAAAGTCTCTAACAGTCTACGCTTTGATCGTTCCCTGGAAGACCAGTAGTAGTTTCCGATGAACTTCTGAAGGCTTTCTGTAATCTGTGGACTATCAAAGTGTTGATGAATCACAGAAATTGAATCGGGATTGAATACGACAGTCACCATGCGCACTTTCCTCCATGGGAGTAATGTCTCAAACAGTCTACGCTTTGATCGTTCCCTGGAGACCAGTAGTAGTTTCCGATGCACATCTCGTGGCATTCTGTAATCTGTGGTCTATCAGAGTGTTGATGAAACACAGAAATTGCATCGGGATTGAATACAACATTCTCCATGCGCAGTTCCCTCCATAGGAGTAATGTCTCAAACAGTCTACGCTTTGATCGTTCAGTGGAAGGCCAGTAGTAGATTCAACTGCACATCTGGAGGCATTCTGTAATCTGTTGAGTATCAGAGTGTTGATGAAACACAGATATTCCATCGGGATTGAATACAACAGTCACCATGCGCACTTTCCTCCATGGGAGTAATGGCTCAAAGAGTCAACGCTTTGATCGTTCCCAGGAAGACCAGTAGTAGTTTCCGATGCACTTCTCGTGGCATTCTGTAATCTGTGGACTATCAGAGTGTTGATGAAACACAGAAAATGCTTCGGGATTGAATACAACAGTCACCATGCGCACTTTCCTCCATGGGAGTAATGACTCAAAGAGTTTACGCTTTGATCGTTCCCTGGAAGACCAGTAGTAGTTTCCGATGCACGTTTGGAGGCATTCTGTAATCTGTGGAGTATCAGAGTGTTGATAAAACACAGAAATTGCATCGGGATTGAATACATCAGTCACCATGAGCACTTTCCTTCATGGGAGTAATGTCCCAAACAGTCTACGCTTTGATCGTTCCCTGGAGGACCAGTAATAGTTTCCGATTAACATCTGGAGGCATTTTGTAAACTGTGGACTATCAGAGTGTTGATGAAACACAGAAATTGCATCGGGATTGAATACAACATTCTCCATGCGCAGTTTACTCCATGGGAGTAATGTCTCAAGCAGTCTACGCTTTGATCGTTCCCTGGAAGACCAGTAGTAGTTTCCGATTAACATCTGGAGGCATTCTGTAATCTGTGGACTATCAGAGTGTTGGTGAAACACAGAAATTGCATCGGGATTCAATACAACAGACACCATGCGTACATTCCTCCATAATAGTAATGTCTCAAACAGTCTACGCTTTGATGGTTTCCTGGAAGACCAGTAGTAGTTTCCGATTCACATGTGGAGGCGTTCTGTAATCTGTGGACTATCAGAGTGTTGATGAAACACAGAAAATGCATCGGGATTGAATACATCAGTCACCATGAGCACTTTCCTTCATGGGAGTAATGTCCCAAACAGTCTACGCTTTGATCGTTCCCTGGAGGACCAGTAATAGTTTCCGATTAACATCTGGAGGCATTTTGTAAACTGTGGACTATCAGAGTGTTGATGAAACACAGAAATTGCATCGGGATTGAATACAACATTCTCCATGCGCAGTTTACTCCATGGGAGTAATGTCTCAAGCAGTCTACGCTTTGATCGTTCCCTGGAAGACCAGTAGTAGTTTCCGATTAACATCTGGAGGCATTCTGTAATCTGTGGACTATCAGAGTGTTGGTGAAACACAGAAATTGCATCGGGATTCAATACAACAGTCACCATGCGTACATTCCTCCATAATAGTAATGTCTCAAACAGTCTACGCTTTGATGGTTTCCTGGAAGACCAGTAGTAGTTTCCGATTCACATGTGGAGGCGTTCTGTAATCTGTGGACTATCAGAGTGTTGATGAAACACAGAAAATGCATCGGGATTGAATACAACTGTCACCATGCGCCCTTTCCTCCATGGGAGTAATGTAACAAACAGCCTACGCTTTGATCGTTAACTGGAAGACCAGTAGTAGATTCCGATTAACATCTGGAGGCATTCTGTAATCTGTGGACTATCAGAGTGTTGATGAAACACAGAAAATGCATCGGGATTGAATACAACAGTCACCATGCGCACTTTCCTCCACGGGAGTAATGTCTCAAACAATCTACACTTTGATCGTTCCCTGGAAGACCAGTAGTAGTTTCCGATGCTCCTCTGGTGGCATTCTGTAATCTGTAGACTATCAGAGTGTTGGTGAAACACAGTAATTGCATCCGGATTGAATAAAACACTCACCATGCTCACTTTCCTCCATGGGAGTAAAGTCTCTAACAGTCTACGCTTTGATCGTTCCCTGGAAGACCAGTAGTAGTTTCCGATGAACTTCTGGAGGCTTTCTGTAATCTGTGGACTATCAGAGTGTTGATGAAACACAGAAATTGCATCGGGATTGAATACAACAATCTCCATGCGCAGTTTCCTCCATGGGAGTAATGTCTCAAACAGTCTACGCTTTGATCGCTCCCTGGAAGACCAGTAGTAGTTTCCGATTAACATCTGGAGTCATTTTGTAAACTGTGGACTATCAGAGTGTTGATGAAACACAGAAATTGCATCGGGATTGAATACAACATTCTCCATGCGCAGTTTCCTCCATGGGAGTAATGTCTCAAGCAGTCTACGCTTTGATCGTTCCCTGGAAGACCAATAGTAGTTTCCGATTAACATCTGGAGGCATTCTGTAATCTGTGGACTATCAGAGTGTTGGTGAAACACAGAAATTGCATCGGGATTGAATACAGCAGTCACCATGCGTACATTCCTCCATAAATGTAATGTCTCAAACAGTCTACGCTTTGATGGTTTCCTGGAAGACCAGTAGTAGTTTCCGATTAACATCTGGACGCATTTTGTAAACTGTGGACTATCAGAGTGTAGATGAAACACAGAAGTTGCATCGGGATTGAATACAACAGTCACCATGCGCACTTTCCTCCACGGGAGTAATGTCTCAAACAATCTACACTTTGATCGTACCCTGGAAGACCAGTAGTAGTTTCCGATGCACCTCTGGTGGCATTCTGTAATCCGTAGACTATCAGAGTGTTGATGAAACACAGTAATTGCATCCGGATTGAATAAATCACTCACCATGCTCACTTTCCTCCATGGGAGTAAAGTCTCTAACAGTCTACGCTTTGATCGTTCCCTGGAAGACCAGTAGTAGTTTCCGATGAACTTCTGAAGGCTTTCTGTAATCTGTGGACTATCAAAGTGTTGATGAATCACAGAAATTGAATCGGGATTGAATACGATAGTCACCATGCGCACTTTCCTCCATGGGAGTAATGTCTCAAACAGTCTACGCTTTGATCGTTCCCTGGAGACCAGTAGTAGTTTCCGATGCACATCTCGTGGCATTCTGTAATCTGTGGTCTATCAGAGTGTTGATGAAACACAGAAATTGCATCAGGATTGAATACAACATTCTCCATGCGCAGTTCCCTCCATAGGAGTAATGTCTCAAACAGTCTACGCTTTGATCGTTCAGTGGAAGGCCAGTAGTAGATTCAACTGCACATCTGGAGGCATTCTGTAATCTGTTGAGTATCAGAGTGTTGATGAAACACAGATATTCCATCGGGATTGAATACAACAGTCACCATGCGCACTTTCCTCCATGGGAGTAATGGCTCAAAGAGTCAACGCTTTGATCGTTCCCAGGAAGACCAGTAGTAGTTTCCGATGCACTTCTCGTGGCATTCTGTAATCTGTGGACTATCAGAGTGTTGATGAAACACAGAAAATGCTTCGGGATTGAATACAACAGTCACCATGCGCACTTTCCTCCATGGGAGTAATGACTCAAAGAGTTTACGCTTTGATCGTTCCCTGGAAGACCAGTAGTAGTTTCCGATGCACGTTTGGAGGCATTCTGTAATCTGTGGAGTATCAGAGTGTTGATAAAACACAGAAATTGCATCGGGATTGAATACATCAGTCACCATGAGCACTTTCCTTCATGGGAGTAATGTCCCAAACAGTCTACGCTTTGATCGTTCCCTGGAGGACCAGTAGTAGTTTCCGATTAACATCTGGAGGCATTTTGTAAACTGTGGACTATCAGAGTGTTGATGAAACACAGAAATTGCATCGGGATTGAATACAACATTCTCCATGCGCAGTTTCCTCCATGGGAGTAATGTCTCAAGCAGTCTACGCTTTGATCGTTCCCTGGAAGACCAGTAGTAGTTTCCGATTAACATCTGGAGGCATTCTGTAATCTGTGGACTATCAGAGTGTTGGTGAAACACAGAAATTGCATCGGGATTCAATACAACAGTCACCATGCGTACATTCCTCCATAAAAGTAATGTCTCAAACAGTCTACGCTTTGATGGTTTCCTGGAAGACCAGTAGTAGTTTCCGATTCACATGTGGAGGCGTTCTGTAATCTGTGGACTATCAGAGTGTTGATGAAACACAGAAAATGCATCGGGATTGAATACAACTGTCACCATGCGCCCTTTCCTCCATGGGAGTAATGTAACAAACAGCCTACGCTTTGATCGTTAACTGGAAAACCAGTAGTAGATTCCGATTAACATATGGAGGCATTCTGTAATCTGTGGACTATCAGAGTGTTGATGAAACACAGAAAATGCATCGGGATTGAATACAACAGTCACCATGCGCACTTTCCTCCACGGGAGTAATGTCTCAAACAATCTACACTTTGATCGTTCCCTGGAAGACCAGTAGTAGTTTCCGATGCTCCTCTGGTGGCATTCTGTAATCTGTAGACTATCAGAGTGTTGATGAAACACAGTAATTGCATCCGGATTGAATACAACACTCACCATGCTCACTTTCCTCCATGGGAGTAAAGTCTCTAACAGTCTACGCTTTGATCGTTCCCTGGAAGACCAGTAGTAGTTTCCGATGAAATTCTGGAGGCTTTCTGTAATCTGTGGACTATCAGAGTGTTGATGAAACACAGAAATTGCATCGGGATTGAATACAACAATCTCCATGCGCAGTTTCCTCCATGGGAGTAATGTCTCAAACAGTCTACGCTTTGATCGCTCCCTGGAAGACCAGTAGTAGTTTCCGATTCACATGTGGAGGCATTCTGTAATCTGTGGACTATCAGAGTGTTGATGAAACACAGAAATTCATCGGGATTCAATACAACAGTCACCATGCGCTGTTTCTTACATAAAAGTAATGTCTCAAACAGTCTACGCTTTCATCGTTCCCTGGAGACCAGTAGTAGTTTCCGATGCACATCTCGTGGCATTCTGTAATCTGTGGTCTATCAGAGTGTTGATGAAACACTGTAAATGCATCGGGATTGAATACAACTGTCACCATGCGCCCTTTCCTCCATGGGAGTAATGTAACAAACAGCCTACGCTTTGATCGTTAACTGGAAGACCAGTAGTAGCTTCCGATTAACATCTGGAGGCATTCTGTAATCTGTGGACTATCAGAGTGTTGATGAATCACAGAAATTGCATCGAAATTGAATACAACATTCTCCATGCGCAGTTCCCTCCATAGGAGTAATGTCTCAAACAGTCTACGCTTTGATCGTTCAGTGGAAGGCCACTAGTTGTTTCAACTGCATATCTGGAGGCATTCTCTAATCTGTTGAGTATCAGAGTGTTGATGAAACACAGAAATTCCATCGGGATTGAATACAACAGTAACCATGCGCACTTTCCTCCATGGGAGTAATGTCTCAAAGAGTCTACGCTTTGTTCGTTCCCTTGAAGACCAGTAGTAGTTTCCGATGCACTTCTCGTGGCATTCTGTAATCTGTGGACTATCAGAGTGTTGATGAAACACAGAAAATGAATCGGGATTGAATACAACAGTCACCATGCGCACTTTCCTCCATGGGAGTAATGTCACAAAGAGTTTACGCTTTGATCGCTCCCTGGAAGACCAGTAGTAGTTTCCGATGCACATTTGGAGGCATTCTGTAATCTGTGGAGTATCAGAGTGTTGATAAAACACAGAAATTGCATCGGGATTGAATACAACAGTCACCATGCGCACTTTCCTTCATGGGAGTATTGTACCAAACAGTCTAGGCTTTGATCTTTCCCTGGAGGACCAGTAGTAGTTTCCGATTAACATCTGGAGGCATTTTGTAAACTGTGGACTATCAGAGTGTTGATGAAACACAGAAATTGCATCGGGATTGAATACAACATTCTCCATGCGCAATTCCTCCATAGGAGTAATGTCTCAACCAGTCTACGCTTTGATCGTTCCCTGGAAGACCAGTAGTAGTTTCCGATTAACATCTGGAGGCATTCTGTAATCTGTGGATTATCATAGTGTTGGTGAAACACAGAAATTGCAATGGGATTGAATACAACAGTCACCATGCGTACATTCCTGCATAAAAGTAATGTCTCAAACAGTCTACGCTTTGATGGTTTCCTGGAAGACCAGTAGTAGTTTCCGATTCACATGTGGAGGCATTATGTAATCTGTGGACTATCAGAGTGTTGATGAAACACAGAAAATGCATCGGGATTGAATACAACAGTCACCATGCGCACTCTCCTCCACGGGAGTAATGTCTCAAACAATCTACGCTTTGATCGTTCCCTGGAAGACCAGTAGTGGTTTCCGATGCACCTCTGGTGGCATTCTGTAATCTGTAGACTATCAGAGTGTTAATGAAACACAGTAATTGCATCCGGATTGAATAAAACACTCACCATGCTCACTTTCCTCCATGGGAGTAAAGTCTCTAACAGTCTACGCTTTGATCGATCCCTGGAAGACCAGTAGTAGGTTCCGATGAACTTCTGGAGGCTTTCTGTAATCTGTGGACTATCAGAGTGTTGATGAAACACAGAAATTGCATCGGGATTGAATACGACAGTCACCATGCGCACTTTCCTCCATGGGAGTAATGTCTCAAACAGACTACGCTTTGATCGTTCCCGGGAAGACCAGTAGTAGTTTCCGATGCACATCTCGTGGCATTCTGTAGTCTGTGGACTATCAGAGTGTTGATGAAACACAGAAAATGCATCGGGATTGGATACAACAGTCACCATGCGCACTTTCCTCCATGGGAGTAATGTCCCAAACAGTCTACGCTTTGATCGTTCCCTAGAGGACCAGTAGTAGTTTCCGATTAACATCTGGAGGCATTTTGTAAACTGTCGACTATCAGAGTGTTGATGAAACACAGAAATTGCATCGGGATTGAATACAACAATCTCCATGCGCAGTTTCCTCCATGGGAGTAATGTCTCAAACAGTCTACGCTTTGATCGTTCCCTGGAAGACCAGTAGTAGTTTCCGATTAACATCTGGAGGCATTCTGTAATCTGTGGACTATCGGATTGTTGATGAAACACAGAAATTGCATCGGGATTGAATACAACAGTCACCATGCGCACATACCTCCATAAAAGTAATGTCTCAAACAGTCTACGCTTTGATGGTTTCCTGGAAGACCAGTAGTAGTTTCCGATTCACATGTGGAGGCATTCTGTAATCTGTGGACTATCAGAGTGTTGATGAAACACAGAAATTGCATCGGGATTCAATACAACAGTCACCATGCGCTGTTTCTTACATAAAAGTAATGTCTCAAACAGTCTACGCTTTCATCGTTCCCTGGAGACCAGCAGTAGTTTCCGATGCACATCTCGTGGCATTCTGTAATCTGTGGTCTATCAGAGTGTTGATGAAACACAGAAAATGCATCGGGATTGAATACAACAGTCACCATGCGCACTTTCCTCCATGGGAGTAATGTGTCAAAGAGTCTACGTTTGGTCGTTCCCGGGAAAACCAGTAGTAGTTTCCGATGCACATCTCGTGGCATTCTGTAATCTGTGGACTATCCGAGTGTTGATGAAACACAGAAAATGCATCGGGATTGAATACAACAGTCACCATGCGCACTTTCCTCCATGAGAGTAATGCCTCAAAGAGTTTACGCTTTGATCGTTCCCTGGAAGGCCAGTAGAAGTTTCCGATGCACATTTGGAGACATTCTGTAATCTGTGGAGTATCAGAGTGTTGATGAAACTCAGAAATTGCATCGGGATTGAATACAACAATCACCATGCGCACTTTCCTCCATGGGAGTAATGTCCCAAACAGTCTACGCTTTGATCGTTACCTGGAAGACCAGTAGAAGTTTCAGATTAACATCTGGAGGCATTCTGTAATATGTGGACTATTAGAGTGTTGATGAAACGCATAAATTGCATCGGGATTGAATACAACAGTCACCATGCGTACGTTCCTCCATAAAAGTAATGTCTCAAACAGTCTACGCTTTGATCGTTTCTGGAAGTCCAGTAGTAGTTTCCGATTCACATGTGGAGGCATTCTGTGATCTGTGGACTCTCAGATTGTTGATGAAACACAGAAATTGCATCGGGATTGAATACAACAGTCACCATGCGCTGTTTCTTACGTAAAAGTAATGTCTCAAACAGTCTACGCTTTCATCGTTCCCTGGAAGACCAGTAGTAGTTTCCGATGCATATCTCGTGGCATTCTGTAATCTGTGGTCTATCAGAGTGTTAATGAAACACAGTAAATGCATCGGGATTGAATACAACAGTCACCATGTGCACTTTCCTCCATGGGAGTAATGTCTCAAAGAGTTTACGCTTTGATTGTTGCCTGGAAGACCAGTAGTAGTTTCCGATGCACATCTGCAGGCATTCAGTAATCTGTGGACTATCAGATTGTTGATGAAACACAGAAAATGCATCGGGATTGAATACAACAGTCACCATGCGCACTTTCCTCCACGGGAGTATTGTCACAAACAATCTACGCTTTGATCGTTCCCTGGAAGACCAGTAGTCGTTTTCGATGCACATCTGGCGGCATTCTGTAATCTGTGGACTATTAGAGTGTTGATGAAACACAGAAATTGCATCGGGATTGAATACAACAGTCACCATGCGAACATTCCTCCATAAAAGTAATGTCTCAAACAGTCTACGCTTTGATCGTTTCCTGGAAGACCAGTAGTAGTTTCCGATGCACAATTAGTGGCATTCTGTAATCTGTGGACTATCAGAGTGTTGATGAAACACAGAAATTGCATCGGGATTGATTACAACAGTCACCATGTGCTGTTTCTTACATAAAAGTATGTGTCAAACAATCTATGCTTTGATCGTTCCCTCGAAGACCAGTAGAAGTTTCCGATGCACCTCTGGTGGCATTCTGTAATGTGTAGACTATCAGAGTGTTGATGAAACACAGTAATTGCATCGGGATTGAATAAAACAGTCATCATGCTCACTTTCCTCCGTGGGAGTAATGTCTCTAACAGTCTACGCTTTGATCGTTCCCTGGAAGACCAGTAGTACTTTCCGATGAACATCTGGAGGCTTTCTGTAATCTGTGGACTATCAGAGTGTTGATGAAACACAGAAATTGCATCGGGATTGAATACAACATTCTCCATGCGCAGTTTCCTCCATGGGAGTAATGTCTCAAACAGTCTACGCTTTGATCGTTCAGTGGAAGACCAGTACTAGTTTCAACTGCACATCTGGAGGCATTCTGTAATCTGTTGAGTATCAGAGTGATGATGAAACACAGAAATTCCATCGGGATTGAATACAACAGTCACCATGCGCACTTTCCTCCATGGGTGTAATGTCTCAAAGAGTCTACGCTTTGATCATTCCCCGGAAGACCAGTAGTAGTTTCCGATGCACTTCTCGTGGCATTCTGTAATCTGTGGACTATCAGAGTGTTGATGAAACAAAGAAAATGCATCGGGAATGAATACAACAGACACCATGCGCACTTTCCTCCATGGGAGTAATGTCTCAAAGAGTTTACGCTTTGATCGTTCCCTGGAAGACCAGTAGTAGTTTCCGATGCACATTTGGAGGCATTCTGTAATTTGTGGAGTATCAGAGTGTTGATAAAACACAGAAATTGCATCGGGATTGAATACAACAGTCACCATGCGCACTTTCCTTCATGGGAGTAATGTCCCAAACAGTCTACGCTTTGATCGTTCCCTGGAGGACCAGTAGTAGTTTCCGATTAACATCTGGAGGCATTTTGTAAACTGTGGACTATCAGAGTGTTGATGAAACACAGAAATTGCATCGGGATTGAATACAACATTCTCCATGCGCAGTTTCCTCCATGGGAGTAATGTCTCAAGCAGTCTACGCTTTGATCGTTCCCAGGAAGACCAGTAGTAGTTTCCGATTAACATCTGGAGGCATTCTGTAATCTGTGGACTATCAGAGTGTTGATGACACACAGAAATTGCATCGGGATTGAATACAACAGTCACCATGCGCACTTTCCTCCAAGGGAGTAATGTCAAAAACAGTCTACGTTTTGCTCGTTCCCTGGAAGAGCAGTAGTAGTTCCCGATGCACATCTGGAGGCATTCTGTAATCTGTGGAGTATCAGAGTGTTGATGAAACTCAGAAATTGCATCGGGATTGAATACAAGAGTCACCATGCGCACTTTCCTCCATGGGAGTAATGTCCCAAACAGTCAACGCTTTGATCGTTCCCTGGAAGACCAGTAGTAGTTTCCGATTAACATCTGGAGGCATTCTGTAATCTGTGGACTTTTAGAGTGTTGATGAAACACAGAAATTGCATCGGGATTGAATACAACAGTCACCATGCGTACAATCCTGCATAAAAGGAATGTCTCCAACAGTCTACGCTTTGATCGTTTCCTGGAAGACCAGTAGTAGTTTCCGATTCACATGTGGAGGCATTCTGTAATCTGTGGACTATCAGAGTGTTGATGAAACACAGAAATTGCATCGGGATTCAATACAACAGTCACCATGCGCTGTTTCTTACATAAAAGTAATGTCTCAAACAGTCTACGCTTTCATCGTTCCCTGGAAGACCAGTAGTAGTTTCCGATGCACATCTCGTGGCATTCTGTAATCTGTGGTCTATCAGAGTGTTGATTAAACACAGTAAATGCATCGGGGTTGAATACAACAGTCACCATGCGCACTTTCCTAAATGGGGGTAATGTCTCAAAGAGTTTACGCTTTGATTGTTCCCTGGAAGACCAGTAGAAGTTCCCGATGCACATCTGGAGGCATTCTGTAATCTGTGGAGTATCAGAGTGTTGATGAAACACAGAAATTGCATCGGTATTGAATACAACAGTCACCATGCGCACTTTCCTCCATGTGAGTAATGTCTCAAACAGTCTACGCTTTGATCGTTCCCTGGAAGACCTGTAGTAGTTTCCGATGCACATCTGCAGGCATTCTGTAATTGTGGACTATCAGAGTGTTGATGAAACACAGAAAATGCATCGGGATTGAATACAACAGTCACCATGCGCACTTTCCTCCACGGGAGTATTGTCACAAACAATCTACGCTTTGATCGCTCCCTGGAAGACCAGTAGTAGTTTCCGATGCACCTCTGGTGGCATTCTGTAATGTGTAGACTATCAGAGTGTTGATGAAGCACAGAAATTGGATCGGGATTGAATACAACATTCTCCATGCGCAGTTTCCTCCATGGGAGTAATGTCTCAAACAGTCTACGCTTTGATCGTTCCCTGGAAGACCAGTAGTTGTTTACGATGCAAATTTGGAGGCATTCTGTAATCTGTGGAGTATCAGGGTGTTGATGAAACACAGAAATTGCATCGGGATTGAATACAACAGTCACCATGCGCACATTCCTCCATAAAAGTAATGTCTCAAACAGTCTACGCTTTGATCGTTCCCTGGAAGACCAGTAGTAGTTTCCGATGCACATCTCGTGGCATTCTGTAATCTGTGGACTATCAGAGTGTTGATGAAACACAGAAAATGCATCGGTGTTGAATACAATAGTCACCATGCGCACTTTCCTCCATGGCAGTAATGTCTCAAAGAGTTTACGCTTTGATCGTTCCCTGGAAGACCAGTAGTATTTTCCGATGCACATTTGGAGGCGTTCTGTAATCTGTGGACTATCAGAGTGTTGATGAAACACAGAAATTGCATCGGGATTGAATACAACAGTCACCATGCGCTGTTTCTTTCATAAAAGTAATGTGTCAAACAATCTATGCTTTGATCGTTCCCTCGAAGACCAGTAGTAGTTTCCGATGCACCTCTGGTGGCATTCTGTAATGTGTAAACTATCAGAGTGTTGATGAAACACATTAATTGCATCGGGATTGAATATAACGGTCACCATGCTCACCTTCCTCCGTGGGAGTAATGTCTCTAACAGTCTACGCTTTGATCTTTCCCTGGAAGACCAGTAGTAGTTTCCGATTAACATCTGGAGGCTTTCTGTAATCTGTGGACTATCAGAGTGTTGATGAAACACAGAAATTGCATCGGGATTGAATACAACAGTCACCATGCGCACTTTCCTCCATGGGAGTAATGTCTCTAACAGTCAACGCTTTGATCGTTCCCTGGAAGACCAGTAGTAGTTTCCGATGCACATCTGGAGGCTTTCCGTAATCTGTGGACTATCAGAGTGTTGATGAAACACAGAAATGGCATCGGGATTGAATACAACAGTCACCATGCGCACTTTCCTCCATGGGAGTAATGTCTCAAGCAGTCTACGTTTCGATCGTTCCCGGGAAGACCAGTAGTAGTTTCCGATGCACATCTCGTGGCATTCTGTAATCTGTGGACTATCAGAGTGTTGATGAAACACAGAAAATGCATCGGGATTGAATGCAACAGTCACCATGCGCACTTTCCTCCATGGGAGTAATGTCTCAAAGAGTTTACGCTTTGATCGTTATATGGAAGACCAGTAGTAGTTTCCGATGCACATCTCGTGGCATTCTGTAATCTGTGGACTATCAGAGTGTTGATGAAACACAGAAAATGCATCGGGATTGGATACAACAGACACCATGCGCACATTCCTCCATGGGAGTAATGTCTCAAACAGTCTACAATTTGATCGTTCCCTGGAAGACCAGTAGAAGTTTCCAATGCACATATGGAGGCATTCTGTAATCTGTGGAGTATTAGAAAGATGATGAAACACAGAAATTGTTTCGGGATTGAATAAAACAGTCACCATCCGCACTTTCCTCCAGTGGAGTAATGTCTGAAACAGTCTACGCTTTGATCGTTCCCGGGAAGACCAGTAGTAGTTTCCGATTAACATCTGGAGGCATTCTGTAATCTGTGGACTATCAGACTGTTGATGAAAGACACAAATTGCATCGGGATTGAATACAACAGTCACCATGCGCACTTTCCTCCATGGGAGTAATGTCTCAAACAGTCTACGCTTCGATCGTTCCCTGGGAGACCAGTAGTAGTTTCCGATGCAAATCTGGAGGCATTCTGTAATCTGTGGAGTATCAGAGTGTTGATGAAACACAGATATTGCGTCGGGATTGAATACAACTGTCACCATGCGCACTTTCCTCCATGGGAGTAATGTCAAAAACAGTCAACGTTTTGATCGTTCCCTGGAAGACCAGTAGTAGTTCCCGATGCACATCTTGCGACATTCTGTAATCTGTGGACTATCAGAGTGTTGATGAAACACAGAAAATGCATCGGGATTGAATACAACAGTCACCATGCGCACTTTCCTCCACGGGAGTAATGTCTCAAACAATCTACGCTTTGATCGTTCCCTGGAAGACCAGTAGTAGTTTCCGATGAACATCTGGAGGCTTTCTGTAATCTGTGGACTATCAGAGTGTTGATGAAACACAGAAATTGCATCGGGATTGAATACAACAGTCACCATGCGCACTTTCCTCCATGGGAGTAATGTCTCTAACAGTCTACGCTTTGATCGTTCCCTGGAAGACCAGTAGTAGTTTCCGACGCACATGTGGAGGCTTTCCGTAATGTGTGGACTATCAGAGTGTTGATGAAACACAGAAATTGCATCGGGATTGAATACAACAGTCACCATGCGCACTTTCCTCCATGGGAGTAATGTCTCAAACAGTCTACGCTTCGATCGTTCCCGGGAAGACCAGTAGTAGTTTCCGATGCACATCTCGTGGCATTCTGTAATCTGTGGACTATCAGAGTGTTGATGCACACAGAAAATGCATCGGGATTGAATGCAACAGTCACCATGCGCACTTTCCTCCATGGGAGTAATGTCTCAAAGAGTTTACGCTTTGATCGTTACTTGGAAGACCAGTAGTAGTTTCCGATGCACATCTCGTGGCATTCTGTAATCTGTGGACTATCAGAGTGTTGATGAAACACAGAAAATGCATTGGGATTGGATACAACAGTCACCATGCGCACTTTCCTCCATGGGAGTAATGTCTCAAACAGTCTACGCTTTGATCGTTCCCTGGAAGACCAGTAGTATTTTCCGATGCACATTTGGAGGCATTCTGTAATCTGTGGAGTATCAGAGTGTTGATAAAACACAGAAATTGGATCGGGATTGAATACAACAGTCACCATGCGCACATTCCTCCATGGGAGTAATGTCTCAAACAGTCTACAATTTGATCGTTCCCTGGAAGACCAGTAGAAGTTTCCGATGCACATCTGGAGGCATTCTGTAATCTGTGGAGTATTAGAGAGTTGATGAAACACAGAAATTGTATCGGGATTGAATAAAACAGTCACCATCCGCACTTTCCTCCAGGTGAGTAATGTCTGAAACAGTCTACGCATTGATCGTTCCCGGGAAGACCAGTAGTAGTTTCCGATTAACATCTGGAGGCATTCTGTAATCTGTGGACTATCAGAGTGTTGATGAAAGACACAAATTGCATCGGGATTGAATACAACAGTCACGATGCGCACTTTCCTCCATGGGAGTAATGTCTCAAACACTCTACGCTTTGATCGTCCCTGGAAGACCAGTAGTAGTTTCCGATGAACATCTGGAGGCTTTCGGTAATCTGTGTACTATCAGAGTGTTGATGAAACACAGAAATTGCACCGGGATTGAATACAACAGTCACCATGCACACTTTCCTCCATGGGAGTAATGTCTCAAAGAGTTTACGCTTTCATTGTTCCCTGGAAGACCAGTAGTAGTTTCCGATGCACATCTGGAGGCATTCTGTAATCTGTGGACTATTAGAGTGTTGATGAAACACAGAAATTGCATCGGGATTGAATACAACAGTCACCATGCGCACATTCCTCCATAAAAGTAATGTCTCAAACAGTCTACGCTTTGATCGTTCCCTGGAAGACCAGTAGTAGTTTCCGATGCACATCTCGTGGCATTCTGTAATCTGTGGACTATCAGAGTGTTGATGAAACACAGAAAATGCATCGGTATTGAATAAAATAGTCACCATGCGCACTTTCCTCCATGGCAGTAATGTCTCAAAGAGTTTACGCTTTGATCGTTCCCTGGAAGACCAATAGTATTTTCCGATGCACATTTGGAGGCATTCTGTAATCTGTGGACTATCAGAGTGTTGATGAAACACAGAAATTGCATCGGGATTGAATACAACAGTCACCATGCGCTGTTTCTTACATAAAAGTAATGTGTCAAACAATCTATGCTTTGATCGTTCCCTCGAAGACCAGTAGTAGTTTCCGATGCACCTCTGGTGGCATTCTGTATTGTGTAGACTATCAGAGTGTTGATGAAACACATTAATTGCATCGGGATTGAATATAACAGTGACCATGCTCACCTTCCTCCGTGGGAGTAATGTCTCTAACAGTCTACGCTTTGATCTTTCCCTGGAAGACCAGTAGTAGTTTCCGATTAACATCTGGAGGCTTTCTGTAACCTGTGGACTATCAGAGTGTTGATGAAACACAGAAATTGCATCGGGATTGAATACAACAGTCACCATGCGCACTTTCCTCCATGGGAGTAATGTCTCTAACAGTCAACGCTTTGATCGTTCCCTGGAAGACCAGTAGTAGTTTCCGATGCACATCTGGAGGCTTTCCGTAATCTGTGGACTATCAGAGTGTTGATGAAACACAGAAATGGCATCGAGATTGAATACAACAGTCACCATGCGCACTTTCCTCCATGGGAGTAATGTCTCAAGCAGTCTACGCTTCGATCGTTCCCGGGAAGACCAGTAGTAGTTTCCGATGCACATCTCGTGGCATTCTGTAATCTGTGGACTATCAGAGTGTTGATGAAACACAGAAAATGCATCGGGATTGAATGCAACAGTCACCATGCGCACTTTCCTCCATGGGAGTAATGTCTCAAAGAGTTTACGCTTTGATCGTTACATGGAAGACCAGTAGTAGTTTCCGATGCACATCTCGTGGCATTCTGTAATCTGTGGACTATCAGAGTGTTGATGAAACACAGAAAATTAATCGGGATTGGATACAACAGTCACCATGCGCACTTTCCTCCATGGGAGTAATGTCTCAAACAGTCTACGCTTTGATCGTTCCCTGGAAGACCAGTAGTATTTTCCGATGCACATTTGGAGGCATTCTGTAATCTGTGGAGTATCAGAGTGTTGATAAAACACAGAAATTGCATCGGGATTGAATACAACAGTCACCATGCGCACATTCCTCCATGGGAGTAATGTCTCAAACAGTCTACAATTTGATCGTTCCCTGGAAGACCAGTAGAAGTTTCCGATGCACTTCTGGAGGCATTCTGTAATCTGTGGAGTATTAGAGAGTTGATGAAACACAGAAATTCTATCGGGATTGAATAAAACAGTCACCATCCGCACTTTCCTCCAGGGGAGTAATGTCTGAAACAGTCTACACTTTGATCGTTCCCGGGAAGACCAGTAGTAGTTTCCGATTAACATCTGGAGGCATTCTGTAATCTGTGGACTATCAGAGTGTCGATGAAAGACACAAATTGCATCGGGATTGAATACAACAGTCACGATGCGCACTTTCCTCCATGGGAGTAATGTCTCAAACACTCTACGCTTTGATCGTTCCCTGGAAGACCAGTAGTAGTTTCCGATTAACATCTGGAGGCATTTTGTAATCTGTGGACTATCAGAGTGTTGATGAAACATAGAAATGGCATCGGGATTGAATACAACAATCACCATGAGCACATTCCTCCATAAAAGTAATGTCTCAAACAGTCTATGCTTTGATCGTTCCCTGGAAGACCAGTAGTAGTTTCCGATGCAAATCTGGAGGCATTCTGTAATCTGTGGAGTATGAGAGTGTTGATGAAACACAGATATTGCATCGGGATTGAATACAACAGTTACCATGCGCACTTTCCTCCATGGGAGTAATGTCAAAAACAGTCTACGTTTTGACCGTTCCCTGGAAGACCAGTAGTAGTTCCCGATGCATATCTTGCGACATTCTGTAATCTGTGGACTGTCAGAGTGTTGATGATACACAGAAAATGCATCGGGATTGAATACAACTGTCACCATGCGCACTTTCCTCCACGGGAGTAATGTCTCAAACAATCTACGCTTTGATCGTTCCCTGGAAGACCAGTAGTAGTTTCCGATGCACTTCTGGTGGCATTCTGTAATGTGTAGACTATCAGAGTACTGGTGAAACACAGTAATTGCATCGGGATTGAATAAAACAGTCACCATGCCCACTTTCCTCCATGGGAGTAATGTCTCAAAGAGTTTTTCGCTTTGATTGTTCCCTGGAAGACCAGTAGTAGTTTCCGATGCACATCTGGAGGCATTCTGTAATCTGTGGACTATTAGAGTGTTGATGAAACACAGAAATTGCATCGGGATTGAATACAACAGTCACAATGCGCACATTCCTCCATAAAAGTAATGTCTCAAACAGTCTACGCTTTGATCGTTCCCTGGAAGACCAGTAGTAGTTTCCGATGCACATCTGGAGGCATTCTGTAATCTGTGGACTATTAGAGTGTTGATGAAACACAGAAATTGCATCGGGATTGAATACAACAGTCACCATGCGCACATTCCTCTATAAAAGTAATGTCTCAAACAGTCTACGCTTTGATCGTTCCCTGGAAGACCAGTAGTAGTTTCCGATGCACATCTGGAGGCATTCTGTAATCTGTGGACTATCAGAGTGTTGATGAAACACAGAAATTGCATCGCTATTGAATACAACAGTCACCATGCGCACTTTAATCCATGGGAGTAATGCCTCAAACAGTCTACGCTTTGATCGGTCCCTGGAAGAGCAGTAGTAGTTTCCGATGCACATCTGGAGGCATTCTGTAATCTTTGGACTATCAGAGTGTTGATGAAAGACAGAAAATGCATCGGGATTGAATACAACAGTCACCATGCGCACTTTCCTCCATGGGAGTAATGTCTCAAACACTCTACGCTTTGATCGTTCCCTGAAAGACCAGTAGTAGTTTCCGATTAACATCTGGAGGCATTTTGTAATCTGTGGACTATCAGAGTGTTGATGAAACATAGAAATTGCGTCGGGATTGAATACAACAATCACCATGAGCACATTCCTCCATAAAAGTAATGTCTCAAACAGTCTATGCTTTGATCGTTCCCTGGAAGACCAGTAGTAGTTTCCGATGCAGATCTGGAGGCATTCTGTAATCTGTGGAGTATGAGAGTGTTGATGAAACACAGATATTGCATCGGGATTGAATACAACAGTCACCATGCCCACTTTCCTCCATGGGAGTAATGTCAAAAACAGTCTACGTTTTGACCGTTCCCTGGAAGACCAGTAGTAGTTCCAGATGCATATCTTGCGACATTCTGTAATCTGTGGACTATCAGAGTGTTGATGAAACACAGAAAATGCATCGGGATTGAATACAACTGTCACCATGCGCACTTTCCTCCACGGGAGTAATGTCTCAAACAATCTACGCTTTGATCGTTCCCTGGAAGACCAGTAGTAGTTTCCGATGCACTTCTGGTGGCATTCTGTAATGTGTAGACTATCAGAGTACTGATGAAACACAGTAATTGCATCGGGATTGAATAAAACAGTCACCATGCCCACTTTCCTCCACGGGAGTAATGTCTCAAAGAGTTTTTCGCTTTGACTGATCCCTGTAAGGCCAGTAGTAGTTTCCGATGCACATCTGGGGGCATTCTGTAATCTGTGGACTATTAGAGTGTTGATGAAACACAGAAATTGCATCGGGATTGAATACAACAGTCACCATGCGCACATTCCTCCATAAAAGTAATGTCTCAAACAGTCTACGCTTTGATCGTTCCCTGGAAGACCAGTAGTAGTTTCCGATGCACATCTGGAGGCATTCTGTAATCTGTGGACTATTAGAGTGTTGATGAAACACAGAAATTGCATCGGGATTGATTACAACAGTCACCATGCGCACATTCCTCTATAAAAGTAATGTCTCAAACAGTCTACGCTTTGATCGTTCCCTGGAAGACCAGTAGTAGTTTCCGATGCACATCTGGAGGCATTCTGTAATCTGTGGACTATCAGAGTGTTGATGAAACACAGAAATTGCATCGCTATTGAATACAACAGTCACCATGCGCACTTTAATCCATGGGAGTAATGCCTCAAACAGTCTACGCTTTGATCGGTCCCTGGAAGAGCAGTAGTAGTTTCCGATTCACATCTGGAGGCATTCTGTAATCTTTGGACTATCAGAGTGTTGATGAAAGACAGAAAATGCATCGGGATTGAATACAACAGTCACCATGCGCACTTTCCTGCGCGGGAGTAATGTCTCAAACAATGTACGCTTTGATCGTTCCCTGAAAGACCAGTAGTAGTTTCCGATGCACCTCTGGTGGCATTCTGTAATGTGTAGACTATCAGATTGTTGATGAAACAGAGTAATTGCTTCCGGATAGAATAAAACAGTCACCATGCTCACTTTCCTCCATGGGAGTAATGTTTCTAACAATCTACAGTTTGATCGTTCCCTGGAAGTCCAGTAGTAGTTTACGATGCACATTTGGAGGCATTCTGTAATCTGTGGAGTATCAGAGTGTTGATGAAACACAGAAATTGCATCGGGATTGAATACGACAGTCACCATGCGCACTTTCCTCCACGGGAGTAATGTCTCAAACAATCTACGCTTTGATCGTTCCCTGGAAGACCAGTAGTAGTTTCCGATGCACTTCTGGTGGCATTCTGTAATGTGTAGACTATCAGAGTACTGATGAAACACAGTAATTGCATCGGGATTGAATAAAACAGTCACCATGCCCACTTTCCTCCATGGGAGTAATGTCTCAAAGAGTTTTTCGCTTTGATTGTTCCCTGGAAGACCAGTAGTAGTTTCCGATGCACATCTGGAGGCATTCTGTAATCTGTGGACTATTAGAGTGTTGATGAAACATAGAAATGGCATCGGGATTGAATACAACAATCACCATGAGCACATTCCTCCATAAAAGTAATGTCTCAAACAGTCTATGCTTTGATCGTTCCCTGGAAGACCAGTAGTAGTTTCCGATGCAAATCTGGAGGCATTCTGTAATCTGTGGAGTATGAGAGTGTTGATGAAACACAGATATTGCATCGGGATTGAATACAACAGTTACCATGCGCACTTTCCTCCATGGGAGTAATGTCAAAAACAGTCTACGTTTTGACCGTTCCCTGGAAGACCAGTAGTAGTTCCCGATGCATATCTTGCGACATTCTGTAATCTGTGGACTATCAGAGTGTTGATGAAACACAGAAAATGCATCGGGATTGAATACAACTGTCACCATGCGCACTTTCCTCCACGGGAGTAATGTCTCAAACAATCTACGCTTTGATCGTTCCCTGGAAGACCAGTAGTAGTTTCCGATGCACTTCTGGTGGCATTCTGTAATGTGTAGACTATCAGAGTACTGGTGAAACACAGTAATTGCATCGGGATTGAATAAAACAGTCACCATGCCCACTTTCCTCCATGGGAGTAATGTCTCAAAGAGTTTTTCGCTTTGATTGTTCCCTGGAAGACCAGTAGTAGTTTCCGATGCACATCTGGAGGCATTCTGTAATCTGTGGACTATTAGAGTGTTGATGAAACACAGAAATTGCATCGGGATTGAATACAACAGTCACAATGCGCACATTCCTCCATAAAAGTAATGTCTCAAACAGTCTACGCTTTGATCGTTCCCTGGAAGACCAGTAGTAGTTTCCGATGCACATCTGGAGGCATTCTGTAATCTGTGGACTATTAGAGTGTTGATGAAACACAGAAATTGCATCGGGATTGAATACAACAGTCACCATGCGCACATTCCTCTATAAAAGTAATGTCTCAAACAGTCTACGCTTTGATCGTTCCCTGGAAGACCAGTAGTAGTTTCCGATGCACATCTGGAGGCATTCTGTAATCTGTGGACTATCAGAGTGTTGATGAAACACAGAAATTGCATCGCTATTGAATACAACAGTCACCATGCGCACTTTAATCCATGGAAGTAATGCCTCAAACAGTCTACGCTTTGATCGGTCCCTGGAAGAGCAGTAGTAGTTTCCGATGCACATCTGGAGGCATTCTGTAATCTTTGGACTCTCAGAGTGTTGATGAAAGACAGAAAATGCATCGGGATTGAATACAACAGTCACCATGCGCACTTTCCTCCATGGGAGTAATGTCTCAAACACTCTACGCTTTGATCGTTCCCTGAAAGACCAGTAGTAGTTTCCGATTAACATCTGGAGGCATTTTGTAATCTGTGGACTATCAGAGTGTTGATGAAACATAGAAATTGCATCGGGATTGAATACAACAATCACCATGAGCACATTCCTCCATAAAAGTAATGTCTCAAACAGTCTATGCTTTGATCGTTCCCTGGAAGACCAGTAGTAGTTTCCGATGCAGATCTGGAGGCATTCTGTAATCTGTGGAGTATGAGAGTGTTGATGAAACACAGATATTGCATCGGGATTGAATACAACAGTCACCATGCGCACTTTCCTCCATGGGAGTAATGTCAAAAACAGTCTACGTTTTGACCGTTCCCTGGAAGACCAGTAGTAGTTCCCGATGCATATCTTGCGACATTCTGTAATCTGTGGACTATCAGAGTGTTGATGAAACACAGAAAATGCATCGGGATTGAATACAACTGTCACCATGCGCACTTTCCTCCACGGGAGTAATGTCTCAAACAATCTACGCTTTGATCGTTCCCTGGAAGACCAGTAGTAGTTTCCGATGCACTTCTGGTGGCATTCTGTAATGTGTAGACTATCAGAGTACTGATGAAACACAGTAATTGCATCGGGATTGAATAAAACAGTCACCATGCCCACTTTCCTCCACGGGAGTAATGTCTCAAAGAGTTTTTCGCTTTGATTGTTCCCTGTAAGGCCAGTAGTAGTTTCCGATGCACATCTGGGGGCATTCTGTAATCTGTGGACTATTAGAGTGTTGATGAAACACAGAAATTGCATCGGGATTGAATACAACAGTCACCATGCGCACATTCCTCCATAAAAGTAATGTCTCAAACAGTCTACGCTTTGATCGTTCCCTGGAAGACCAGTAGTAGTTTCCGATGCACATCTGGAGGCATTCTGTAATCTGTGGACTATTAGAGTGTTGATGAAACACAGAAATTGCATCGGGATTGATTACAACAGTCACCATGCGCACATTCCTCTATAAAAGTAATGTCTCAAACAGTCTACGCCTTGATCGTTCCCTGGAAGACCAGTAGTAGTTTCCGATGCACATCTGGAGGCATTCTGTAATCTGTGGACTATCAGAGTGTTGATGAAACACAGAAATTGCATCGCTATTGAATACAACAGTCACCATGCGCACTTTAATCCATGGGAGTAATGCCTCAAACAGTCTACGCTTTGATCGGTCCCTGGAAGAGCAGTAGTAGTTTCCGATTCACATCTGGAGGCATTCTGTAATCTTTGGACTATCAGAGTGTTGATGAAAGACAGAAAATGCATCGGGATTTAATACAACAGTCACCATGCGCACTTTCCTGCGCGGGAGTAATGTCTCAAACAATGTACGCTTTGATCGTTCCCTGAAAGACCAGTAGTAGTTTCCGATGCACCTCTGGTGGCATTCTGTAATGTGTAGACTATCAGATTGTTGATGAAACAGAGTAATTGCTTCCGGATTGAATAAAACAGTCACCATGCTCACTTTCCTCCATGGGAGTAATGTTTCTAACAATCTACAGTTTGATCGTTCCCTGGAAGTCCAGTAGTAGTTTACGATGCACATTTGGAGGCATTCTGTAATCTGTGGAGTATCAGAGTGTTAATGAAACACAGAAATTGCATCGGGATTGAATACGACAGTCACCATGCGCACTTTCCTCCACGGGAGTAATGTCTCAAACAATCTACGCTTTGATCGTTCCCTGGAAGACCAGTAGTAGTTTCCGATGCACTTCTGGTGGCATTCTGTAATGTGTAGACTATCAGAGTACTGATGAAACACAGTAATTGCATCGGGATTGAATAAAACAGTCACCATGCCCACTTTCCTCCATGGGACTAATGTCTCAAAGAGTTTTTCGCTTTGATTGTTCCCTGGAAGACCAGTAGTAGTTTCCGATGCACATCTGGAGGCATTCTGTAATCTGTGGACTATTAGAGTGTTGATGAAACACAGAAATTGCATCGGGATTGAATACAACAGTCACCATGCGCACATTCCTCCATAAAAGTAATGTCTCAAACAGTCTACGCTTTGATCGTTCCCTGGAAGACCAGTAGTAGTTTCCGATGCACATCTGGAGGCATTCTGTAATCTGTGGGGTATCAGAGTGTTGATGAAACACAGAAATTGCATCGGGATTGAATACAACAGTCACCATGCGCACTTTCCTCCATGGGAGTAATGTCTCAAACAGTCTACGCTTTGATCGTTCCAAAGGAAGACAAGTAGTAGCTTTTGATGCACATCTCGTGGCATTCTGTAATCTGTGGACTATCAGAGTGTTGATGAAACACAGAAAATGCATCGGGATTGAATACAACAGTCACCATGTGCACTTTCCTCCATGGGAGTAATGTCTCAAACCGTCTACGCTCTGATCGTTCCTGGGAAGACCAGTAGTAGTTTCCGATGCACCTCTGGTGGCATTCTGTAATCTGTGGACTATCAGAGTGTTGATGAAACACAAAAAATTGCATCGGGATTGAATAAAACACTCACCATGCTCATTTTCCTCCATGGGAGTAATGTCTCTAACAGTCTACGCTTTGATCGTTTCCTGGAAGACCAGTAGTAGTTTCCGATGAACTTCTGGAGGCTTTCTGTAATCTGTGGACTATCAGTGTTGATGAAACACAGAAATTGCATTGGGTTTGAATACAACAGTCACCATGCACACTTTCCTCCATGGGAGTAATGTCTCAAACAGTCCTCGCTTTGATCGTTCCCGGGAAGACAAGTAGTAGTTTCCGATGCACATCTCGTGGCATTCTGTAATCTGTGGACTATCAGAGTGTTGATGAAACACAGAGAATGCATCGGGATTGGATACAACAGTCACCATGCGCACTTTCCTCCAGGGGAGTAATGTCTCAAACTGTCTACGCTTTGATCTTTCCTTTGAAGACCAGTAGTAGTTTCCGATGCACATCTCGTGTCATTCTGTAATCTGTGGACTATCAGAGTGTTGATGAAACACAGAAAATGCATCGGGATTGGATACAACAGTCACCATGCGCACTTTCCTCCATGGGAGTAATGTCTTAAACAGTCTACGCTTTGATCGTTCCCTGGAAGACCAGTAGTAGTTTCCTAAGCACATTTGGAGGCATTCTGTAATCTGTGGAGTATCAGAGTGTTGATGAAACACAGAAATTGCATCGGGATTAAATACAACAGTCACCATGCGCAGTTTCCTCCATGGGAGTAATGTCTCAAACAGTCTACGCTTTGATCGTTCCCTGGAAGACCAGTAGTAGTTTCCGATTAACATCTGGAGGCATTCTGTAATCTGTGGATTATCAGAGTGTTGATGAAACACAGAAATTGCATCGGGATTGAATACAACAGTCACCATGCGTACATTCCTCCATAAAAGTAACGTCTCAAACAGTCTACGATTTGATGGTTTCCTGCAAGACCAGGAGTAGTTTCCGATTCACATGTGGAGGCATTCTGTAATCTGTGGACTATCAGAGTGTTGATGAAACACAGAAATTTCATCGGGATTCAATACAACAGTCACCATGCGCTGTTTCTTACATAAGAGTAATGTCTCAAACAGTCTACGCTTTCATCGTTCCCTGGAGACCAGTAGTAGTTTCCGATGCACATCTCGTGGCATTCTGTAATCTGTGGTCTATCAGATTGTTGATGAATCACTGTAAATGCATCGTGATTGAATACAACAGTCACCATGCGCCCTTTCCTCCATGGGAGTAATGTAACAAACAGCCTACGCTTTGATCGTTAACTGGAAGACCAGTAGTAGTTTCCGATTAACATCTGGAGACATTCTGTAATCTGTGGACTATCAGAGTGTTGATGAAACACAGAAATTGCATCGGGATTGAATACAAAATTCTCCATGCGCAGTTCGTTCCATAGGATTAATGTCTCAAACAGTCTACGCTTTGATCGTTCAGTGAAAGGCCAGTAGCAGTTTCAACTGCACATCTGGAGGCATTCTGTAATCTGTTGAGTATCAGAGTGTTGATGAAACACAAAAATTGCATCGGGATTGAATACAACAGTCACCATGCGCACTTTCCTCCATGGGAGTAATGTCTCTAAGAGTCTACGCTTTGATCGTTCCCTGGAAGACCAGTAGTAGTTTCCGATGCACATCTCGTGGCATTCTGTAATCTGTGGACTATCAGAGTGTTGATGAAACACAGAAAATGCATCGGGATTGAATACAACAGTCACCATGCGCACTTTCCTCCATGGGAGTAATGTCTCAAAGAGTTTACACTTTGATCGTTCCCTGGAAGACCAGTAGTAGTTTCCGATGCACATTTGGAGGCATTCTGTAATCTGTGGAGTATCAGAGTGTTGATAAAACACAGAAATTACATCGGGATTGAATACAACAGTCACTATGCGCTTATTCCTCCATGGGAGTAATGTCTCAAACAGTCTACGCTTTGATCGTTCCCGGGAAGAACAGTAGTAGTTTCCGATGCACATCTCGTGGCATTCTGTAATCTGTGGACTATCGGAGTGTTGATGAAACACAGAAAATGCATCGGGATTGAATACAACAGTCACCATGCGCACTTTCCTCCATGAGAGTAATGTCTCAAAGAGTTTACGCTTTTATCGTTCCCTGGAAGACCAGTAGTAGTTTCCGATGCACATTTGGAGGCATTCTGTAATCTGTGGACTATCAGAGTGTTGATGAAACACAGAAATTGCATTGGGATTGAATACAACAGTCACCATGCACACTTTCCTCCATGGCAGTAATGTCTCAAACAGTCTACGCTTTGATCGTTCAATGGGAGAGCAGTAGTAGTTTCCGATGCACATCTGGAGGCATTCTGTAATCTGTGGACTATCAGAGTGTTGATGAAACACAGAAAATGCATCGAGATTGAATACAACAGTCACCATGCGCACTTTCCTCCACGGGAGTAATGTCTCAAACAATCTACGCTTTGATCGTTCCCTGGAAGACCAGTAGTAGTTTCCGATGCACCTCTGGTGGCATTCTGTAATCTGTAGACTATCAGAGTGTTGATGAAACACAGTAATTGCATCCGGATTGAATAAAACACTCACCATGCTCACTTTCCTCCATGGGAGTAATGTCTCTAACAGTCTATGCTTTGATCGTTTCCTGGAAGACCAGTAGTAGTTTCCGATGAACTTCTGGAGGCTTTCTGTAATCTGTGGACTATCAGAGTGTTGATGAAACACAGAAATTGCATCGGGATTGAATACGACAGTCACCATGCGCACTTTCCTCCATGGGAGTAATGTCTCAAACAGTCCTCGCTTTGATCGTTCCCGGGAAGACAAGTAGTAGTTTCCGATGCACATCTCGTGGCATTCTGTAATCTGTGGACCATCAGAGTGTTGATGAAACACAGAGAATGCATCGGGATTGGATACAACAGTCACCATGCGCACTTTCCTCCATGGGAGTAATGTCCCAAACAGTCTACGCTTTGATCGTTCCCTGAAAGACCAGTAGTAGTTTCCGATGCACATTTGGAGGCATTCTGTAATCTGTGGAGTATCAGAGTGTTGATGAAACACAGAAATTGCATCGGGATTGAATACAACAGTCACCATGCGCACTTTCCTCCATGGGAGTAATGTCTCAAACAGTCTACGCTTTGATCGTTCCAAGGGAAGACAAGTAGTAGCTTTTGATGAACATCTCGTGGCATTCTGTAATCTGTGGACTATCAGAGTGTTGATGAAACACAGAAAATGCATCGGGATTGAATACAACAGTCACTATGCGCACTTTCCTCCATGGGAGTAATGTCTTAAACAGTCTACGCTTTGATCGTTCCTGGGAAGACCAGTAGTAGTTTCCGATGCACCTCTGGTGGCATTCTGTAATCTGTGGACTATCAGAGTGTTGATGAAACACAGAAAATGCATCGGGATTGAATTAAACACTCACCATGCTCACTTTCCTCCATGGGAGTAATGTCTCTAACAGTCCACGCTTTGATCGTTTCCTGGAAGACCAGTAGTAGCTTCCGATGAACTTCTGGAGGCTTTCTGTAATCTGTGGACTATCAGAGTGTTGATGAAACACAGAAATTGCATTGGGATTGAATACAACAGTCACCATGCACACTTTCCTCCATGGCAGTAATGTCTGAAACAGTCTACGCTTTGATCGTTCAATGGGAGAGCAGTAGTAGTTTCCGATGCACATCTGGAGGCATTCTGTAATCTGTGGACTATCAGAGTGTTGATGAAACACAGAAAATGCATCGAGATAGAATACAACAGTCACCATGCGCACTTTCCTCCACGGGAGTAATGTCTCAAACAATCTACGCTTTGATCGTTCCCTGGAAGACCAGTAGTAGTTTCCGATGCACCTCTGGTGGCATTCTGTAATCTGTAGACTATCAGAGTGTTGATGAAACAAAGTAATTGCATCCGGATTAAATAAAACACTCACCATGCTCACTTTCCTCCATGGGAGTAATGTCTCTAACAGTCTACGCTTTGATCGTTTCCTGGAAGACCAGTAGTAGTTTCCGATGAACTTCTGGAGGCTTTCTGAAATCTGTGGACTATCAGAGTGTTGATGAAACACAGAAATTGCATCGGGATTGAATACGACAGTCACCATGCGCAATTTCCTCCATGGGAGTAATGTCTCAAACAGTCCTCGCTTTGATCGTTCCCGGGAAGACAAGTAGTAGTTTCCGATGCACATCTCGTGGCATTCTGTAATCTGTGGACTATCAGAGTGTTGATGAAACACAGAGAATGCATCGGGATTGGATACAACAGTCACCATGCGCACTTTCCTCCATGGGAGTAATGTCTCAAACAGTCTACGCTTTGATCGTTCCCTGAAAGACCAGTAGTAGTTTCCGATGCACATTTGGAGGCATTCTGTAATCTGTGGGGTATCAGAGTGTTGATGAAACACAGAAATTGCATCGGGATTGAATGCAACAGTCACCATGCGCACTTTCCTCCATGGGAGTAATGTCTCAAACAGTCTACGCTTTGATCGTTCCCTGGAAGACCAGTAGTAGTTTCCGATGCACATCTCGTGGCATTCTGTAATCTGTGGACTATCAGAGTGTTGATGAAACACAGAAAATGCATCGGGATTGAATACAACAGTCACCATGCGCACTTTCCTCCATGAGAGTAATGTCTCAAAGAGTTTACGCTTTTATCGTTCCCTGGAAGACCAGTAGTAGTTTCCGATGCACATTTGGAGGCATTCTGTAATCTTTGGACTATCAGAGTGTTGATGAAACACAGAAATTGCATTGGGATTGAATACAACAGTCACCATGCACACTTTCCTCCATGGCAGTAATGTCTCAAACAGTCTACGCTTTGATCGTTCAATGGGAGAGCAGTAGTAGTTTCCGATGCACATCTGGAGGCATTCTGTAATCTGTGGACTATCAGAGTGTTGATGAAACACAGAAAATGCATCGAGATTGAATACAACAGTCACCATGCGCACTTTCCTCCACGGGAGTAATGTCTCAAACAATCTACGCTTTGATCGTTCCCTGGAAGACCAGTAGTAGTTTCCGATGCACCTCTGGTGGCATTCTGTAATCTGTAGACTATCAGAGTGTTGATGAAACACAGTAATTGCATCCGGATTGAATAAAACACTCACCATGCTCACTTTCCTCCATGGGAGTAATGTCTCTAACAGTCTATGCTTTGATCGTTTCCTGGAAGACCAGTAGTAGTTTCCGATGAACTTCTGGAGGCTTTCTGTAATCTGTGGACTATCAGAGTGTTGATGAAACACAGAAATTGCATCGGGATTGAATACGACAGTCACCATGCGCACTTTCCTCCATGGGAGTAATGTCTCAAACAGTCCTCGCTTTGATCGTTCCCGGGAAGACAAGTAGTAGTTTCCGATGCACATCTCGTGGCATTCTGTAATCTGTGGACCATCAGAGTGTTGATGAAACACAGAGAATGCATCGGGATTGGATACAACAGTCACCATGCGCACTTTCCTCCATGGGAGTAATGTCCCAAACAGTCTACGCTTTGATCGTTCCCTGAAAGACCAGTAGTAGTTTCCGATGCACATTTGGAGGCATTCTGTAATCTGTGGAGTATCAGAGTGTTGATGAAACACAGAAATTGCATCGGGATTGAATACAACAGTCACCATGCGCACTTTCCTCCATGGGAGTAATGTCTCAAACAGTCTACGCTTTGATCGTTCCAAGGGAAGACAAGTAGTAGCTTTTGATGAACATCTCGTGGCATTCTGTAATCTGTGGACTATCAGAGTGTTGATGAAACACAGAAAATGCATCGGGATTGAATACAACAGTCACTATGCGCACTTTCCTCCATGGGAGTAATGTCTCAAACAGTCTACGCTTTGATCGTTCCTGGGAAGACCAGTAGTAGTTTCCGATGCACCTCTGGTGGCATTCTGTAATCTGTGGACTATCAGAGTGTTGATGAAACACAGAAAATGCATCGGGATTGAATTAAACACTCACCATGCTCACTTTCCTCCATGGGAGTAATGTCTCTAACAGTCTACGCTTTGATCGTTTCCTGGAAGACCAGTAGTAGTTTCCGATGAACTTCTGGAGGCTTTCTGTAATCTGTGGACTATCAGAGTGTTGATGAAACACAGAAATTGCATTGGGATTGAATACAACAGTCACCATGCACACTTTCCTCCATGGCAGTAATGTCTCAAACAGTCTACGCTTTGATCGTTCAATGGGAGAGCAGTAGTAGTTTCCGATGCACATCTGGAGGCATTCTGTAATCTGTGGACTATCAGAGTGTTGATGAAACACAGAAAATGCATCGAGATAGAATACAACAGTCACCATGCGCACTTTCCTCCACGGGAGTAATGTCTCAAACAATCTACGCTTTGATCGTTCCCTGGAAGACCAGTAGTAGTTTCCGATGCACCTCTGGTGGCATTCTGTAATCTGTAGACTATCAGAGTGTTGATGAAACAAAGTAATTGCATCCGGATTAAATAAAACACTCACCATGCTCACTTTCCTCCATGGGAGTAATGTCTCTAACAGTCTACGATTTGATCGTTTCCTGGAAGACCAGTAGTAGTTTCCGATGAATTTCTGGAGGCTTTCTGTAATCTGTGGACTATCAGAGTGTTGATGAAACACAGAAATTGCATCGGGATTGAATACGACAGTCACCATGCGCACTTTCCTCCATGGGAGTAATGTCTCAAACAGTCCTCGCTTTGATCGTTCCCGGGAAGACAAGTAGTAGTTTCCGATGCACATCTCGTGGCATTCTGTAATCTGTGGACTATCAGAGTGTTGATGAAACACAGAAAATGCATCGGGATTGGATACAACAGTCACCATGCGCACTTTCCTCCATGGGATTAATGACTTAAACAGTCTACGCTTTGATCGTTCCCTGGAAGACCAGTAGTACTTTCCGAAGCACATTTGGAGGCATTCTGTAATCTGTGGAGTATCAGAGTGTTGATGAAACACAGAAATTGCATCGGGATTGAATACAACAGTCACCATGCGCAGTTTCCTCCATGGGAGTAATGTCTCAAACAGTCTACGCTTTGATCGTTCCCTGGAAGACCAGTAGTAGTTTCCGATTAACATCTGGTGGCATTCTGTAATCTGTGGATTATCAGAGTGTTGATGAAACACAGAAATTGCATCGGGATTGAATACAAAATTCTCCATGCGCAGTTCGATCCATAGGATTAATGTCTCAAACTGTTTACGCTTTGATCGTTCAGGGAAAGGCCAGTAGCAGTTTCAACTGCACATCTGGAGGCATTCTGTAATCTGTTGAGTATCAGAGTGTTGATGAAACACAGAAATTGCATCGGGATTGAATACAACAGTCACCATGCGCACTTTCCTCCATGGGAGTAATGTCTCTAACAGTCTACGCTTTGATCGTTCCCTGAAAGACCAGTAGTAGTTTCCGATGCACCTCTGGTGGCATTCTGTAATCTGTGGACTATCAGAGTGTTGATGAAACACAGAAAATGCATCGGGATTGAATAAAACACTCACCATGCTCACTTTCCTCCATGGGAGTAATGTCTCTAACAGTCTACGCTTTGATCGTTTCCTGGAAGACCAGTAGTAGTTTCCGATGAACTTCTGGAGGCTTTCTGTAATCTGTGGACTATCAGAGTGTTGATGAAACACAGAAATTGCATTGGGATTGAATACAACAGTCACCATGCACACTTTCCTCCATGGCAGTAATGTCTCAAACAGTTTACGCTTTGATCGTTCAATGGGAGAGCAGTAGTAGTTTCCGATGCACATCTGGAGGCATTCTGTAATCTGTGGACTATCAGAGTGTTGATGAAACACAGAAAATGCATCGAGATTGAATACAACAGTCACCATGCGCACTTTCCTGCACGGGAGTAATGTCTCAAACAATCTATGCTTTGATCGTTCCCTGGAAGACCAGTAGCAGTTTCCGATGCACCTCTGGTGGCATTCTGTAATCTGTAGACTATCAGAGTGTTGATGAAACACAGTAATTGCATCCGGATTGAATAAAACACTCACCATGATCACTTTCCTCCATGGGAGTAATGTCTCTAACAGTCTACGCTTTGATCGTTTCCTGGAAGACCAGTAGTAGTTTCCGATGACCTTCTGGAGGCTTTCTGTAATCTGTGGACTATCAGATTGTTGATGAAACACAGAAATTGCATCGGGATTGAATAAGACAGTCACCATGCGCACTTTCCTCCATGGGAGTAATGTCTCAAACTGTCCTCGCTTTGATCGTTCCCGGGAAGACAAGTAGTAGTTTCCGATGCACATCTCGTGGCATTCTGTAATCTGTGGACTATCAGAGTGTTGATGAAACACAGAAAATGCATCGGGATTGGATACAACAGTCACCATGCGCACTTTCCTCCATGGGAGTAATGTCTTAAACAGTCTACGCTTTGATCGTTCCCTGGAAGACCAGTAGTAGTTTCCTAAGCACATTTGGAGGCATTCTGTAATCTGTGGAGTATCAGAGTGTTGATGAAACACAGAAATTGCATCGGGATTAAATACAACAGTCACCATGCGCAGTTTCCTCCATGGGAGTAATGTCTCAAGCAGTCTACGCTTTGATCGTTCCCTGGAAGACCAGTAGTAGTTTCCGATTAACATCTGGAGGCATTCTGTAATCTGTGGATTATCAGAGTGTTGAAACACAGAAATTGCATCGGGATTGAATACAACAGTCACCATGCGTACATTACTCCATAAAAGTAACGTCTCAAACAGTCTACGATTTGATGGTTTCCTGCAAGACCAGTAGTAGTTTCCGATTCACATGTGGAGGCATTCTGTAATCTGTGGACTATCAGAGTGTTGATGAAACACAGAAATTTCATCGGGATTCAATACAACAGTCACCATGCGCTGTTTCTTACATAAGAGTAATGTCTCAAACAGTCTACGCTTTCATCGTTCCCTGGAGACCAGTAGTAGTTTCCGATGCACATCTCGTGGCATTCTGTAATCTGTGGTCTATCAGATTGTTGATTAATCACTGTAAATGCATCGTGATTGAATACAACAGTCACCATGCGCCCTTTCCTCCATGGGAGTAATGTAACAAACAGCCTACGCTTTGATCGTTAACTGGAAGACCAGTAGTAGTTTCCGATTAACATCTGGAGGCATTCTGTAATCTGTGGACTATCAGAGTGTTGATGAAACACAGAAATTGCATCGGGATTGAAAACAACAGTCACCATGCGCACTTTCCTCCATGGGAGTAATGTCTCTAACAGTCTACGCTTTGATCGTTCCCTGGAAGACCAGTAGTAGTTTCCGATGCACATTTGGAGGCATTCTGTAATCTGTGGAGTATCAGAGTGTTGATGAAAAACAGAAATTGCATCGGGATTGAATACAACAGTCACCATGCGCACTTTCCTTCATGGGAGTAATGTCCCAAACAGTCTACGCTTTGATCGTTCCCTGGAGAACCAGTAGTAGTTTCCGATTAACATCTGGAGGCATTTTGTAATCTGTGGACTATCAGAGTGTTGATGAAACACAGAAATTGCATCGGGATTGAATACAACATTCTCCATGCGCAGTTTCCTCCATGGGAGTAATGTCTCAAACAGTCTACGCTTTGATCGTTCCCTGGAAGACCAGTAGTAGTTTCCGATTAACATCTGGTGGCATTCTCTAATCTGTGGATTATCAGAGTGTTGATGAAACACAGAAATTGCATCGGGATTGAATAAAACAGTCACCATGCGTACATTCCTCCATAAAAGTAATGTCTCAAACAGTCTACGATTTGATGGTTTCCTGCAAGACCAGTAGTAGTTTCCGATTCACATGTGGAGGCATTCTGTAATCTGTGGACTATCAGAGTGTTGATGAAACACAGAAATTGCATCGGGATTGAATACAACATTCTCCATGCGCCGTTTCTATCCATAGGATTAATGTCTCAAACTGTCTACGCTTTGATCGTTCAGTGAAAGGCCAGTAGCAGTTTCAACTGCACATCTGGAGGCATTCTGTAATCTGTTGAGTATCAGAGTGTTGATGAAACACAGAAATTGCATCGGGATTGAATACAACAGTCACCATGCGCACTTTCCTCCATGGGAGTAATGTCTCTAACAGTCTACGCTTTGATCGTTACCTGGAAGACCAGTAGTAGTTTCCGATGCACCTCTGGTGGCATTCTGTAATCTGTGGACTATCAGAGTGTTGATGAAACACAGAAAATGCATCGGGATTGAATAAAACACTCACCATGCTCACTTTCCTCCATGGGAGTAATGTCTCTAACAGTCTACGCTTTGATCGTTTCCTGGAAGACCAGTAGTAGTTTCCGATGAACTTCTGGAGGCTTTCTGTAATCTGTGGACTATCTCAGTGTTGATGAAACACAGAAATTGCATTGGGATTGAATACAACAGTCACCATGCACACTTTCCTCCATGGCAGTAATGTCTCAAACAGTTTACGCTTTGATCGTTCAATGGGAGAGCAGTAGTAGTTTCCGATGCACATCTGGAGGCATTCTGTAATCTGTGGACTATCAGAGTGTTGATGAAACACAGAAAATGCATCGAGATTGAATACAACAGTCACCATGCGCACTTTCCTGCACGGGAGTAATGTCTCAAACAATCTATGCTTTGATCGTTCCCTGGAAGACCAGTAGTAGTTTCCGATGCACCTCTGGTGGCATTCTGTAATCTGTAGACTATCAGAGTGTTGATGAAACACAGTAATTGCATCCGGATTGAATAAAACACTCACCATGATCACTTTCCTCCATGGGAGTAATGTCTCTAACAGTCTACGCTTTGATCGTTTCCTGGAAGACCAGTAGTAGTTTCCGACGAACTTCTGGAGGCTTTCTGTAATCTGTGGACTATCAGATTGTTGATGAAACACAGAAATTGCATCGGGATTGAATACGACAGTCACCATGCGCACTTTCCTCCATGGGAGTAATGTCTCAAACAGTCCTCGCTTTGATCGTTCCCGGGAAGACAAGTAGTAGTTTCCGATGCACATCTCGTGGCATTCTGTAATCTGTGGACTATCAGAGTGTTGATGAAACACAGAGAATGCATCGGGACTGGATACAACAGTCACCATGCGCACTTTCCTCCATGGGAGTAATGTCTCAAACAGTCTACGCTTTGATCGTTCCTTTGAAGACCAGTAGTAGTTTCCGATGCACATCTCGTGTCATTCTGTAATCTGTGGACTATCAGAGTGTTGATGAAACACAGAAAGTGCATCGGGATTGGATACAACAGTCACCATGCGCACTTTCCTCCATGGGAGTAATGTCTTAAACAGTCTACGATTTGATCGTTCCCTGGAAGACCAGTAGTAGTTTCCTAAGCACATTTGGAGGCATTCTGTAATCTGTGGAGTATCAGAGTGTTGATGAAACACAGAAATTGCATCGGGATTAAATACAACAGTCACCATGCGCAGTTTCCTCCATGGGAGTAATGTCTCAAACAGTCTACGCTTTGATCGTTCCCTGGAAGACCAGTAGTAGTTTCCGATTAACATCTGGAGGCATTCTGTAATCTGTGGATTATCAGAGTGTTGATGAAACACAGAAATTGCATCGGGATTGAATACAACAGTCACCATGCGTACATTACTCCATAAAAGTAACGTCTCAAACAGTCTACGATTTGATGGTTTCCTGCAAGACCAGTAGTAGTTTCCGATTCACATGTGGAGGCATTCTGTAATCTGTGGACTATCAGAGTGTTGATGAAACACTGTAAATGAATCGGGATTGAATACAACAGTCACCATGCGCACTTTTCTCCATGGGAGTAATGTAACAAACAGCCTATGCTTTGATCGTTAACTGGAAGACCAGTAGTAGTTTCCGATTAACATCTGGAGGCATTCTGTAATCTGTGGACTATCAGAGTGTTGATGAAACACAGAAATTGCATCGGGATTGAATACAACATTCTCCATGCGCAGTTCGATCCATAAGAGTAATGTCTCAAACAGTCTACGCTTTGATCGTTCAGTGGAAGGCCAGTAGTAGTTTCAACTGCACATCTGGAGGCATTCTGTAAGCTGTTGAGTATCAGAGTGTTGATGAAACACAGAAATGGCATCGGGATTGAATACAAGAGTCACCATGCGCACTTTCTTCCATGGGAGTAATGTCTCAAAGAGTCTACGGTTTGATCGTTCCCGGGAAGACCAGTAGTAGTTTCCGATGCACATCTCGTGGCATTCTGTAATCTGTGGACTATCAGAGTGTTGATGTAACACAGAAAATGCATCGGGATTGAATACAACAGTCACCATTCGCACTTTCCTCCATGGAAGTAATGTCTCAAAGACTTTACACTTTGATCGTTCCCTGGAAGACCAGTAGTAGTTTCCGATGCACATTTGGAGGCATTCTGTAATCTGTGGAGTATCAGAGTGTTGATAAAACACAAAAATTGCATCGGGATTGAATACAACAGTCACTATGCGCACATTCCTCCATGGGAGTAATGTCTCAAACAGTCTACGCTTTGATCGTTCCTGGGAAGACCAGGAGTAGTTTCCGATGCACATCTAGTGGCATTCTGTAATCTGTGGACTATCAGAGTGTTGATGAAACACAGAAATTGCATTGGGATTGAATACAACAGTCACCATGCACACTTTCCTCCATGGCAGTAATGTCTCAAACAGTCTACGCTTTGATCGTTCCCTGGAAAAGCAGTAGTAGTTTCCGATGCACATCTGGAGGCATTCGGTAATCGGTGGACCATCAGAGTGTTGATGAAACACAGAAAATGCATCGGGATTGAATACAACAGTCACCATGCGCACTTTCCTCCACAGGAGTAATGTCTCAAACAATCAACGCTTTGATCGTGCCCTGGAAAACCAGTAGTAGTTTCCGATGCACCTCTGGTGGCATTCTGTAATCTGTAGACTATCAGAGTGTTGATGAAACACAGTAATTGCATCCGGATTGAATAAAACACTCACCATGCTCACTTTCCTCCATGGGAGTAATGTCTCTAACAGTCTACGCTTTGATCGTTCCCTGGAAGACCAGTAGTAGTTTCCGATGAAATTCTGGAGGCTCTCTGTAATCTGTGGACTATCAGAGTGTTGATGAAACACAGAAATTGCATCGGGATTGAATACGACAGTCACCATGCGCACTATCCTCCATGGGAGTAATGTCTCAAACTGTCCTCGCTTTGATCGTTCCCGGGAAGACAAGTAGTAGCTCCGATGCACATCTCGTGGCATTCTGTAATCTGTGGACTATCAGAGTGTTGATGAAACACAGAAAATGCATCGGGATTGGATACAACAGTCACCATGCTCACTTTCCTCCATGGGAGTAATGTCTCAAACAGTCTACGCTTTGATCGTTCCCTGGAAGACCAGTAGTAGTTTCCGATGCACATTTGGAGTCATTCTGTAATCTGTGGAGTATCAGAGTGTTGATGAAACACAGAAATTGCATCGGGATTGAATACAACAGTCACCATGCGCACTTTCCTCCATGGGAGTAATGTCCCAAACAGTCTACGATTTGATCGTTCCCTGGAAGAGCAGTAGTAGTTTCCGATGCACATCTGGAGGCGTTCTGTAATCTGTAGACTATCAGAGTGTTGATGAAACACAGTAATTGCATCCGGATGGAATAAAACACTCACCATGCTCACTTTCCTCCATGGGAGTAATGTCTCTAACAGTCTACGCTTTGATCGTTCCAAGGAAGACCAGTAGTAGTTTCCGATGAACTACTGGAGGCTTTCTGTAATCTGTGGACTATCAGAGTGTTGATGAAACATAGAAATTGCATCGGGTTTGAATACGACAGTCACCATGCGCACTTTCCTCCATGGGAGTAATGTCTCAAACAGTCTACGCTTTGATCGTTCCCGGGAAGACAAGTAGTAGTTTCCGATGCAAATCTCGAGGCATTCTGTAATCTGTGGACTATCAGAGTGTTGATGAAACACAGAAAATGCATCGGGATTGGATACAACAGTCACCATGCGCACTTTCCTCCATGGGAGTAATGTCTCAAACAGTCTACGCTTTGATCGTTCCCTGGAAGACCAGTAGTAGTTTCCGATGCACATTTGGAGGCATTCTGTAATCTGTGGAGTATCAGAGTGTTGATGAAACACAGAAATTGGATCGGGATTGAATACAACAGTCACCATGCGCACTTTCCTCCATGGGAGTAATGTCTCAAACAGTCTACGCTTTGATCGTTCCAAGGGAAGACTAGTAGTAGCATCCGATGCACATCTCGTGGCATTCTGTAATCTGTGGACTATCAGAGTGTTGATGAAACACAGAAAATGCATCGGGATTGGATACAACAGTCACCATGCGCACTTTCCTCCATGGGTGTAATGTCTTAAACAGTCTACGCTTTGATCGTTCCTGGGAAGACCAGTAGTAGTATCCGATGCACATCTCGTGGCATTCTGTAATCTGTGGACTATCAGAGTGTTGATGAAACACAGAAAATGCATCGGGATTGGATACAACAGTCACCATGCGCACTTTCCTCCATGGGAGTAATGTCTTAAACAGTCTACGCTATGATCGTTCCCTGGAAGACCAGTAGTAGATTCCGATGCACATTTGGAGGCATTCTGTAATCTGTGGACTATCAGAGTGGTGATGAAACATACAAATTTCATTGGGATTGAATACAACAGTCACCATGCACACTTTCCTCCATGGCAGTAATGTCTCAACCAGTCTACGCTTTGATTGTTCCCTGGAAGAGCAGTAGTAGTTTCCGATGCACATCTGGAGGCATTCTGTAATCTGTGGAGTATCAGAGTGTTGATGAAGCACAGAAATTGCATCAGGATTGAATACAACAGTCACCATGCGCAGTTTCCTCCATGGGAGTAATGTCTCAAACAGTCTACGCTTTGATCGTTCCCTGGAAGACCAGTAGTAGTTTCCGATTAACATCTGGAGGCATTCTGTAATCTGTGACTATCAGAGTGTTGATGAAACACAGAAATTGCATCGGGATTGAATACAACAGTCACCATGCGTACATTCCTCCATAAAAGTAATGTCTCAAACAGTCTACGCTTTGATGGTTTCCTCGAAGACCAGTAGTAGTTTCCGATTCTTATGTGGAGGCATTCTGTAATCTGTGGACTATCAGAGTGTTGATGAAACACAGAAATTTCATCGGGATTCAATACAACAGTCACCATGCGCTGTTTCTTACATAAAAGTAATGTCTCAAACAGTCTACGCTTTCATCGTTCCCTGGGGATCAGTAGTAGTTTCCGATGCACATCTCGTGGCATTCTGTAATTTGTGGTCTATCAGATTGTTGATGAATCACTGTAAATGCATCGTGATTGAATACAACAGTCACCATGCGCCCTTTCCTCCTTGGGAGTAATGTAACAAAGAGCCAACGCTTTGATCGTTAACTGGAAGACCAGTAGTAGTTTCCGATTAACATCTGGAGGCATTCTGTAATCTGTGGACTATCAGAGTGTTGATGAAACACAGAAATTGCATTGGGATTGAATACAACATTCTCCATGCGCAGTTCCCTCCATAGGAGTAATGTCTCAAAGAGTCTACGCTTTGATCGTTCAGTGGAAGGCCAGTAGTAGTTTCAACTGCACATCTGGAGGCATTCTGTAATCTGTTGAGTATCAGAGTGTTGATGAAACACAGAAATTGCATCGGGATTGAATACAACAGTCACCAAGCGCACTTTCCTCCATGGGAGTAATGTCTCAAAGAGTCTACACTTTGATCGTTCCCGGGAAGACCAGTAGTAGTTTCCGATGCACATTTCGTGGCATTCTGTAATCTGTGGACTATCAGAGTGTTGATGAAACACAGAAAATGCATCGGGATTAAATACAACAGTCACCATTCGCACTTTCCTCCATGGGAGTAATGTCTCAAAGAGTTTACGCTTTGATCGTTCCCTGGAAGACCAGTAGTAGTTTCCGATGCACATTTGCAGGCATTCTGTAATCTGTGGAGTATCAGAGTGTTGATAAAACACAGAAATTGCATCGGGATTGAATACAACAGTCACTATGCACACATTCCTCCATGGGAGTAATGTCTCAAACAGTCTACGCTTTGATCGTTCCCGGGAAGACCAGTAGTAGTTTCCGATGCACATCTCGTGGCATTCTGTAATCTGTGGACTATCAGGGTGTTGATGAAACACAGAAAATGCATCGGGATTGAATACAACAGTCACCATGCGCACTTTTCTCCATGGGAGTAATGTCTCAAAGTGTTTACGCTTTGATCGTTCCCTGGAAGACAAGTAGTACTTTCCGATGCACATTTGGAGGCATTCTGTAATCTGTGGACTATCAGAGTGGTGATGAAACATACAAATTGCATTGGGATTGAATACAACAGTCACCATGCACACTTTCCTCCATGGCAGTAATGTCTCAAACAGTCTACGCTTTGATTGTTCCCTGGAAGAGCAGTAGTAGTTTCCGATGCACATCTGGAGGCATTCTGTAATCTGTGGACTATCAGAGTGTTGATGAAACACAGAAAATGCATCGGGAGTGAATACAACAGTCACCATGCCCACTTTCCTCCACGGGAGTAATGTCTCAAACAATCTACGCTTTGATCATTCCCTGGAAGACGAGTAGTAGTTTCCGATGCACCTCTGGTGGCATTCTGTAATCTGTAGACTATCAGAGTGTTAATGAAACACAGTAATTGCATCCGGATTGAATAAAACACTCACCATGCTCACTTTCCTCCATTGTAGTAATGTCTCAAACAGTCTACGCTTTGATCGTTCCCGGGAAGACAAGTAGTAGTTTCCGATGCACATCTGGTGGCATTCTGTAATCTATGGACTATCAGAGTGTTGATGAAACACAGAAAATGCATCGGGATTGGATACAACAGTCACCATGCGCACTTTCCTCCATGGGAGTAATGTCTCAAACAGTCTACGCTTTGATCGTTTCCTGGAAGACCAGTAGTAGTTTCCGATGCACATTTGGAGGCATTCTGTAATCTGTGGAGTATCAGAGTGTTGATGAAACACAGAAATTGCATCGGGATTGAATACAACAGTCACCATGCGCACTTTCCTTCATGGGAGTAATGTCCCAAACAGTCTACGCTTTGATCGTTCCCTGGAGGACAGGTAGTAGTTTCCGATTAACATCTGGAGGCATTTTGTAATCTGTGGACTATCAGAGTGTTGATGAAACACAGAAATTGCATCGGGATTGAATACAACAGTCACCATGCACACTTTCCTCCATGGCAGTAATGTCTCAAACAGTCTACGCTTTGATCGTTCCCTGGAAGACCAGTAGTAGTTTCCGATGCCCATCTGGAGGCATTCCGTAATCTGTGGAGTATAGAGAGTTGATGAAACACAGAAATTCGATCGGGATTGAATAAAACAGTCACTATCCGCACTTTCCTAAATGGGAGTAATGTCTGAAACAGTCTACGCATTGATCGTTCCCGGGAAGACCAGTAGTAGTTTCCGATTAACATCTGGAGGCATTCTGTAATCTGTGGACTATCAGAGTGTTGATGAAACATAGATATTGCATCGGGATTGAATACAACAATCACCTGAGCACATTCCTCCATAAAAGTAATGTCCCAAACAGCCTACGCTTTGATCGTTCCCTGGAAGATCAGTAGTAGTTTCCGATTAACATCTGGAGGCATCCTGTAATCTGTGGACTATCAGAGTGTTGATGAAACACAGAAACTGCTTCGGGATTGAATACAACATTCTCCATGCCCAGTTTCCTCCATGGGAGTAATGTCTCAAAGAGTTTACGCTTTGATCGTTCCCTGGAAGACCAGTAGTAGTTTCCGATGCACATCTCGTGGCATTCTGTAATCTGTGGACTATCAGGGTGTTGATGAAACACAGAAAATGCATCGGGATTGAATACAACAGTCACCATGCGCACTTTCCTCCATGGGAGTAATGTCTCAAAGTGTTTACGCTTTGATCGTTCCCTGGAAGACGAGTAGTACTTTCCGATGCACATTTGGAGGCATTCTGTAATCTGTGGACTATCAGAGTGGTGATGAAACATACAAATTGCATTGGGATTGAATACAACAGTCACCATGCACACTTTCCTCCATGGCAGTAATGTCTCAAACAGTCTACGCTTTGATTGTTCCCTGGAAGAGCAGTGGTAGTTTCCGATGCACATCTGGAGGCATTCTGTAATCTGTGGACTATCAGAGTGTTGATGAAACACAGAAAATGCATCGGGAGTGAATACAACAGTCACCATGCCCACTTTCCTCCACGGGAGTAATGTCTCAAACAATCTACGCTTTGATCGTTCCCTGGAAGACGAGTAGTAGTTTCCGATGCACCTCTGGTGGCATTCTGTAATCTGTAGACTATCAGAGTGGTGATGAAACATACAAATTGCATTGGGATTGAATACAACAGTCACCATGCACACTTTCCTCCATGGCAGTAATGTCTCAAACAGTCTACGCTTTGATCGTTCCCGGGAAGACCAGTAGTAGTTTCCGTTGCACATCTCGTTACATTCTGTAATCTGTGGACTATCAGAGTGTTGATGAAACACAGAAAATGCATCGGGATTGAATAAAACAGTCACCATCCGCACTTTCCTCCTTCGGAGTAATGTCTGAAACAGTCTACGCATTGATCGTTCCCGGGAAGACCAGTAGTAGTTTCCGATTAACATCTGGAGGCATTCTGTAATCTGTGGACTATCAGAGTGTTGATGAAACATAGAAATTGAATCGGTATTGAATACAACAATCACCATGAGCACATTCCTCCATAAAAGTAATGTCTCAAACAGTCTACGCTTTGATCGTTCAGTGGAAGGCCAGTAGTAGTTTCAACTTCACATCTGGAGGCATTCTGTAATCTGTGGAGTATCAGAGTGTTGATGAAACACAGAAATTGCATCGGGATTGAATACAACAGTCACCATGCGCACTTTCCTCCATGGGAGTAATATCTCAAACAGTCTACACTTTGATCGTTCCCGGGAAGACCAGTAGTAGTTTCCGATGCACATCTCGTGGCATTCTGTAATCTGTGGACTATCAGAGTGTTGATGAAACACAGAAAATGCATCGGGATTGAATACAACAGTCACCATGCGCACTTTCCTCCATAGGAGTAATGTCTCAAAGAGTTTACGCTTTGATCGTTCCCTGGAAGGCCAGTAGTAGTTTCAACTGCACATCTGGAGGCATTCTGTAATCTGTGAAGTATCAGAGTGTTGATAAAACACAAATTGCATCGGGATTGAATACAACAGTCACTATGCGCACATTCCTCCATGGCAGTAATGTTTCAAACGGTCTACGCTTTGATCGTTCCCGGGAAGACCAGTAGTAGTTTCCGATGCACATCTCGTGGCATTCTGTAATCTGTGGACTATCAGAGTGTTGATGAAACACAGAAAATGCATCGGGATTGAATACAACAGTCACCATGCGCAATTTCCTCCATGGGAGTAATGTCTGAAAGAGTTTACGCTTTGATCGTTCCCTGGAAGACCAGTAGAGGTTTCCGATGCACATTTGGAGGCATTCTGTAATCTGTGGAGTATCAGAGTGTTGATAAAACACAGAAATTGCATCGGGATTGAATACAACAGTCACAATGCGCACATTCCTCCATGGGAGTAATGTCTCAAACAGTCTACGCTATGATCGTTCCCGGGAAGACCAGTAGTAGTTTCCGATGCACATCTCGTGGCATTCTGTAATCTGTGGACTATCAGAGTGTTGATGAATCACAGAAATTGCATCGGGATTGATTACAACAGTCACCATTCGCACTTTCCTCCATGGGAGTAATATCTCAAACAGTCTACACTTTGATCGTTCCCGGGAAGACCAGTAGTGGTTTCCGATGCACATCTCGTGGCATTCTGTAATCTGTGGACTATCAGAGTGTTGATGAAACACAGAAAATGCATCGGGATTGAATACAACAGTCACCATGCGCACTTTCCTCCATGGGAGTAATGTCTCAAAGAGTTTACGCTTTGATCGTTCCCTGGAAGGCCAGTAGTAGTTTCAACTGCACATCTGGAGGCATTCTGTAATCTGTGGAGGATCAGAGTGTTGATAAAACACAGAAATTGCATCGGGATTGAATACAACAGTCACTATGCGCACATTCCTCCATGGGAGTAATGTTTCAAACAGTCTACGCTTTGATCGTTCCCGGCAAGACCAGTAGTAGTTTCCGATGCACATCTCGTGGCATTTTGTAATCTGTGGACAATCAGAGTGTTGATGAAACACAGAAAATGCATCGGGATTGAATACAACAGTCACCATGCGCAATTTCCTCCATGGGAGTAATGTCTGAAAGAGTTTACGCTTTGATCGTTCCCTGGAAGACCAGTAGTAGTTTCCGATACACATTTGGAGGCATTCAGTAACCTGTGGAGTATCAGAGTGTTAATAAAACACAGAAATTGCATCGGGATTGAAAACAACAGTCACTATGCGCACATTCCTCCATGGGAGTAATGTCTCAAACACTCTACAATTTGATCATTCCCTGGAAGACCAGTAGAGGTTTCCGATTAACATCTGGAGGCATTCTGTAATCTGTGGACTATCAGAGTGTTGATGAAACGCAGAAATTGCATCGGGATTGAATACAACAGTCACCATGCACACTTTCCACCATGGCAGTAATGTCTCAAACAGTCTACGCTTTGATCGTTCCCTGGTAGACCAGTAGTAGTTTCCGATGCCCATCTGGAGGCATTCTGTAATCTGTGGAGTATCAGAGAGTTGATGAAACACAGATTTTGTTTCGGGATTGAATAAAACAGTCACCATCCGCAATTTCCTCCATGGGAGTAATGTCTGAAACAGTCTACGCTTTGATCGTTCCCGGGACGACCAGTAGTAGTTTCCGATTAACATCTGGAGGCATTCTGTAATCTGTGGTCTATCAGAGTGTTGATGAAACACAGAAATTGCATTGGGATTGAATACAACAGTCACCATGCGCACATTCCTCCATGGGAGTAATGTCCCAAACAGTCTACGTTTTGATCGTTCCCTGGAAGACCAGTAGTAGTTTCCGATGAACATCTGGAGGCTTTCTGTAATCTGTGGAGTATCAGAGGGTTGATGAAACACAGAAAATGCATCGGGATTGAATACAACAGTCACCATGCGCACATTCCTCCATAAGAGTAATGTCTCAAACAGTCTACACTTTCATCGTTCCCAGGAAGACCAGTAGTAGTTTCCGATGCACATTTGGAGGCATTCTGTAATCTGTGGAGTATCAGAGTGTTGATAAAACACAGAAATTGCATTGGGATTGAATACAACAGTCACTATGCGCACATTTGTCCATGGGAGTAATGTCTCTAACAGTCTACGCTTTGATCGTTCCCGGGAAGACCAGTAGTAATTTCCGATGCACATCTCGTGGCATTCTGTAATCTGTGGACTATCAGAGTGTTGATGAAACACAGAAAATGCATCGGGATTGAATACAACAGTCACCATGCGCAATTTCCTCCATGGGAGTAATGTCTGAAAGAGTTTACGCTTTGATCGTTCCCTGGAAGACCAGTAGTAGTTTCCGATGCACATTTGGAGGCATTCTGTAATCTGTGGAGTATCAGAGTGTTAATAAAACACAGAAATTGCATCGGGATTGAATACAACAGTCACAATGCGCACATTCCTCCATGGGAGTAATGTCTCAAACAGTCTACGCTTTGATCGTTCCCGGGAAGACTAGTAGTAGTTTCCGATGCACATCTCGTGGCATTCTGTATTCTGTGGACTATCAGAGTGTTGATGAAACAGAGAAATTGCATCGGGATTGAATACAACAGTCACCATGCTCACTTCCTCCATGGGAGTAATATGTCAAACAGACTACACTTTGATCCTTCCCGGGAAGACCAGTAGTAGTTTCCGATGCACATCTCGTGGCATTCTGTAATCTGTGGACTATCAGAGTGTTGATGAAACACAGAAAATGCAACGGGATTGAATACAACAGTCACCATGCGCACTTTCCTCCATGGGAGAAATGTCTCAAAGAGTTTACGCTTTGATCGTTCCCTGGAAGGCCAGTAGTAGTTTCAACTGCACATCTGGAGGCATTCTGTAATCTGTGGAGTATCAGAGTGTTGATAAAACACAGATATTACATCGGGATTGAATACAACAGTCTCTATGCGCACATTCCTCCATAGGAGTAATGTTTCAAACAGTCTACGCTTTGATCGTTCCCGGGAAGACCAGTATTAGTTTCCGATGCATATCTCGTGGCATTCTGTAATCTGTGGACTATCAGAGTGTTGATGAAACACAGAAAATGCATCGGGATTGAATACAACAGTCACCATGCGCAATTTCCTCCATGGGAGTAATGTCTGAAAGAGTTTACGCTTTGATCGTTCCCTGGAAGACCAGTACTAGTTTCCGATGCACATTTGGAGGCATTCTGTAATCTGTGGAGTATCAGAGTGTTGATAAAACACAGAAATTGCATCGGGATTGAATACAACAGTCACTATGCGCACATTCCTCCATGGGAGTAATGTCTCAAACGCTCTACAATTTGATCGTTCCCTGGAAGACCAGTAGAAGTTTCCGATTAACATCTGGAGGCATTCTGTAGTCTGTGGACTATCAGAGTGTTGATGAAACACAGAAACTGCATCGGGATTGAATACAACATTCTCCATGCGCAGTTTCCTCCATAGGAGTAATGTCTCAAACAGTCTACGCTTTGATCGTTCAGTGGAAGGCCTGTAGTAGTTTCAACTGCACATCTGGAGGCATTCTGTAAGCTGTGGAGTATCAGAGTGTTGATGAAACACAGAAATTGCATCGGGATTGAATACAACAGTCACTATGCGCACATTCCTCCATGGGAGTAATATCTCTAACAGTCTACACTTTGATCGTTCCCGGGAAGACCAGTAGTAGTTTCCGATGCACATCTCGTGGCATTCTGTAATCTGTGAACTATCAGAGTGTTGATAAAACACAGAAATTGCATCGGGATTGAATACAATAGTCACTATGCGCACATTTCTCCATGGGAGTAATGTCTCAAACACTGTACAATTTGATCGTTCCCTGGAAGACCAGTAGAACTTTCCGATTAACATCTGGAGGCATTCTGTAATCTGTGGACTATCAGAGTGTTGATGAAACACAGAAATTGCATCGGGATTGAATACAACAGTCACCATGCACACTTTCCACCATGGCCGTAATGTCTCAAACAGTCTACGCTTTGATCGTTCCTGGAAGACCAGTAGTAGTTTCCGATGCCCATCTGGAGGCATTCTGTAATCTGTGGAGTATCAGAGAGTTGATGAAACACAGATTTTGTTTCGGGATTGAATAAAACAGTCACCATCCGCACTTTCCTCCATGGGAGTAATGTCTGAAACAGTCTACGCTTTGATCGTTCCCGGGAAGACCAGTAGTAGTTTCCGATTAACATCTGGAGGCATTCTGTAATCCGTGGTCTATCAGAGTGTTGATGAAACACAGAAATTGCATAGGGATTGAATACAACAGTCACCATACGCACATTCCTCCATGGGAGTAATGTCCCAAACAGTCTACGTCTTGATCGTTCCCTGGAAGACCAGTAGTAGTTTCCGATGAACATCTGGAGGCTTTCTGTAATCTGTGGAGTATCAGAGTGTTGATGAAACACAGAAAATGCATCGGGATTGAATACAACAGTCAGCATGCGCACTTTCCTCCATGGGAGTAATGTCTCAAAGAGTTTACGCTTTGATCGTTCCCTGGAAGACCAGTAGTAGTTTCCGATGCACATTTGGAGGCATTCTGTAATCTGTGGAGTATCAGAGTGTTGATAAAACATAAAAATTGCATCGGGATTGAATACAACAGTCACTATGCGCACATTCCTCCATGGGAGTAATGTCTCAATCACTCTACAATTTGATCGTTCCCTGGAAGAGCAGTAGAAGTTTCCGATTAACATCTGGAGGCATTCTGTAATCTGTGGAGTATCAGAGAGTTGATCAAACACAGAAATTGTATCGGGATTGAATAAAACAGTCACCATTCGCACTTTCCTCCATGGGAGTAATGTCTGAAACAGTCTACGCTTTGATCGTTCCCGGGAAGACCAGTAGTAGTTTCCGATTAACATCTGGAGGCATTCTGTAATCTGTGGACTATCAGAGTGTTGATGAAACACAGAAATTGCATCGGTATTGAATACAACAGTCACCATGCGCACTTTCCTCCATGGGAGTAATGTCCCAAACAGTCAACGTTTTGATAGTTCCTTGGAAGACCAGTAGTAGTTTCCGATGAACATCTGAAGGCTTTCAAAAATCTGTTGAGTATCAGAGTGTTGATGAAACACAGAAAATGCATCGGGATTGAATACAACAGTCACCATGCGCACTTTCCTCCAAGGGAGTAATGTCTCAAACAATCTACGCTTTGATCGTTCCCTGGTAGACCAGTAGTAGTTTCCGATGCACTTCTGGAGGCATTCTGTAATGTCTAGACTATCAGAGTGTTGATGAAACACAGTAATTGCCTCGGGATTGAATAAAACAGTCACCATGCTCACTTTCCTCCATGGGAGTAATGTCTCAAGCAGTCTACGCTTTGATCGTTCCCGGAAAGACCAGTAGTAGTTTCCGATGCACATCTGGAGGCATTCTGTAATCTGTGGACTATCAGAATGTTGATGAAACACAGAAATTCCATCGGGATTGAATACAACAGTCACCATGCGCTGTTTCTTCCATAAAAGCATTGTCTCAAACAGTCTACGCTTTATTCGTTCCCTGGAAGACAAGTAGTAGTTTCCGATGCACATCTGGAGGCATTCTGTAATCTGTGGACTATCAGAGTGTTGATGAAACACAGAAATTGCATCGGGATTGAATAAAACAGTCACCATCCGCACTTTCCTCCATGGGTGTAATGTCTGAAACAGTCTACGCTTTGATCGTTTCCAGGAAGACCAGTAGTAGTTTCCGATTAACATCTGGAGTCATTCTGTAATCTGTGGACTATCAGAGTGTTGATGCAACACAGGAATTGCATCGGGATTGAATACAACAGTCACCATGCGCACTTTCCTATATGGGAGTAATGTCCCAAACAGTCTACGCTTTGATCGTTCCCTGGAAGACCAGTAGTAGTTTCCGATGCACATCTGGATGCATTCTGTAATCTGTGGACTATCAGAGTGTTGATGAAACACAGAAATTGTATCGGGATTGATTACAACACTCACCATGTGCACCATCCTCCATTTGAGTAATGTCTCAAACAGTCTACGCTTTGATCGTTCCTTGGAAGACCAGTAGTAGTTTCCGATGCACATCTGGAGGCATTCTGTAATCTGTGGACTATCAGAGTGTTGATGAAACACAGAAATTGCTTCGGGATTGAATACAACAGTCACCATGCGCACTTTCCTCCATGGGACTAATGTCCCAAACAATCTACGTTCTGATCGTTCCCTGGAAGACTAGTAGTAGTTTCCGATGAACATCTGGAGGCTTTCTGTAATCTGTGGAGTATCAGAGTGTTGATGAAACACAGAAAATGCATCGGGATTGAATACAACAGTCACCATGCGCACTTTCCTCCATGGGAGTAATGTCTCAATGAGTTTACGCTTTGATCATTCCCTGAAAGACCAGTAGTAGTTTCAGATGCACATCTCGTGGCATCTCGTGGCATTCTGTAATCTGTGGACTATCAGCGTGTTGATGAAACACAGAAAATGCATCGGGATTGAATACAACAGTCACCATGCACACTTTCCTCCATGGGAGTAATGTCTCAAAGAGTTTACGCTTTTATCGTTCCCTGGAAGACCAGTTACTACTGGTTTCCGATGCACATTTGGAGGCATTCTGTAATCTGTGGAGTATCAGAGTGTTGATAAAACACAGAAATTGCATCGGGATTGAATACAACAGTCAATATGCGCACATTCCTCCATGGGAGTAATGTCTCAAACACTCTACAATTTGATCGTTCCCTGGAAGACCAGTAGAAGTTTCCGACTAACATCTGGAGGCATTCTGTAATCTGTGGACTATCAGAGTGTTGATGAAACACAGAAATTGCATCGGGATTGAATACAACAGTCACCATGCACACTTTCCTCCATGGCAGTAATGTATCAAACAGTCTACGCTTTGATCGTTCCCTGGAAGACCAGTAGTAGTTTCCGATGCCCATCTGGAGGCATTCCGTAATCTGTGGAGTATCAGAGAGTTAATGAAACACAGAAATTGCATCGGGATTGAATACAACAGTCCCTATGCGCACATTCCTCCATGGGAGTAATATCTCTAACAGTCTACAATTTGATCGTTCCCGGGAAGACCAGTAGTAGTTTCCGATGCACATCTCGTGGCATTCTGTAATCTGTGGACTATCAGAGTGTTGATAAAACACAGAAATTGCATCGGGATTGAATACAATAGTCACTATGCGCACATTCCTCAATGGGAGTAATGTCTCAAACACTCTACAATTTGATCGTTCCCTGGAAGACCAGTAGAAGTTTCCGATTAACATCTGGAGGCATTCTGTAATCTGTGGACTATCAGAGTGTTGATGAAACACAGAAATTGCATCGGGATTGAATACAACAGTCACCATGCACACTTTCCACCATGGCAGTAATGTCTCAAACAGTCTACGCTTTGATCGTTCCCTGGAAGACCAGTAGTAGTTTCCGATGCACATCTGGAGGCATTCTGTAATCTGTGGAGGATCAGAGAGTTGATGAAACACAGATTTCGTTTCGGGATTGAATAAAACAGTCACCATCCACACTTTCATCCATGGGAGTAATGTCTGAAACAGTCTACGCTTTGATCGTTCCCGGGAAGACCAGTAGTAGTTTCCGATTAACATCTGGAGGCTTTCTGTAATCTGTGGTCTATCAGAGTGTTGATGAAACACAGAAATTGCATCGGGATTGAATACAACAGTCACCATGCGCACTTTCCTCCATGGGAGTAATGTCCCAAACAGTCTACGTTTTGATCGTTCCCTGGAAGACCAGTAGTAGTTTCCGATGAATATCTGGAGGCTTTCTGTAATCTGTGAAGTATCAGAGTGTTGATGAAACACAGAAATTGCATCGGGATTGAATACGACAGTCACCATGCGCACATTCCTCCATGGGAGTAATGTCTCTAACAGTCTACACTTTGATCGTTCTTGGGAAGACCAGTAGTAGTTTCCGATGCACATCTCGTGGCATTCTGTAATCTGTGGGCTATCAGAGTGTTTATGAAACACAGAAAATGCATCGGGATTGAATACAACAGTCACCATCCGCACTTTCCTCCATGGGTGTAATGTCTGAAACAGTCTACGCTTTGATCGTTCACAGGGAAGACCAGTAGTAGTTTATGATTAACATCTGGAGGCATTCTGTAATCTGTGGAGTATCAGAGAGTTGATGAAACACAGAAATTGTATCGGGATTGAATAAAACAGTCACCATCCGCACTTTCCTCCATGGGAGTAATGTCTGAAACAGTCTACGCTTTGATCGTTCCCGGGAAGACCAGTAGTAGTTTCCGATTAACATCTGGAGGCATTCTGTAATCTGTGGACTATCAGAGTGTTGATGAAACACAGAAATTGCATCGGGATTGAATACAACAATCACCATGCGCACTTTCCTCCATGGGAGTAATGTCCCAAACAGTCTACGCTTTGATGGTTCCCTGGAAGACCAGTAGTAGTTTCCGATGCACATCTGGATGCATTCTGTAATCTGTGGACTATCTGAGTGTTGATGAAACACAGAAATTCTATCGGGATTGAATACAACACTCACCATGTGCACCTTCCTCCATTTGAGTAATGTCTCAAAGAGTCTACGCTTTGATCGTTCCCTGGAAGACCAGTAGTAGTTTCCGATGCACATCTGGAGGCATTCTGTAATCTGTGGACTATCAGAGTGTTGATGAAACACAGAAATTGCTTCGGGATTGAATACAACAGTCACCATGCGCACTTCCCTCCAAGGGAGTAATTTCTCAAACAATCTACGCTTTGATTGTTCCCTGGAAGACCAGTAGTAGTTTCCGATGCACTTCTGGTGGCATTCTGTAATGTCTAGACTATCAGAGTGTTGATGAAACACAGTAATTGCCTCGGGATTGAATAAAACAGTCACCATGCTCACTTTCCTCCAGGGGAGTAATGTCTCAAGCAGTCTACGCTTTGATCGTTCCCGGAAAGACCAGTATTACTTTCCGATGCACATCTGGAGGCATTCTGTAAGCTGTGGACTATCAGAGTGTTGATGAAACACAGAAATTCCATCGGGATTGCATACAACAGTCACCATGCGCTGTTTCTTCCATAAAAGCAATGTCTCAAACAGTCTACGCTTTATTCGTTCCCTGGAAGACAAGTAGTAGTTTCCGATGCACATCTGGAGGCATTCTGTAATCTGTGGAGTATCAGAGGGTTGATGAAACACAGAAATTGCATCGGGATTGAATAAAACAGTCACCATCCGCACTTTCCTCCATGGGTGTAATGTCTGAAACAGTCTACGCTTTGATCGTTCACAGGGAAGACCAGTAGTAGTTTATGATTAACATCTGGAGGCATTCTGTAATCTGTGGACTTTCAGAGTGTTGATGCAACACAGAAATTGCATCGGGATTGAATACAACAGTCACCATGCGCACTTTCCTCCATAGGAGTAATGTCCCAAACAGTCTACGCTTTGATCGTTCCCTGGAAGACCAGTAGTAGTTTCCGATGCACATCTGGAGGCATTCTGTAATCTGTGGACTTTCAGAGTGTTGATGCAACACAGAAATTGCATCGGGATTGAATACAACAGTCACCATGCGCACTTTCCTCCATAGGAGTAATGTCCCAAACAGTCTACGCTTTGATCGTTCCCTGGAAGACCAGTAGTAGTTTCCGATGCACATCTGGATGCATTCTGTAATCTGTGGACTATCAGAGTGTTGATGCAACATAGAAATTGTATCGGGATTGAATACAACACTCACCATGTGCACCTTCCTCCATTTGAGTAATGTCTCAAACAGTCTACGCCTTGATCGTTCCCTGGAAGACCAGTAGTAGTTTCTGATGCACATCTGGAGGCATTCTGTAATCTGTGGACTATCAGAGTGTTGATGAAACACAGAAATTGCTTCGGGATTGAATACAACAGTCACAATGCGCACTTTCCCCCATAGGAGTAATTCTCAAGCAGTCTACGCATTGATCGTTCCCTGGAAGGCCAGTAGTATTTCCTATGCACATCTGGTGGCATTCTGTAATCTGTGGACTATCAGAGTATTGATGAAACACAGAAATTGCATCGGGATTGAATACAATAGTCACCATGCGCACTTTCCTCCATATGAGTAATGTCCCAAACAGTCTACGCTTTGATCGTTCCCTGGATGATCAGTAAGATTTTCCGATTAACGTCTGGAGGCATTCTGTAATCTGCGGACTATCAGAGTGTTGATGAAACACAGATTGCATTGGGATTGAATACAACAGTCACCATGCACAATTTCCTTCATGGCAGTAATGTCTCAAACAGTCTACGCTTTGATCGTTCCCTGGAAGACCAGTAGTAGTTTCAGATGCCCATCTGAAGGCATTCTGTAATCTGTGGAGTATCAGAGAGTTGATGAAACACAGAAATTGTATCGGGATTGAATAAAAGAGTCACCATCCGCACTTTCCTCCGTGGGAGTAATGTCTGAAACAGTCTACGCTTTGATCGTTCCCGGGAAGACCAGTAGTAGTTTCCGATTAACATCTGGAGGCATTCTGTAATCTGTGGACTATCAGAGTGTTGATGAAACATAGAAATTGAATCGGGATTGAATACAACAATCACCGTGAGCACATTCCTCCATAAAAGTAATGTCTCAAACAGTCTACGCTTTGATCGTTCAGTGGAAGGCCAGTAGTAGTTTCAACTTCACATCTGGAGGCATTCTGTAATCTGTGGAGTATCAGAGTGTTGATGAAAGACAGAAATTGCATCGGGATTGAATACAACAGTCACCATGCACACTTTCCTCCATGGCAGTAATGTCTCAAACAGTCTACGCTTTGATCGTTCCCTGGAAGACCAGTAGTAGTTTCCGATGCCCATCTGGAGGCATTCCGTAATCTGTGGAGTATCAGAGAGTTGATGAAACACAGAAATTGTATCGGGATTGAATAAAACAGTCACCATCCGCACTTTCCTCCATGGAAATAAAGTCTGAAACAGTCTACGCATTGATCGTTCCCGGGAAGACCAGTAGTAGTTTCCGATTAACATCTGGAGGCATTCTGTAATCTGTGGACTATCAGACTGTTGATGAAACATAGAAATTGCATCGGGATTGAATAGAACAATCACCATGAGCACATTCCTCCATAAAAGTAATGTCTCAAACAGTCTACGCTTTGATCGTTCCCTGGAAGACCAGTAGTAGTTTCCGATTAACATCTGGAGGCATCCTGTAATCTGTGGACTATCAGAGTGTTGATGAAACACAGAAACTGCATCGGGATTGAATACAACATTCTCCATGCGCAGTTTCCTCCATAGGAGCAATGTCTCAAATAGTCTACGCTTTGATCGTTCAGTGGAAGGCCTGTAGTAGTTTCAACTGCACATCTGGAGGCATTCTGTAATCTGTGGAGTATCAGAGTGTTGATGAAACACAGAAATTGCATTGGGATTGATTACAACAGTCACCATGCGCAATTTCCTCCATGGGAGTAATATCTCTAACAGTCCACACTTTGATCGTTCCCGGGAAGACCAGTAGTAGTTTCCGATTAACATCTGGAGGCATTCTGTAATCTGTGGTCTATCAGAGTGTTGATGAAACACAGAAATTGCATCGGGATTGAATACAACAGTCACCATGCGCACTTTCCTCCATGGGAGTCATGTCCCAAACAGTCTACGTTTTGATCGTTCCCTGGAAGACCAGTAGTAGTTTCCGATGAACATCTGGAGGCTTTCTGTAATCTGTTTAGTATTAGAGTGTTGATAAAACACAGAAATTGCATCGGGATTGAATACAACAGTCACTATGCGCACATTCCTCCATGGGAGTAATGTCTCAAACACTCTACGCTTTGATCGTTCCCGGGAAGACCAGTAGTAGTTTCCGATGCACATCTCGTGGCATTCTGTAATCTGTGGACTATCAGAGTGTTGATGAAACACAGAAAATGCATCGGGATTGAATGCAACAGTCACCATGCGCACTTTCCTCCATGGGAGTAATGTCTCAAAGAGTTTACGCTTTGATCGTTCCCTGGAAGACCAGTAGTAGTTTCCGATGCACATTTGGAGGCATTCTGTAATCTGTGGAGTATCAGAGTGTTGATAAAACACAGAAATTGCATCGGGATTGAATACAACAGTCACTATGCGCACATTCCTCCATGGGAGTAATGTCTCAAACACTCTACAATTTGATCGTTCCCTGGAAGACCAGTAGTAGTTTCCGATTAACATCTGGAGGCATTCTGTAATCTGTGGTCTATCAGAGTGTTGATGAAACACAGAAATTGCTTCGGGATTGAATACAACAGTCACCATGCGCACTTTCCTCCATGGGAGTAATGTCCCAAACAGTCTACGTTTTGATCGTTCCCTGGAAGACCAGTAGTAGTTTCCGATGAACATCTGGAGGCTTTCTGTAATCTGTGGAGTATCAGAGTGTTGATGAAACACAGAAAATGCATCGGGGTTGAATACAACAGTCACCATGCGCACTTTCCTCCATGGGAGTATTGTCTCAAACAGTCTACACTTTGAGCGTTCCCGGGAAGACCAGTAGTAGTTTCCGATGCACATTTGGAGGCATTCTGTAATCTGTGGAGTATCAGAGTGTTGATAAAACACAGATATTGCAGTGGGATTGAATACAACAGTCACTATGCGCACATTCCTCCATGGGAGTAATGTCTCTAACAGTCTACGCTTTGATCGTTCCCGGGAAGACCAGTAGTAGTTTCCGATGCACATTTGGAGGCAGTCTGTAATCTGTTTAGTATCAGAGTGTTGATAAAACACAGAAATTGCATCGGGATTGAATACAACAGTCACTATGCGCACATTCCTCCATGGGAGTAATGTCTCAAACACTCTACGCTTTGATCGTTCCCGGGAAGACCAGTAGTAGTTTCCGATGCACATCTCGTGGCATTCTGTAATCTGTGGACTATCAGAGTGTTGATGAAACACAGAAAATGCATCGGGATTGAATACAACAGTCACCATGCGCACTTTCCTCCATGGGAGTAATGTCTCAAAGAGTTTACGCTTTGATCGTTGCCTGGAAGACCAGTAGTAGTTTCCGATGCACATTTGGAGGCATTCTGTAATCTGTGGAGTATCAGAGTGTTGATAAAACACAGAAATTGCATCGTGATTGAATACAACAGTCACTATGCGCACATTCCTCCATGGGAGTAATGTCTCAAACACTCTACAATTTGATCGTTCCCTGGAAGACCAGTAGTAGTTTCCGATTAACATCTGGAGGCATTATGTAATCTGTGGTCTATCAGAGTGTTGATGAAACACAGAAATTGCATCGGGATTGAATACAACAGTCACCATGCGCACTTTCCTCCATGTTAGTAATGTCCCAAACAGTCTACGTTTTGATCGTTCCCTGGAAGACCAGTAGTAGTTTCCGATGAACATCTGGAGGCTTTCTGTAATCTGTGGAGTATCAGAGTGTTGATGAAACACAGAAAAAGCATCGGGATTGAATACAACAGTCACCATGCGCACTTTCCTCCATGGGAGTATTGTCTCAAACAGTATACACTTTGATCGTTCCCGGGAAGACCAGTAGTAGTTTCCGATGCACATTTGGAGGCATTCTGTAATCTGTGGAGTATCAGAGTGTTGATAAAACACAGATATTGCATTGGGATTGAATACAACAGTCACTATGCGCACATTCCTCCATGGGAGTAATGTCTCTAACAGTCTACGCTTTGATCGTTCCCGGGAAGACCAGTAGTAGTTTCCGATGCACATCTCGTGGCATTCTGTAACCTGTGGACTATCAGAGTGTTGATAAAACACAGAAAATGCATCGGGATTGAATACAACAGTCACTATGCGCACATTCCTCCATGGGAGTAATGTCTCAAACACTCTACAATGTGATCGTTCGCTGGAAGAGCAGTAGTAGTTTCCGATGCACATCTGGTGGCATTCTGTAATCTGTGGACTATCAGAGTGTTGATGAAACACAGAAATTGCATTGGAATTGAATACAACGGTCACCATGCACACTTTCCTCCATGGCAGTAATGTCTCAAACAGTCTACGCTTTGATCGTTCCCTGGAAGACCAGTAGTAGTTTCCGATGCCCATCTGGAGGCATTCTGTAATCTGTGGAGTATCAGAGAGTTGATGAAACACAGAAATTGTATCGGGATTGAATGAAACAGTCACCTTCCGCACTTTCCTCCATGGGAGTAATGTCTGAAACAGTCTACGCTTTTATCGTTCCCGGGAAGACCAGTAGTAGTTTCCGATTAACATCTGGAGGCATTCTGTAATCTGTGGACTATCAGAGTGTTGACGAAACACAGAAATTGCATCGGGATTGAATACAACAGTCACCATGAGCACTTTCCTCCATGGGAGTAATGTCCCAAACAGTCAACGTTTTGATCGTTCCCTGGAAGACCAGTAGTAGTTTCCGATGAACATCTGAAGGGTTTCTAAATTCTGTGGAGTATCAGAGTGTTGATGAAACACAGAAAATGCATCGGGATTGAATACAACAGTCACCATGCTCACTTTCCTCCAAGGGAGTAATGTCTCAAACAATCTACGCTTTGATCGTTCCCTGGAAGACCAGTAGTATTTTCCGATGCACTTCTGGTGGCATTCTGTAATGTCTAGACTATCAGAGTGTTGATGAAACACAGTAATTGCCTCGAGATTGAGTAAAACAGTCACCATGCTCACTTTCCTCCATGGGAGTAATGTCTCAAGCAGTCTACGCTTTGATCGTTCCTGGAAAGACCAGTATTACTTTCCGATGCACATCTGGAGGCATTCTGTAATCTGTGCACTATCAGAGTGTTGATGAAACACAGAAATTCCATCGGGATTGAATACAACAGTCACCATGCGCTGTTTCTTCCATAAAAGCAATGTCTCAAACAGTCTACGCTTTATTCGTCCCCTGGAAGACAAGTAGTAGTTTCCGATGCACATCTGGAGGCATTCTGTAATCTGTGGACTATCAGAGTGTTGATGAAACACAGAAATTGCATCGGGATTGAATAAAACAGTCACCATCCGCACTTTCCTCCATGGCTGTAATGTCTGAAACAGTCTAAGCTTTGATCGTTCCAAGGAAGACCAGTAGTAGTTTCCGATGAACATCTGGAGGCTTTCTGTAATCTGTGGAGTATCAGAGTGTTGATGAAACACAGAAAATGCATCGGGATTGAATACAACAGTCACCATGCGCACATTCCTCCATGGGAGTAATGTCTCTAACAGTCTATGCTTTGATCGTTCCCTGGAATACCGGTAGTAGTTTCCGATGCACATTTGGAGGCATTCTGTAATCTGTGGAGTATCAGAGGGTTGATGAAACACAGAAATTGCATCAGGATTGAATAAAACAGACACCATCCGCACCTTCCTCCATGGGTGTAATTTCTGAAACAGTCTACACTTTGATCGTTCCCAGGGAAGACCAGTAGTAGTTTCCGATTAACATCTGGAGGCATTCTGTAATCTGTGGACTTTCAGAATTTTGATGCAACACAGAAATTGCATCGGGATTGATTACAACAGTCACCATGCGCACTTTCCTCCATAGGAGTAATGTCCCAAACAGTCTACGATTTGATCGTTCCCTGGAAGACCAGTAGTAGTTTCCGATGCACATCTGGATGCATTCTGTAATCTGTGGACTATCAGAGTGTTGATGAAACATAGAAATTGTATCGGGATTGAATACAACACTCACCATGTGCACCTTCCTCCATTTGAGTAATGTCTCAAACAGTCTACGCTTTGATCGTTCCCTGGAAGACCAGTAGTAGTTTCCGATGCACATCTGGAGGCATTCTATAATCTGTGGACTATCAGAGTGTTGATGAAACACAGAAATTGCTTCGGGATTGAATACAACAGTCACCATGCGCACATTCCCCCATAGGAGTAATTCTCAAGCAGTCTACGCATTGATCGTTCCCTGGAAGACCAGTAGTATTTCCTATGCACATCTGGTGGCATTTTGTAATCTGTGGACTATCAGAGTATTGATGAAACACAGAAATTGCATCGGGATTGAATACAATAGTCACCATGCGCACTTTCCTCCATTGGAGTAATGTCCCAAACAGTCTACGCTTTGATCGTTCCCTGGATTACCAGTAGAAGTTTCCGATTAACATCTGGAGTCATTCTGTAATCTGTGGACTATCAGAGTGTTGATGAAACACAGATTGCATTGGTATTAAATACAACAGTCACCATGCACAATTTCCTCCATGGCAGTAATGTCTCAAACAGTCTACGCTTTGATCGTTCCCTGGAAGACCAGTAGTAGTTTCCAAAGCCCATCTGGAGGCATTCTGTAATCTGTGGAGTATCAGAGAGTTGATGAAACACAGAAATTGTATCGGGATTGAATAAAACAGTCACCATCCGCACTTTCCTCCATGGGCGTAATGTCTGAAACAGTCTACGCTTTGATCGTTCCTGGGAAGACCACTAGTAGTTTCCGATTAACATCTGGAGGCATTCTGTAATCTGTGGACTATCAGAGTGTTGATGAAACACAGAAATTGCATCGGGATTGAATACAACAGTCACCTTGCGCACTTTCCTCCATGGGAGTAATGTCCCAAACAGTCAACGTTTTGATCGTTCCCTGGAAGACCAGTAGTAGTTTCCGATGAACATCTGTAGGCTTTCTGTAATCTGTGGAGTATCAGAGTGTTGATGAAACACAGAAAATGCATCGGGATTGAATACAACAGTCACCATGCGCACTTCCCTCCAAGGGAGTAATTTCTCAACCAATCTACGCTTTGATTGTTCCCTGGAAGACCAGTAGTAGTTTCCGATGCACTTCTGGTGGCATTCTGTAATGTCTAGACTATCAGAGTGTTGATGAAACACAGTCATCGCCTCGGGATTGAATAAAACAGTCACCATGCTCACTTTCCTCTATGGGAGTAAGGTCTCAAGCAGTCTACGCTTTGATCGTTCCCGGAAAGACCAGTATTACTTTCCGATGCACATCTGGAGGCATTCTGTAATCTGTGGACTATCAGAGTGTTGATGAAACACAGAAATTCCATCGCGATTGCATACAACAGTCACCATGCGCTGTTTCTTCCATAAAAGCAATGTCTCAAACGGTCTACGCTTTATTCGTTCCCTGGAAGACAAGTAGTAGTTTCCGATGCACATCTGGAGGCATTCTGTAATCTGTGGAGTATCAGAGGGTTGATGAAACACAGAAATTGCATCAGGATTGAATAAAACAGTCACCATCCGCACTTTCCTCCATGGGTGTAATGTCTGAAACAGTCTACACTTTGATCGTTCCCAGGGAAGACCAGTAGTAGTTTCCGATGCACATCTGGATGCATTCTGTAATCTGTGGACTATCAGAGTGTTGATGAAACATAGAAATTGTATCGGGATTGAATACAACACTCACCATGTGCACCTTCCTCCATTTGAGTAATGTCTCAAACAGTCTACGCTTTGATCGTTCCCTGGAAGACCAGTAGTAGTTTCCGATGCACATCTGGAGGCATTCTGTAATCTGTGGAGTATCAGAGAGTTGATGAAACACAGAAATTGCATCGGGATTGAATAAAACAGTCACCATCCGCACTTTCCTCCATGGGTGTAATGTCTGAAACAGTCTACGCTTTGATCGTTCCCTGGAAGACCAGTAGAAGTTTCCGATTAACATCTGTAGGCATTCTGTAATCTGCGGACTTTCAGAGTGTTGATGCAACACAGAAATTGCATTGGGATTGAATACAACAGTCACCATGCGCACTTTCCTCCATGGGTATAATGTCTGAAACAGTCTACGCTTTGATCGTTCCCTGGAAGACCAGTAGTAGTTTCCGATTAACATCTGTAGGCATTCTGTAATCTGTGGACTTTCAGAGTGTTGATGCAACACAGAAATTGCATCGGGATTGAATACAACAGTCACCATGCGCACTTTCCTCCATAGGAGTAATGTCCCAAACAGTCTACGCTTTGATCGTTCCCTGGAAGACCAATAGTAGTTTCCGATGCACATGTGGATGCATTCTGTAATCTGTGGACTATCAGAGTTTTGATGAAACACAGATTGCATTGGGATTAAATACAACAGTCACCATGCGCACGTTCCTCCATGGGAGTAATGTCCCAAACAGTCAACGTTTTGATCGGTCCCTGGAAGACCAGTAGTAGTTTCCGATGCACTTCTGGTGGCATTCTGTAATATGTGGACTATCAGAGTATTGATGAAACACAGAAAAGGCATCGGGATTGAATACGACAGTCACCATGCGCACTTTCCTCCAAGGGAGTAATGTCTCAAACAATCTACGCTTTGATCGTTCCCTGGAAGACCAGTAGTAGTTTCCGATGCACTTCTGGTGGCATTCTGTAATGTCTAGACTATCAGAGTGTTGATGAAACACAGTAATTGCCTCGGGATTGAATAAAACAGTCACCATGCTCACATTCCTCCATGGGAGTAATGTCTCAAGCAGTCTACGCTTTGATCGTTCCCGGAATGACCAGTAGTAGTTTCCGATGCACATCTTGAGGCATTCTGTAATATGTGGACTATCAGAGCGTTGATGAAACACAGAAATTCCATCGGGATTGAATACAACAGTCACCATGCGCTGTTTCTTCCATAAAAGCAATGTCTCAAACAGTCTACGCTTTATTCGTTCCCTGGAAGACAAGTAGTAGTTTCCGATGCACATCTGGAGGCATTCTGTAATCTGTGGAGTATCAGAGAGTTGATGAAACACAGAAATTGCATCGGGATTGAATAAAACAGTCACCATCCGCACTTTCCTCCATGGGTGTAATGTCTGAAACAGTCTACGCTTTGATCGTTCCCTGGAAGACCAGTAGTAGTTTCCGATTAACATCTGTAGGCATTCTGTAATCTGTGGACTATCAGAGTGTTGATGCAACACAGAAATTGCATCGGGATTGAATACAACAGTCACCATGCGCACTTTCCTCCATAGGAGTAATGTCCCAACAGTCTACGCTTTGATCGTTCCCTGGAAGACCAATAGCAGTTTGCGATGCACATCTGGATGCATTCTGTAATCTGTGGACTATCAGAGTGTTGATGAAACACAGAAATTGTATCGGGATTGAATACAACACTCACCATGTGCACCTTCCTCCATTTGAGTAATGTCTCAAACAGTCTATGCTTTGATCGTTCCCTGGAAGACCAGTAGTAGTTTCCGATGCACATGTGGAGGCATTCTGTAATCTGTGGACTATCAGAGTATTGATGAAACACAGAAATTGCATCGGGATTGAATACAACAGTCACCATGCGCACTTTCCTCCATGGGAGTAATGTCCCAAACAGTCTACGCTTTGATCGTTCCCTGGATGACCATTAGTAGTTTCCGATTAACATCTGGAGGCATTCTGTAATCTGTGGACTATCAGAATGTTGACGAAACACAGATATTGCATCGGGATTGAATACAACATTCTCCATGCGCAGTTTCCTCCATGGGAGTAATGTCTCAAACAGTCTACGCTTTGATCGTTCCCGGGAAGACCAGTAGTAGTTTTCGATGCACATCTCGTGGCATTCTGTAATCTGTGGACTATCAGAGTGTTGATGGAACACAGAAAATGCATCGGGATTGAATACAACAGTCACCATGCGCACTTTCCTCCATCGGAGTAATGTCTCAAAGAGTTTACGGTTTGATCGTTCCCTGGAAGACCAGTAGTAGTTTCCAATGCACATTTGGAGGCATTCTGTAATCTGTGGAGTATCAGAGTGTTGATAAAACACAGAAATTGCATAGGGATTGAATACAACAGTCTCCATGCTCACATTCCTCCATGGGAGTAATTTCTCAAACAGTCTACAATTTGATCGTTCCCTGGAAGACCAGTAGAAGTTTCCGATGCACATCTGGAGGCATTCTGTAATCTGTGGACTATCAGAGTGTTGATGAAACACAGAAATTGCATCGGGATTGAATACAACAGTCACCATGCACACTTTCCTCCATGGCAGTAATGTCACAAACAGTCTACGCTTTGATCGTTCCCTGGAAGACCAGTAGTAGTTTCCGATATCCATCTGGAGGCATTTTGTAATCTGTGGAGTATCAGAGAGTTGATGAAACACAGAAATTGTATCGGGATTGAATAAAACAGTCACCTTCCGCACTTTCCTCCATGGGAGTAATGTCTCAAACAGTCTACGCTTTGATCGTTCCCGGGAAGACCAGTAGTAGTTTCCGATTAACATCTGGAGGCATTCTGTAATCTGTGGACTATCAGAGTGTTGATGAAACACAGAAATTGCTTCGGGATTGAATACAACAGTCACCATGCGCACTTTCCCCCATAGGAGTAATTCTCAAGCAGTCTACGCATTGATCGTTCCCTGGAAGACCAGTAGTATTTCCTATGCACATCTGGTGGCATTCTGTAATCTGTGGACTATCAGAGTATTGATGAAACACAGAAATTGCATCGGGATTGAATACAATAGTCACCATGCGCACTTTCCTCCATTGGAGTAATGTCCCAAACAGTCTACGCTTTGATCGTTCCCTGGATTACCAGTAGAAGTTTCCGATTAACATCTGGAGTCATTCTGTAATCTGTGGACTATCAGAGTGTTGATGAAACACAGATTGCATTGGTATTAAATACAACAGTCACCATGCACAATTTCCTCCATGGCAGTAATGTCTCAAACAGTCTACGCTTTGATCGTTCCCTGGAAGACCAGTAGTAGTTTCCGATGCCCATCTGGAGGCATTCTGTAATCTGTGGAGTATCAGAGAGTTGATGAAACACAGAAATTGTATCGGGATTGAATAAAACAGTCACCATCCGCACTTTCCTCCATGGGCGTAATGTCTGAAACAGTCTACGCTTTGATCGTTCCTGGGAAGACCACTAGTAGTTTCCGATTAACATCTGGAGGCATTCTGTAATCTGTGGACTATCAGAGTGTTGATGAAACACAGAAATTGCATCGGGATTGAATACAACAGTCACCTTGCGCACTTTCCTCCATGGGAGTAATGTCCCAAACAGTCAACGTTTTGATCGTTCCCTGGAAGACCAGTAGTAGTTTCCGATGAACATCTGAAGGCTTTCTGTAATCTGTGGAGTATCAGAGTGTTGATGAAACACAGAAAATGCATCGGGATTGAATACAACAGTCACCATGCGCACTTCCCTCCAAGGGAGTAATTTCTCAAACAATCTACGCTTTGATTGTTCCCTGGAAGACCAGTAGTAGTTTCCGATGCACTTCTGGTGGCATTCTGTAATGTCTAGACTATCAGAGTGTTGATGAAACACAGTCATCGCCTCGGGATTGAATAAAACAGTCACCATGCTCACTTTCCTCTATGGGAGTAATGTCTCAAGCAGTCTACGCTTTGATCGTTCCCGGAAAGACCAGTATTACTTTCCGATGCACATCTGGAGGCATTCTGTAATCTGTGGACTATCAGAGTGTTGATGAAACACAGAAATTCCATCGCGATTGCATACAACAGTCACCATGCGCTGTTTCTTCCATAAAAGCATTGTCTCAAACGGTCTACGCTTTATTCGTTCCCTGGAAGACAAGTAGTAGTTTCCGATGCACATCTGGAGGCATTCTGTAATCTGTGGAGTATCAGAGGGTTGATGAAACACAGAAATTGCATCAGGATTGAATAAAACAGTCACCATCCGCACTTTCCTCCATGGGTGTAATGTCTCAAACAGTCTACGCTTTGATCGTTCCCTGGAAGACCAGTAGTAGTTTCCGATGCCCATCTGGAGGCATTCTGTAATCTGTGGAGTATCAGATAGTTGATGAAACACAGAAATTGTAACGGGATTGAATAAAACAGTCACCATCCGCACTTTCCTCCATGGGCGTAATGTCTGAAACAGTCTACGCTTTGATCGTTCCTGGGAAGACCAGTAGTAGTTTTCGATGCACATCTCGTGGCATTCTGTAATCTGTGGACTATCAGAGTGTTGATGGAACACAGAAAATGCATCGGGATTGAATACAACAGTCACCATGCGCACTTTCCTCCATCGGAGTAATGTCTCAAAGAGTTTACGGTTTGATCGTTCCCTGGAAGACCAGTAGTAGTTTCCAATGCACATTTGGAGGCATTCTGTAATCTGTGGAGTATCAGAGTGTTGATAAAACACAGAAATTGCATAGGGATTGAATACAACAGTCTCCATGCTCACATTCCTCCATGGGAGTAATGTCTCAAACAGTCTACAATTTGATCGTTCCCTGGAAGACCAGTAGAAGTTTCCGATGCACATCTGGAGGCATTCTGTAATCTGTGGACTATCAGAGTATTGATGAAACACAGAAATTGCATCGGGATTGAATACAACAGTCACCATGCACACTTTCCTCCATGGCAGTAATGTCACAAACAGTCTACGCTTTGATCGTTCCCTGGAAGACCAGTAGTAGTTTCCGATATCCATCTGGAGGCATTTTGTAATCTGTGGAGTATCAGAGAGTTGATGAAACACAGAAATTGTATCGGGATTGAATAAAACAGTCACCATCCGCACTTTCCTCCATGGGAGTAATGTCTCAAACAGTCTACGCTTTGATCGTTCCCGGGAAGACCAGTAGTAGTTTCCGATTAACATCTGGAGGCATTCTGTAATCTGTGGACTATCAGAGTGTTGATGAAACACAGAAATTGCATCGGGATTGAATACAACAGTCACCATGCTCACTTTCCTCCATGGGAGTAATGTCTCAAGCAGTCTACGCTTTGATCGTTCCTGGAAAGACCAGTAGTAGTTTCCGATGCACATCTGGAGGCATTCTGTAATCTGTGCACTATCAGAGTGTTGATGAAACACAGAAATTCCATCGGGATTGAATACAACAGTCACCATGCGCTGTTTCTTCCATAAAAGCAATGTCTCAAACAGTCTACGCTTTATTCGTCCCCTGGAAGACAAGTAGTAGTTTCCGATGCACATCTGGAGGCATTCTGTAATCTGTGGACTATCAGAGTGTTGATGAAACACAGAAATTGCATCGGGATTGAATAAAACAGTCACCATCCGCACTTTCCTCCATGGCTGTAATGTCTGAAACAGTCTAAGCTTTGATCGTTCCAAGGAAGACCAGTAGTAGTTTCCGATGAACATCTGGAGGCTTTCCGTAATCTGTGGAGTATCAGAGTGTTGATGAAACACAGAAAATGCATCGGGATTGAATACAACAGTCACCATGCGCACATTCCTCCATGGGAGTAATGTCTCTAACAGTCTATGCTTTGATCGTTCCCTGGAATACCAGTAGTAGTTTCCGATGCACATTTGGAGGCATTCTGTAATCTGTGGAGTATCAGAGGGTTGATGAAACACAGAAATTGCATCAGGATTGAATAAAACAGACACCATCCGCACTTTCCTCCATGGGTGTAATTTCTGAAACAGTCTACACTTTGATCGTTCCCAGGGAAGACCAGTAGTAGTTTCCGATTAACATCTGGAGGCATTCTGTAATCTGTGGACTTTCAGAATGTTGATGCAACACAGAAATTGCATCGGGATTGAATACAACAGTCACCATGCGCACTTTCCTCCATAGGAGTAATGTCCCAAACAGTCTACGATTTGATCGTTCCCTGGAAGACCAGTAGTAGTTTCCGATGCACATCTGGATGCATTCTGTAATCTGTGGACTATCAGAGTGTTGATGAAACATAGAAATTGTATCGGGATTGAATACAACACTCACCATGTGCACCTTCCTCCATTTGAGTAATGTCTCAAACAGTCTACGCTTTGATCGTTCCCTGGAAGACCAGTAGTAGTTTCCGATGCACATCTGGAGGCATTCTATAATCTGTGGACTATCAGAGTGTTGATGAAACACAGAAATTGCTTCGGGATTGAATACAACAGTCACCATGCGCACTTTCCCCCATAGGAGTAATTCTCAAGCAGTCTACGCATTGATCGTTCCCTGGACGACCAGTAGTATTTCCTATGCACATCTGGTGGCATTCTGTAATCTGTGGACTATCAGAGTATTGATGAAACACAGCAATTGCATCAGGATTGAATACAATAGTCACCATGCGCACTTTCCTCCATTGGAGTAATGTCCCAAACAGTCTACGCTTTGATCGTTCCCTGGATTACCAGTAGAAGTTTCCGATTAACATCTGGAGTCATTCTGTAATCTGTGGACTATCAGAGTGTTGATGAAACACAGATTGCATTGGTATTAAATACAACAGTCACCATGCACAATTTCCTCCATGGCAGTAATGTCTCAAACAGTCTACGCTTTGATCGTTCCCTGGAAGACCAGTAGTAGTTTCCGATGCCCATCTGGAGGCATTCTGTAATCTGTGGAGTATCAGAGAGTTGATGAAACACAGAAATTGTATCGGGATTGAATAAAACAGTCACCATCCGCACTTTCCTCCATGGGCGTAATGTCTGAAACAGTCTACGCTTTGATCGTTCCTGGGAAGACCACTAGTAGTTTCCGATTAACATCTGGAGGCATTCTGTAATCTGTGGACTATCAGAGTGTTGATGAAACACAGAAATTGCATCGGGATTGAATACAACAGTCACCTTGCGCACTTTCCTCCATGGGAGTAATGTCCCAAACAGTCAACGTTTTGATCGTTCCCTGGAAGACCAGTAGTAGTTTCCGATGAACATCTGAAGGCTTTCTGTAATCTGTGGAGTATCAGAGTGTTGATGAAACACAGAAAATGCATCGGGATTGAATACAACAGTCACCATGCGCACTTCCCTCCAAGGGAGTAATTTCTCAAACAATCTACGCTTTGATTGTTCCCTGGAAGACCAGTAGTAGTTTCCGATGCACTTCTGGTGGCATTCTGTAATGTCTAGACTATCAGAGTGTTGATGAAACACAGTCATCGCCTCGGGATTGAATAAAACAGTCACCATGCTCACTTTCCTCTATGGGAGTAATGTCTCAAGCAGTCTACGCTTTGATCGTTCCCGGAAAGACCAGTATTACTTTCCGATGCACATCTGGAGGCATTCTGTAATCTGTGGACTATCAGAGTGTTGATGAAACACAGAAATTCCATCGCGATTGCATACAACAGTCACCATGCGCTGTTTCTTCCATAAAAGCAATGTCTCAAACGGTCTACGCTTTATTCGTTCCCTGGAAGACAAGTAGTAGTTTCCGATGCACATCTGGAGGCATTCTGTAATCTGTGGAGTATCAGAGGGTTGATGAAACACAGAAATTGCATCAGGATTGAATAAAACAGTCACCATCCGCACTTTCCTCCATGGGTGTAATGTCTGAAACAGTCTACACTTTGATCGTTCCCAGGGAAGACCAGTAGTAGTTTCCGATGCACATCTGGATGCATTCTGTAATCTGTGGACTATCAGAGTGTTGATGAAACATAGAAATTGTATCGGGATTGAATACAACACTCACCATGTGCACCTTCCTCCATTTGAGTAATGTCTCAAACAGTCTACGCTTTGATCGTTCCCTGGAAGACCAGTAGTAGTTTCCGATGCACATCTGGAGGCATTCTGTAATCTGTGGACTATCAGAGTGTTGATGAAACACAGAAATTGCTTCGGGATTGAATACAACAGTCACAATGCGCACTTTCCCCCATAGGAGTAATTCTCAAGCAGTCTACGCATTGATCGTTCCCTGGAAGACCAGTAGTATTTCCTATGCACATCTGGTGGCATTCTGTAATCTGTGGACTATCAGAGTATTGATGAAACACAGAAATTGCATCGGGATTGAATACAATAGTCACCATGCGCACTTTCCTCCATGGGAGTAATGTCCCAAACAGTCTACGCTTTGATCGTTCCCTGGATAACCAGTAGAAGTTTCCGATTAACATCTGGAGGCATTCTGTAATCTGTGGACTATCAGAGTGTTGATGAAACACAGATTGCATTGGGATTAAATACAACAGTCACCATGCACAATTTCTTCCATGGCAGTAATGTCTCAAACAGTCTACGCTTTGATCGTTCCCTGGAAGACCAGTAGTAGTTTCCGATGCCCATCTGGAGGCATTCTGTAATCTGTGGAGTATCAGAGTGTTGATGAAACACAGAAATTGTATCGGGATTGAATAAAACAGTCACCATCCGCACTTTCCTCCATGGGCGTAATGTCTGAAACAGTCTACGCTTTGATCGTTCCTGGGAAGACCACCTTAGTTTCCCATTAACATCTGGAGGCATTCTGTAATCTGTGGACTATCAGAGTGTTGATGAAACACAGAAATTGCATCGGGATTGAATACAACAGTCACCATGCGCACTTCCCTCCATGGGAGTAATGTCCCAAACAGTCAACGTTTTGATCGTTCCCTGGAAGACCAGTAGTAGTTTCCGATGAACATCTGAAGGCTTTCTGTAATCTGTGGAGTATCAGAGTGTTGATGAAACACAGAAAATGCATCGGGATTGAATACAACAGTCACCATGCGCACTTCCCTCCAAGGGAGTAATTTCTCAAACAATCTACGCTTTGATTGTTCCCTGGAAGACCAGTAGTAGTTTCCGATGCACTTCTGGTGGCATTCTGTAATGTCTAGACTATCAGAGTGTTGATGAAACACAGTCATCGCCTCGGGATTGAATAAAACAGTCACCATGCTCAGTTTCCTCTATGGGAGTAATGTCTCAAGCAGTCTACGCTTAGATCGTTCCCGGAAAGACCAGTATTACTTTCCGATGCACATCTGGAGGCATTCTGTAATCTGTGGACTATCAGAGTGTTGATGAAACACAGAAATTCCATCGGGATTGCATACAACAGTCACCATGCGCTGTTTCTTCCATAAAAGCAATGTCTCAAATGGTCTACGCTTTATTCGTTCCCTGGAAGACAAGTAGTAGTTTCCGATGCACATCTGGAGGCATTCTGTAATCTGTGGAGTATCAGAGGGTTGATGAAACACAGAAATTGCATCAGGATTGAATAAAACAGTCACCATCCGCACTTTCCTCCATGGGTGTAATGTCTGAAACAGTCTACACTTTGATCGTTCCCAGGGAAGACCAGTAGTAGTTTCCGATTAACATCTGGAGGCATTCTGTAATCTGTGGACTTTCAGAGTGTATATGCAACACAGAAATTGCATCGGGATTGAATACAACAGTCACCATGCGCACTTTCCTCCATAGGAGTAATGTCCCAAACAGTCTACGATTTGATCGTTCCCTGGAAGACCAGTAGTAGTATCCGATGCACATCTGGATGCATTCTGTAATCTGTGGACTATCAGAGTGTTGATGAAACATAGAGATTGTATCGGGATTGAATACAACACTCACCATGTTCACCTTCCTCCATTTGAGTAATGTCTCAAACAGTCTACGCTTTGATCGTTCCCTGGAAGACCAGTAGTACTTTCCGATGCACATCTGGAGGCATTCTGTAATCTGTGGAGTATCAGAGAGTTGATGAAACACAGAAATTGCATCGGGATTGAATAAAACAGTCACCATCCGCACTTTCCTCCATGGGTGTAATGTCTGAAACAGTCTACGCTTTGATCGTTCCCTGGAAGACCAGTAGAAGTTTCCGATTAACATCTGTAGGCATTCTGTAATCTGTGGACTTTCAGAGTGTTGATGCAACACAGAAATTGCATCGGGATTGAATACAACAGTCACCATGCGCACTTTCCTCCATGGGTATAATGTCTGAAACAGTCTACGCTTTGATCGTTCCCTGGAAGACCAGTAGTAGTTTCCGATTAACATCTGTAGGCATTCTGTAATCTGTGGACTTTCAGAGTGTTGATGCAACACAGAAATTGCATCAATATTGAATACAACAGTCACCATGCGCACTTTCCTCCATAGGAGTAATGTCCCAAACAGTCTACGCTTTGATCGTTCCCTGGAAGACCAATAGTAGTTTCCGATGCACATCTGGATGCATTCTGTAATCTGTGGACTATCAGAGTTTTGATGAAACACAGATTGCATTGGGATTAAATACAACAGTCACCATGCGCACGTTCCTCCATGGGAGTAATGTCCCAAACAGTCAACGTTTTGATCGGTCCCTGGAAGACCAGTAGTAGTTTCCGATGCCCATCTGGAGGCATTCTGTAATCTGTGGAGTATCAGATAGTTGATGAAACACAGAAATTGTAACGGGATTGAATAAAACAGTCACCATCCGCACTTTCCTCCATGGGCGTAATGTCTGAAACAGTCTACGCTTTGATCGTTCCTGGGAAGACCAGTAGTAGTTTTCGATGCACATCTCGTGGCATTCTGTAATCTGTGGACTATCAGAGTGTTGATGGAACACAGAAAATGCATCGGGATTGAATAGAACAGTCACCATGCGCACTTTCCTCCATCGGAGTAATGTCTCAAAGAGTTTACGGTTTGATCGTTCCCTGGAAGACCAGTAGTAGTTTCCAATGCACATTTGGAGGCATTCTGTAATCTGTGGAGTATCAGAGTGTTGATAAAACACAGAAATTGCATAGGGATTGAATACAACAGTCTCCATGCTCACATTCCTCCATGGGAGTAATGTCTCAAACAGTCTACAATTTGATCGTTCCCTGGAAGACCAGTAGAAGTTTCCGATGCACATCTGGAGGCATTCTGTAATCTGTGGACTATCAGAGTATTGATGAAACACAGAAATTGCATCGGGATTGAATACAACAGTCACCATGCACACTTTCCTCCATGGCAGTAATGTCACAAACAGTCTACGCTTTGATCGTTCCCTGGAAGACCAGTAGTAGTTTCCGATATCCATCTGGAGGCATTTTGTAATCTGTGGAGTATCAGAGAGTTGATGAAACACAGAAATTGTATCGGGATTGAATAAAACAGTCACCATCCGCACTTTCCTCCATGGGAGTAATGTCTCAAACAGTCTACGCTTTGATCGTTCCCGGGAAGACCAGTAGTAGTTTCCGATTAACATCTGGAGGCATTCTGTAATCTGTGGACTATCAGAGTGTTGATGAAACACAGAAATTGCATCGGGATTGAATACAACAGTCACCATGCTCACTTTCCTCCATGGGAGTAATGTCTCAAGCAGTCTACGCTTTGATCGTTCCTGGAAAGACCAGTAGTAGTTTCCGATGCACATCTGGAGGCATTCTGTAATCTGTGCACTATCAGAGTGTTGATGAAACACAGAAATTCCATCGGGATTGAATACAACAGTCACCATGCGCTGTTTCTTCCATAAAAGCAATGTCTCAAACAGTCTACGCTTTATTCGTCCCCTGGAAGACAAGTAGTAGTTTCCGATGCACATCTGGAGGCATTCTGTAATCTGTGGACTATCGGAGTGTTGATGAAACACAGAAATTGCATCGGGATTGAATAAAACAGTCACCATCCGCACTTTCCTCCATGGCTGTAATGTCTGAAACAGTCTAAGCTTTGATCGTTCCAAGGAAGACCACTAGTAGTTTCCGATGAACATCTGGAGGCTTTCCGTAATCTGTGGAGTATCAGAGTGTTGATGAAACACAGAAAATGCATCGGGATTGAATACAACAGTCACCATGCGCACATTCCTCCATGGGAGTAATGTCTCTAACAGTCTATGCTTTGATCGTTCCCTGGAATACCAGTAGTAGTTTCCGATGCACATTTGGAGGCATTCTGTAATCTGTGGAGTATCAGAGGGTTGATGAAACACAGAAATTGCATCAGGATTGAATAAAACAGACACCATCCGCACTTTCCTCCATGGGTGTAATTTCTGAAACAGTCTACACTTTGATCGTTCCCAGGGAAGACCAGTAGTAGTTTCCGATTAACATCTGGAGGCATTCTGTAATCTGTGGACTTTCAGAATGTTGATGCAACACAGAAATTGCATCGGGATTGAATACAACAGTCACCATGCGCACTTTCCTCCATAGGAGTAATGTCCCAAACAGTCTACGATTTGATCGTTCCCTGGAAGACCAGTAGTAGTTTCCGATGCACATCTGGATGCATTCTGTAATCTGTGGACTATCAGAGTGTTGATGAAACATAGAAATTGTATCGGGATTGAATACAACACTCACCATGTGCACCTTCCTCCATTTGAGTAATGTCTCAAACAGTCTACGCTTTGATCGTTCCCTGGAAGACCAGTAGTAGTTTCCGATGCACATCTGGAGGCATTCTATAATCTGTGGACTATCAGAGTGTTGATGAAACACAGAAATTGCTTCGGGATTGAATACAACAGTCACCATGCGCACTTTCCCCCATAGGAGTAATTCTCAAGCAGTCTACGCATTGATCGTTCCCTGGACGACCAGTAGTATTTCCTATGCACATCTGGTGGCATTCTGTAATCTGTGGACTATCAGAGTATTGATGAAACACAGAAATTGCATCAGGATTGAATACAATAGTCACCATGCGCACTTTCCTCCATTGGAGTAATGTCCCAAACAGTCTACGCTTTGATCGTTCCCTGGATTACCAGTAGAAGTTTCCGATTAACATCTGGAGTCATTCTGTAATCTGTGGACTATCAGAGTGTTGATGAAACACAGATTGCATTGGTATTAAATACAACAGTCACCATGCACAATTTCCTCCATGGCAGTAATGTCTCAAACAGTCTACGCTTTGATCGTTCCCTGGAAGACCAGTAGTAGTTTCCGATGCCCATCTGGAGGCATTCTGTAATCTGTGGAGTATCAGAGAGTTGATGAAACACAGAAATTGTATCGGGATTGAATAAAACAGTCACCATCCGCACTTTCCTCCATGGGCGTAATGTCTGAAACAGTCTACGCTTTGATCGTTCCTGGGAAGACCACTAGTAGTTTCCGATTAACATCTGGAGGCATTCTGTAATCTGTGGACTATCAGAGTGTTGATGAAACACAGAAATTGCATCGGGATTGAATACAACAGTCACCTTGCGCACTTTCCTCCATGGGAGTAATGTCCCAAACAGTCAACGTTTTGATCGTTCCCTGGAAGACCAGTGGTAGTTTCCGATGAACATCTGAAGGCTTTCTGTAATCTGTGGAGTATCAGAGTGTTGATGAAACACAGAAAATGCATCGGGATTGAATACAACAGTCACCATGCGCACTTCCCTCCAAGGGAGTAATTTCTCAAACAATCTACGCTTTGATTGTTCCCTGGAAGACCAGTAGTAGTTTCCGATGCACTTCTGGTGGCATTCTGTAATGTCTAGACTATCAGAGTGTTGATGAAACACAGTCATCGCCTCGGGATTGAATAAAACAGTCACCATGCTCACTTTCCTCTATGGGAGTAATGTCTCAAGCAGTCTACGCTTTGATCGTTCCCGGAAAGACCAGTATTACTTTCCGATGCACATCTGGAGGCATTCTGTAATCTGTGGACTATCAGAGTGTTGATGAAACACAGAAATTCCATCGCGATTGCATACAACAGTCACCATGCGCTGTTTCTTCCATAAAAGCAATGTCTCAAACGGTCTACGCTTTATTCGTTCCCTGGAAGACAAGTAGTAGTTTCCGATGCACATCTGGAGGCATTCTGTAATCTGTGGAGTATCAGAGGGTTGATGAAACACAGAAATTGCATCAGGATTGAATAAAACAGTCACCATCCGCACTTTCCTCCATGGGTGTAATGTCTGAAACAGTCTACACTTTGATCGTTCCCAGGGAAGACCAGTAGTAGTTTCCGATGCACATCTGGATGCATTCTGTAATCTGTGGACTATCAGAGTGTTGATGAAACATAGAAATTGTATCGGGATTGAATACAACACTCACCATGTGCACCTTCCTCCATTTGAGTAATGTCTCAAACAGTCTACGCTTTGATCGTTCCCTGGAAGACCAGTAGTAGTTTCCGATGCACATCTGGAGGCATTCTGTAATCTGTGGACTATCAGAGTGTTGATGAAACACAGAAATTGCTTCGGGATTGAATACAACAGTCACAATGCGCACTTTCCCCCATAGGAGTAATTCTCAAGCAGTCTACGCATTGATCGTTCCCTGGAAGACCAGTAGTATTTCCTATGCACATCTGGTGGCATTCTGTAATCTGTGGACTATCAGAGTATTGATGAAACACAGAAATTGCATCGGGATTGAATACAATAGTCACCATGCGCACTTTCCTCCATGGGAGTAATGTCCCAAACAGTCTACGCTTTGATCGTTCCCTGGATAACCAGTAGAAGTTTCCGATTAACATCTGGAGGCATTCTGTAATCTGTGGACTATCAGAGTGTTGATGAAACACAGATTGCATTGGGATTAAATACAACAGTCACCATGCACAATTTCTTCCATGGCAGTAATGTCTCAAACAGTCTACGCTTTGATCGTTCCCTGGAAGACCAGTAGTAGTTTCCGATGCCCATCTGGAGGCATTCTGTAATCTGTGGAGTATCAGAGTGTTGATGAAACACAGAAATTGTATCGGGATTGAATAAAACAGTCACCATCCGCACTTTCCTCCATGGGCGTAATGTCTGAAACAGTCTACGCTTTGATCGTTCCTGGGAAGACCACCTTAGTTTCCCATTAACATCTGGAGGCATTCTGTAATCTGTGGACTATCAGAGTGTTGATGAAACACAGAAATTGCATCGGGATTGAATACAACAGTCACCATGCGCACTTCCCTCCATGGGAGTAATGTCCCAAACAGTCAACGTTTTGATCGTTCCCTGGAAGACCAGTAGTAGTTTCCGATGAACATCTGAAGGCTTTCTGTAATCTGTGGAGTATCAGAGTGTTGATGAAACACAGAAAATGCATCGGGATTGAATACAACAGTCACCATGCGCACTTCCCTCCAAGGGAGTAATTTCTCAAACAATCTACGCTTTGATTGTTCCCTGGAAGACCAGTAGTAGTTTCCGATGCACTTCTGGTGGCATTCTGTAATGTCTAGACTATCAGAGTGTTGATGAAACACAGTCATCGCCTCGGGATTGAATAAAACAGTCACCATGCTCAGTTTCCTCTATGGGAGTAATGTCTCAAGCAGTCTACGCTTAGATCGTTCCCGGAAAGACCAGTATTACTTTCCGATGCACATCTGGAGGCATTCTGTAATCTGTGGACTATCAGAGTGTTGATGAAACACAGAAATTCCATCGGGATTGCATACAACAGTCACCATGCGCTGTTTCTTCCATAAAAGCAATGTCTCAAATGGTCTACGCTTTATTCGTTCCCTGGAAGACAAGTAGTAGTTTCCGATGCACATCTGGAGGCATTCTGTAATCTGTGGAGTATCAGAGGGTTGATGAAACACAGAAATTGCATCAGGATTGAATAAAACAGTCACCATCCGCACTTTCCTCCATGGGTGTAATGTCTGAAACAGTCTACACTTTGATCGTTCCCAGGGAAGACCAGTAGTAGTTTCCGATTAACATCTGGAGGCATTCTGTAATCTGTGGACTTTCAGAGTGTATATGCAACACAGAAATTGCATCGGGATTGAATACAACAGTCACCATGCGCACTTTCCTCCATAGGAGTAATGTCCCAAACAGTCTACGATTTGATCGTTCCCTGGAAGACCAGTAGTAGTATCCGATGCACATCTGGATGCATTCTGTAATCTGTGGACTATCAGAGTGTTGATGAAACATAGAGATTGTATCGGGATTGAATACAACACTCACCATGTTCACCTTCCTCCATTTGAGTAATGTCTCAAACAGTCTACGCTTTGATCGTTCCCTGGAAGACCAGTAGTACTTTCCGATGCACATCTGGAGGCATTCTGTAATCTGTGGAGTATCAGAGAGTTGATGAAACACAGAAATTGCATCGGGATTGAATAAAACAGTCACCATCCGCACTTTCCTCCATGGGTGTAATGTCTGAAACAGTCTACGCTTTGATCGTTCCCTGGAAGACCAGTAGAAGTTTCCGATTAACATCTGTAGGCATTCTGTAATCTGTGGACTTTCAGAGTGTTGATGCAACACAGAAATTGCATCGGGATTGAATACAACAGTCACCATGCGCACTTTCCTCCATGGGTATAATGTCTGAAACAGTCTACGCTTTGATCGTTCCCTGGAAGACCAGTAGTAGTTTCCGATTAACATCTGTAGGCATTCTGTAATCTGTGGACTTTCAGAGTGTTGATGCAACACAGAAATTGCATCAATATTGAATACAACAGTCACCATGCGCACTTTCCTCCATAGGAGTAATGTCCCAAACAGTCTACGCTTTGATCGTTCCCTGGAAGACCAATAGTAGTTTCCGATGCACATCTGGATGCATTCTGTAATCTGTGGACTATCAGAGTTTTGATGAAACACAGATTGCATTGGGATTAAATACAACAGTCACCATGCGCACGTTCCTCCATGGGAGTAATGTCCCAAACAGTCAACGTTTTGATCGGTCCCTGGAAGACCAGTAGTAGTTTCCGATGCACTTCTGGTGGCATTCTGTAATATGTGGACTATCAGAGTATTGATGAAACACAGAAATTGCATCGGGATTGAATACAATAGTCACCATGCGCACTTTCCTCCATGGGAGTAATGTCCCAAACAGTCTACGCTTTGATCGTTCCCTGGATAACCAGTAGAAGTTTCCGATTAACATCTGGAGGCATTCTGTAATCTGTGGACTATCAGAGTGTTGATGAAACACAGATTGCATTGGGATTAAATACAACAGTCACCATGCACAATTTCCTCCATGGCAGTAATGTCTCAAACAGTCTACGCTTTGATCGTTCCCTGGAAGACCAGTAGTAGTTTCCGATGCCCATCTGGAGGCATTCTGTAATCTGTGGAGTATCAGAGTGTTGATGAAACACAGAAATTGTATCGGGATTGAATAAAACAGTCACCATCCGCACTTTCCTCCATGGGCGTAATGTCTGAAACAGTCTACGCTTTGATCGTTCCTGGGAAGACCACTAGTAGCTTCCCGTTAACATCTGGAGGCATTCTGTAATCTGTGGACTATCAGAGTGTTGATGAAACACAGAAATTGCATCGGGATTGAATACAGCAGTCACCATGCGCACTTTCCTCCATGGGAGTAATGTCCAAAACAGTCAACGTTTTGATCGTTCCCTGGAAGACCAGTAGTAGTTTCCGATGAACATCTGAAGGCTTTCTGTAATCTGTGGAGTATCAGAGTGTTGATGAAACACAGAAAATGCATCGGGATTGAATACAACAGTCACCATGCGCACTTCCCTCCAAGGGAGTAATTTCTCAAACAATCTACGCTTTGATTGTTCCCTGGAAGACCAGTAGTAGTTTCCGATGCACTTCTGGTGGCATTCTGTAATGTCTAGACTATCAGAGTGTTGATGAAACACAGTCATCGCCTCGGGATTGAATAAAACAGTCACCATGCTCAGTTTCCTCTATGGGAGTAATGTCTCAAGCAGTCTACGCTTAGATCGTTCCCGGAAAGACCAGTATTACTTTCCGATGCACATCTGGAGGCATTCTGTAATCTGTGGACTATCAGAGTGTTGATGAAACACAGAAATTCCATCGGGATTGCATACAACAGTCACCATGCGCTGTTTCTTCCATAAAAGCAATGTCTCAAATGGTCTACGCTTTATTCGTTCCCTGGAAGACAAGTAGTAGTTTCCGATGCACATCTGGAGGCATTCTGTAATCTGTGGAGTATCAGAGGGTTGATGAAACACAGAAATTGCATCAGGATTGAATAAAACAGTCACCATCCGCACTTTCCTCCATGGGTGTAATGTCTGAAACAGTCTACACTTTGATCGTTCCCAGGGAAGACCAGTAGTAGTTTCCGATTAACATCTGGAGGCATTCTGTAATCTGTGGACTTTCAGAGTGTATATGCAACACAGAAATTGCATCGGGATTGAATACAACAGTCACCATGCGCACTTTCCTCCATAGGAGTAATGTCCCAAACAGTCTACGATTTGATCGTTCCCTGGAAGACCAGTAGTAGTATCCGATGCACATCTGGATGCATTCTGTAATCTGTGGACTATCAGAGTGTTGATGAAACATAGAGATTGTATCGGGATTGAATACAACACTCACCATGTTCACCTTCCTCCATTTGAGTAATGTCTCAAACAGTCTACGCTTTGATCGTTCCCTGGAAGACCAGTAGTAGTTTCCGATGCACATCTGGAGGCATTCTGTAATCTGTGGAGTATCAGAGAGTTGATGAAACACAGAAATTGCATCGGGATTGAATAAAACAGTCACCATCCGCACTTTCCTCCATGGGTGTAATGTCTGAAACAGTCTACGCTTTGATCGTTCCCTGGAAGACCAGTAGAAGTTTCCGATTAACATCTGTAGGCATTCTGTAATCTGTGGACTTTCAGAGTGTTGATGCAACACAGAAATTGCATCGGGATTGAATACAACAGTCACCATGCGCACTTTCCTCCATGGGTATAATGTCTGAAACAGTCTACGCTTTGATCGTTCCCTGGAAGACCAGTAGTAGTTTCCGATTAACATCTGTAGGCATTCTGTAATCTGTGGACTTTCAGAGTGTTGATGCAACACAGAAATTGCATCAATATTGAATACAACAGTCACCATGCGCACTTTCCTCCATAGGAGTAATGTCCCAAACAGTCTACGCTTTGATCGTTCCCTGGAAGACCAATAGTAGTTTCCGATGCACATCTGGATGCATTCTGTAATCTGTGGACTATCAGAGTTTTGATGAAACACAGATTGCATTGGGATTAAATACAACAGTCATCATGCGCACGTTCCTCCATGGGAGTAATGTCCCAAACAGTCAACGTTTTGATCGGTCCCTGGAAGACCAGTAGTAGTTTCCGATGCACTTCTGGTGGCATTCTGTAATATGTGGACTATCAGAGTATTGATGAAACACAGAAAAGGCATCGGGATTGAATACAACAGTCACCATGCGCACTTTCCTCCAAGGGAGTAATGTCTCAAACAATCTACGCTTTGATCGTTCCCTGGAAGACCAGTAGTAGTTTCCGATGCACTTCTGGTGGCATTCTGTAATGTCTAGACTATCAGAGTGTTGATGAAACACAGTAATTGCCTCGGGATTGAATAAAACAGTCACCATGCTCACATTCCTCCATGGGAGTAATGTCTCAAGCAGTCTACGCTTTGATCGCTCCCGGAATGACCAGTAGTAGTTTCCGATGCACATCTTGAGGCATTCTGTAATATGTGGACTATCAGAGCGTTGATGAAACACAGAAATTCCATCGGGATTGAATACAACAGTCACCATGCGCTGTTTCTTCCATAAAAGCAATGTCTCAAACAGTCTACGCTTTATTCGTTCCCTGGAAGACAAGTAGTAGTTTCCGATGCACATCTGGAGGCATTCTGTAATCTGTGGAGTATCAGAGAGTTGATGAAACACAGAAATTGCATCGGGATTGAATAAAACAGTCACCATCCGCACTTTCCTCCATGGGTGTAATGTCTGAAACAGTCTACGCTTTGATCGTTCCCTGGAAGACCAGTAGTAGTTTCCGATTAACATCTGTAGGCATTCTGTAATCTGTGGACTATCAGAGTGTTGATGCAACACAGAAATTGCATCGGGATTGAATACAACAGTCACCATGCGCACTTTCCTCCATAGGAGTAATGTCCCAACAGTCTACGCTTTGATCGTTCCCTGGAAGACCAATAGTAGTTTGCGATGCACATCTGGATGCATTCTGTAATCTGTGGACTATCAGAGTGTTGATGAAACACAGAAATTGTATCGGGATTGAATACAACACTCACCATGTGCACCTTCCTCCATTTGAGTAATGTCTCAAACAGTCTATGCTTTGATCGTTCCCTGGAAGACCAGTAGTAGTTTCCGATGCACATGTGGAGGCATTCTGTTATCTGTGGACTATCAGAGTGTTGATGAAACATAGAAATTGCTTCGGGATTGAATACAACAGTCACAATGCGCACTTTCCCCCATAGGAGTAATTCTCAAGCAGTCTACGCATTGATCGTTCCCTGGAAGACCAGTAGTATTTCCTATGCACATCTGGTGGCCTTCTGTAATCTGTGGACTATCAGAGTATTGATGAAACACAGAAATTGCATCGGGATTGAATACAACAGTCACCATGCGCACTTTCCTCCATGGGAGTAATGTCCCAAACAGTCTACGCTTTGATCGTTCCCTGGATGACCATTAGTAGTTTCCGATTAACATCTGGAGGCATTCTGTAATCTGTGGACTATCAGAATGTTGACGAAACACAGATATTGCATCGGGATTGAATACAACATTCTCCATGCGCAGTTTCCTCCATGGGAGTAATGTCTCAAACAGTCTACGCTTTGATCGTTCCCGGGAAGACCAGTAGTAGTTTTCGATGCACATCTCGTGGCATTCTGTAATCTGTGGACTATCAGAGTGTTGATGGAACACAGAAAATGCATCGGGATTGAATACAACAGTCACCATGCGCACTTTCCTCCATCGGAGTAATGTCTCAAAGAGTTTACGGTTTGATCGTTCCCTGGAAGACCAGTAGTAGTTTCCAATGCACATTTGGAGGCATTCTGTAATCTGTGGAGTATCAGAGTGTTGATAAAACACAGAAATTGCATAGGGATTGAATACAACAGTCTCCATGCTCACATTCCTCCATGGGAGTAATGTCTCAAACAGTCTACAATTTGATCGTTCCCTGGAAGACCAGTAGAAGTTTCCGATGCACATCTGGAGGCATTCTGTAATCTGTGGACTATCAGAGTGTTGATGAAACACAGAAATTGCATCGGGATTGAATACAACAGTCACCATGCACACTTTCCTCCATGGCAGTAATGTCACAAACAGTCTACGCTTTGATCGTTCCCTGGAAGACCAGTAGTAGTTTCCGATATCCATCTGGAGGCATTTTGTAATCTGTGGAGTATCAGAGAGTTGATGAAACATAGAAATTGCATCGGGATTGAATACAACAGTCACCATGCGCACTTTCCTCCATAGGAGTAATGTCCCAAACAGTCTACGCTTTGATCGTTCCCTGGAAGACCAGTAGAAGTTTCCGATTAACATCTGTAGGCATTCTGTAATCTGTGGACTTTCAGAGTGTTGATGCAACACAGAAATTGCATCGGGATTGAATACAACAGTCACCATGCGCACTTTCCTCCATGGGTATAATGTCTGAAACAGTCTACGCTTTGATCGTTCCCTGGAAGACCAGTAGTAGTTTCCGATTAACATCTGTAGGCATTCTGTAATCTGTGGACTTTCAGAGTGTTGATGCAACACAGAAATTGCATCAATATTGAATACAACAGTCACCATGCGCACTTTCCTCCATAGGAGTAATGTCCCAAACAGTCTACGCTTTGATCGTTCCCTGGAAGACCAATAGTAGTTTCCGATGCACATCTGGATGCATTCTGTAATCTGTGGACTATCAGAGTTTTGATGAAACACAGATTGCATTGGGATTAAATACAACAGTCATCATGCGCACGTTCCTCCATGGGAGTAATGTCCCAAACAGTCAACGTTTTGATCGGTCCCTGGAAGACCAGTAGTAGTTTCCGATGCACTTCTGGTGGCATTCTGTAATATGTGGACTATCAGAGTATTGATGAAACACAGAAAAGGCATCGGGATTGAATACAACAGTCACCATGCGCACTTTCCTCCAAGGGAGTAATGTCTCAAACAATCTACGCTTTGATCGTTCCCTGGAAGACCAGTAGTAGTTTCCGATGCACTTCTGGTGGCATTCTGTAATGTCTAGACTATCAGAGTGTTGATGAAACACAGTAATTGCCTCGGGATTGAATAAAACAGTCACCATGCTCACATTCCTCCATGGGAGTAATGTCTCAAGCAGTCTACGCTTTGATCGCTCCCGGAATGACCAGTAGTAGTTTCCGATGCACATCTTGAGGCATTCTGTAATATGTGGACTATCAGAGCGTTGATGAAACACAGAAATTCCATCGGGATTGAATACAACAGTCACCATGCGCTGTTTCTTCCATAAAAGCAATGTCTCAAACAGTCTACGCTTTATTCGTTCCCTGGAAGACAAGTAGTAGTTTCCGATGCACATCTGGAGGCATTCTGTAATCTGTGGAGTATCAGAGAGTTGATGAAACACAGAAATTGCATCGGGATTGAATAAAACAGTCACCATCCGCACTTTCCTCCATGGGTGTAATGTCTGAAACAGTCTACACTTTGATCGTTCCCAGGGAAGACCAGTAGTAGTTTCCGATTAACATCTGGAGGCATTCTGTAATCTGTGGACTTTCAGAGTGTATATGCAACACAGAAATTGCATCGGGATTGAATACAACAGTCACCATGCGCACTTTCCTCCATAGGAGTAATGTCCCAAACAGTCTACGATTTGATCGTTCCCTGGAAGACCAGTAGTAGTATCCGATGCACATCTGGATGCATTCTGTAATCTGTGGACTATCAGAGTGTTGATGAAACATAGAGATTGTATCGGGATTGAATACAACACTCACCATGTTCACCTTCCTCCATTTGAGTAATGTCTCAAACAGTCTACGCTTTGATCGTTCCCTGGAAGACCAGTAGTAGTTTCCGATGCACATCTGGAGGCATTCTGTAATCTGCTGAGTATCAGAGAGTTGATGAAACACAGAAATTGCATCGGGATTGAATAAAACAGTCACCATCCGCACTTTCCTCCATGGGTGTAATGTCTGAAACAGTCTACGCTTTGATCGTTCCCTGGAAGACCAGTAGAAGTTTCCGATTAACATCTGTAGGCATTCTGTAATCTGTGGACTTTCAGAGTGTTGATGCAACACAGAAATTGCATCGGGATTGAATACAACAGTCACCATGCGCACTTTCCTCCATGGGTATAATGTCTGAAACAGTCTACGCTTTGATCGTTCCCTGGAAGACCAGTAGTAGTTTCCGATTAACATCTGTAGGCATTCTGTAATCTGTGGACTTTCAGAGTGTTGATGCAACACAGAAATTGCATCAATATTGAATACAACAGTCACCATGCGCACTTTCCTCCATAGGAGTAATGTCCCAAACAGTCTACGCTTTGATCGTTCCCTGGAAGACCAATAGTAGTTTCCGATGCACATCTGGATGCATTCTGTAATCTGTGGACTATCAGAGTTTTGATGAAACACAGATTGCATTGGGATTAAATACAACAGTCATCATGCGCACGTTCCTCCATGGGAGTAATGTCCCAAACAGTCAACGTTTTGATCGGTCCCTGGAAGACCAGTAGTAGTTTCCGATGCACTTCTGGTGGCATTCTGTAATATGTGGACTATCAGAGTATTGATGAAACACAGAAAAGGCATCGGGATTGAATACAACAGTCACCATGCGCACTTTCCTCCAAGGGAGTAATGTCTCAAACAATCTACGCTTTGATCGTTCCCTGGAAGACCAGTAGTAGTTTCCGATGCACTTCTGGTGGCATTCTGTAATGTCTAGACTATCAGAGTGTTGATGAAACACAGTAATTGCCTCGGGATTGAATAAAACAGTCACCATGCTCACATTCCTCCATGGGAGTAATGTCTCAAGCAGTCTACGCTTTGATCGCTCCCGGAATGACCAGTAGTAGTTTCCGATGCACATCCTGAGGCATTCTGTAATATGTGGACTATCAGAGCGTTGATGAAACACAGAAATTCCATCGGGATTGAATACAACAGTCACCATGCGCTGTTTCTTCCATAAAAGCAATGTCTCAAACAGTCTACGCTTTATTCGTTCCCTGGAAGACAAGTAGTAGTTTCCGATGCACATCTGGAGGCATTCTGTAATCTGTGGAGTATCAGAGAGTTGATGAAACAAAGAAATTGTATCGGGATTGAATAAAACAGTCACCATCCGCACTTTCCTCCATGGGAGTAATGTCTCAAACAGTCTACAATTTGATCGTTCCCTGGAAGACCAGTAGAAGTTTCCGATGCACATCTGGAGGCATTCTGTAATCTGTGGACTATCAGAGTGTTGATGAAACAAAGAAATTGTATCGGGATTGAATAAAACAGTCACCATCCGCACTTTCCTCCATGGGAGTAATGTCTCAAACAGTCTACGCTTTGATCGTTCCCGGGAAGACCAGTAGTGGTTTCCGATTAACATCTGGAGGCATTCTGTAATCTGTGGACTATCAGAGTGTTGATGAAACATAGAAATTGCATCGGGATTGAATACAACAGTCACCATGCGCACTTTCCTCCATAGGAGTAATGTCCCAAACAGTCTACGCTTTGATCGTTCCCTGGAAGACCAGTAGAAGTTTCCGATTAACATCTGTAGGCATTCTGTAATCTGTGGACTTTCAGAGTGTTGATGCAACACAGAAATTGCATCGGGATTGAATACAACAGTCACCATGCGCACTTTCCTCCATGGGTATAATGTCTGAAACAGTCTACGCTTTGATCGTTCCCTGGAAGACCAGTAGTAGTTTCCGATTAACATCTGTAGGCATTCTGTAATCTGTGGACTTTCAGAGTGTTGATGCAACACAGAAATTGCATCAATATTGAATACAACAGTCACCATGCGCACTTTCCTCCATAGGAGTAATGTCCCAAACAGTCTACGCTTTGATCGTTCCCTGGAAGACCAATAGTAGTTTCCGATGCACATCTGGATGCATTCTGTAATCTGTGGACTATCAGAGTTTTGATGAAACACAGATTGCATTGGGATTAAATACAACAGTCATCATGCGCACGTTCCTCCATGGGAGTAATGTCCCAAACAGTCAACGTTTTGATCGGTCCCTGGAAGACCAGTAGTAGTTTCCGATGCACTTCTGGTGGCATTCTGTAATATGTGGACTATCAGAGTATTGATGAAACACAGAAAAGGCATCGGGATTGAATACAACAGTCACCATGCGCACTTTCCTCCAAGGGAGTAATGTCTCAAACAATCTACGCTTTGATCGTTCCCTGGAAGACCAGTAGTAGTTTCCGATGCACTTCTGGTGGCATTCTGTAATGTCTAGACTATCAGAGTGTTGATGAAACACAGTAATTGCCTCGGGATTGAATAAAACAGTCACCATGCTCACATTCCTCCATGGGAGTAATGTCTCAAGCAGTCTACGCTTTGATCGCTCCCGGAATGACCAGTAGTAGTTTCCGATGCACATCTTGAGGCATTCTGTAATATGTGGACTATCAGAGCGTTGATGAAACACAGAAATTCCATCGGGATTGAATACAACAGTCACCATGCGCTGTTTCTTCCATAAAAGCAATGTCTCAAACAGTCTACGCTTTATTCGTTCCCTGGAAGACAAGTAGTAGTTTCCGATGCACATCTGGAGGCATTCTGTAATCTGTGGAGTATCAGAGAGTTGATGAAACACAGAAATTGCATCGGGATTGAATAAAACAGTCACCATCCGCACTTTCCTCCATGGGTGTAATGTCTGAAACAGTCTACACTTTGATCGTTCCCAGGGAAGACCAGTAGTAGTTTCCGATTAACATCTGGAGGCATTCTGTAATCTGTGGACTTTCAGAGTGTATATGCAACACAGAAATTGCATCGGGATTGAATACAACAGTCACCATGCGCACTTTCCTCCATAGGAGTAATGTCCCAAACAGTCTACGATTTGATCGTTCCCTGGAAGACCAGTAGTAGTATCCGATGCACATCTGGATGCATTCTGTAATCTGTGGACTATCAGAGTGTTGATGAAACATAGAGATTGTATCGGGATTGAATACAACACTCACCATGTTCACCTTCCTCCATTTGAGTAATGTCTCAAACAGTCTACGCTTTGATCGTTCCCTGGAAGACCAGTAGTAGTTTCCGATGCACATCTGGAGGCATTCTGTAATCTGTGGAGTATCAGAGAGTTGATGAAACACAGAAATTGCATCGGGATTGAATAAAACAGTCACCATCCGCACTTTCCTCCATGGGTGTAATGTCTGAAACAGTCTACGCTTTGATCGTTCCCTGGAAGACCAGTAGAAGTTTCCGATTAACATCTGTAGGCATTCTGTAATCTGTGGACTTTCAGAGTGTTGATGCAACACAGAAATTGCATCGGGATTGAATACAACAGTCACCATGCGCACTTTCCTCCATGGGTATAATGTCTGAAACAGTCTACGCTTTGATCGTTCCCTGGAAGACCAGTAGTAGTTTCCGATTAACATCTGTAGGCATTCTGTAATCTGTGGACTTTCAGAGTGTTGATGCAACACAGAAATTGCATCAATATTGAATACAACAGTCACCATGCGCACTTTCCTCCATAGGAGTAATGTCCCAAACAGTCTACGCTTTGATCGTTCCCTGGAAGACCAATAGTAGTTTCCGATGCACATCTGGATGCATTCTGTAATCTGTGGACTATCAGAGTTTTGATGAAACACAGATTGCATTGGGATTAAATACAACAGTCATCATGCGCACGTTCCTCCATGGGAGTAATGTCCCAAACAGTCAACGTTTTGATCGGTCCCTGGAAGACCAGTAGTAGTTTCCGATGCACTTCTGGTGGCATTCTGTAATATGTGGACTATCAGAGTATTGATGAAACACAGAAAAGGCATCGGGATTGAATACAACAGTCACCATGCGCACTTTCCTCCAAGGGAGTAATGTCTCAAACAATCTACGCTTTGATCGTTCCCTGGAAGACCAGTAGTAGTTTCCGATGCACTTCTGGTGGCATTCTGTAATGTCTAGACTATCAGAGTGTTGATGAAACACAGTAATTGCCTCGGGATTGAATAAAACAGTCACCATGCTCACATTCCTCCATGGGAGTAATGTCTCAAGCAGTCTACGCTTTGATCGCTCCCGGAATGACCAGTAGTAGTTTCCGATGCACATCTTGAGGCATTCTGTAATATGTGGACTATCAGAGCGTTGATGAAACACAGAAATTCCATCGGGATTGAATACAACAGTCACCATGCGCTGTTTCTTCCATAAAAGCAATGTCTCAAACAGTCTACGCTTTATTCGTTCCCTGGAAGACAAGTAGTAGTTTCCGATGCACATCTGGAGGCATTCTGTAATCTGTGGAGTATCAGAGAGTTGATGAAACACAGAAATTGCATCGGGATTGAATAAAACAGTCACCATCCGCACTTTCCTCCATGGGTGTAATGTCTGAAACAGTCTACGCTTTGATCGTTCCCTGGAAGACCAGTAGTAGTTTCCGATTAACATCTGTAGGCATTCTGTAATCTGTGGACTATCAGAGTGTTGACGCAACACAGAAATTGCATCGGGATTGAATACAACAGTCACCATGCGCACTTTCCTCCATAGGAGTAATGTCCCAACAGTCTACGCTTTGATCGTTCCCTGGAAGACCAATAGTAGTTTGCGATGCACATCTGGATGCATTCTGTAATCTGTGGACTATCAGAGTGTTGATGAAACACAGAAATTGTATCGGGATTGAATACAACACTCACCATGTGCACCTTCCTCCATTTGAGTAATGTCTCAAACAGTCTATGCTTTGATCGTTCCCTGGAAGACCAGTAGTAGTTTCCGATGCACATGTGGAGGCATTCTGTTATCTGTGGACTATCAGAGTGTTGATGAAACATAGAAATTGCTTCGGGATTGAATACAACAGTCACAATGCGCACTTTCCCCCATAGGAGTAATTCTCAAGCAGTCTACGCATTGATCGTTCCCTGGAAGACCAGTAGTATTTCCTATGCACATCTGGTGGCCTTCTGTAATCTGTGGACTATCAGAGTATTGATGAAACACAGAAATTGCATCGGGATTGAATACAACAGTCACCATGCGCACTTTCCTCCATGGGAGTAATGTCCCAAACAGTCTACGCTTTGATCGTTCCCTGGATGACCATTAGTAGTTTCCGATTAACATCTGGAGGCATTCTGTAATCTGTGGACTATCAGAATGGTGACGAAACACAGATATTGCATCGGGATTGAATACAACATTCTCCATGCGCAGTTTCCTCCATGGGAGTAATGTCTCAAACAGTCTACGCTTTGATCGTTCCCGGGAAGACCAGTAGTAGTTTTCGATGCACATCTCGTGGCATTCTGTAATCTGTGGACTATCAGAGTGTTGATGGAACACAGAAAATGCATCGGGATTGAATACAACAGTCACCATGCGCACTTTCCTCCATCGGAGTAATGTCTCAAAGAGTTTACGGTTTGATCGTTCCCTGGAAGACCAGTAGTAGTTTCCAATGCACATTTGGAGGCATTCTGTAATCTGTGGAGTATCAGAGTGTTGATAAAACACAGAAATTGCATAGGGATTGAATACAACAGTCTCCATGCTCACATTCCTCCATGGGAGTAATGTCTCAAACAGTCTACAATTTGATCGTTCCCTGGAAGACCAGTAGAAGTTTCCGATGCACATCTGGAGGCATTCTGTAATCTGTGGACTATCAGAGTGTTGATGAAACACAGAAATTGCATCGGGATTGAATACAACAGTCACCATGCACACTTTCCTCCATGGCAGTAATGTCACAAACAGTCTACGCTTTGATCGTTCCCTGGAAGACCAGTAGTAGTTTCCGATATCCATCTGGAGGCATTTTGTAATCTGTGGAGTATCAGAGAGTTGATGAAACAAAGAAATTGTATCGGGATTGAATAAAACAGTCACCATCCGCACTTTCCTCCATGGGAGTAATGTCTCAAACAGTCTACGCTTTGATCGTTCCCGGGAAGACCAGTAGTGGTTTCCGATTAACATCTGGAGGCATTCTGTAATCTGTGGACTATCAGAGTGTTGATGAAACATAGAAATTGCATCGGGATTGAATACAACAGTCACCATGCGCACTTTCCTCCATGGGAGTAATGTCCCAAACAGTCTACGTTTTGATCGTTCCCTGGAAGACCAGTAGTAGTTTCCGATGCACATCTGGAGCCATTCTGATATCTGTGGACTATCAGAGCGTTGATGAAACACAGAAATTGTATCGGGATTGAATACAACAGTCACCATGCGCACTTTCCTCCCTGGGAGTAATGTCTCAAACACTCTATAATTTGATCGTTCTCTGGAAGACCAGTAGTAGTTTCCGATGCACATCTGGAGGCATTCTGTAATCTGTGGAGTATCAGAGTGTTGATGAAACACAGAAAATGCATCGGTATTGAATACAACAGTCACCATGCACACTTTCCTCCACGGGAGTAATGTCTCAAACAATCTACGCTTTGATCGTTCCCTGGAAGACCAGGAGTAGTTTCCGATGCACTTCTGGTGTATTCTGTAATGTCTAGACTATCAGAGTGTTGATGAAACACAGTAATAGCATCGGGATTGAATAAAACAGTCACCATGCTCACTTTCGTCCACGGGAGTAATGTCTCTAACAGTCTACGCTTTGATCGTTCCCTGGAAAACCAGTAGTAGTTTCCGATTAACATCTGGAGGCTTTATGTAATCTGTGGACTATCAGAGTGTTGATGAAACACAGAAATTGTATCGGGATTGAATACAACAGTCACCATGCGCACTTTCCTCCCTGGGAGTAATGTCTCAAACACTCTACAATTTGATCGTTCTCTGGAAGACCAGTAGTAGTTTCCGATGCACATCTGGAGGCATTCTGTAATCTGTGGAGTATCAGAGTGTTGATGAAACACAGAAAATGCATCGGGATTGAATACAACAGGCACTATGCGCACTTTCCTCCACGGGAGTAATGTCTCAAACAATCTACGCTTTGATCGTTCCCTGGAAGACCAGGAGTAGTTTCCGATGCACTTCTGGTGGCATTCTGTAATGTCTAGACTATCAGAGTGTTGATGAAACACAGTAATTGCATCGGGATTGAATAAAACAGTCACCATGCTCACTTTCCTCCATGGGAGTAATGTCTCTAACAGTCTAGGCTTTCATCGTTCCCTGGAAGACCAGTAGTAGTTTCCGATGAACATCTGGAGGCTTTATGTAATCTGTGGACTATCAGAGTGTTGATGAAACACAGAAATTGAATCGGTATTTGATACAACATTCTCCATGCGCTGTTTCCTCCATGGGAGTAATGTCTCAAACAGTCTACGCTTTGATCGTTCCCTGGAAGACCAGTAGTAGTTTCCGATTAACATCCTTAGGCTTTCTGTAATCTGTGGACTATCAGAGTGTTGATGAAACACAGAAATTGCATCGGGATTGAATACAACAGTCACCATGCGCACTTTCATCCATGGGAGTAATGTCTCAAGCAGTCTACGCTTTGATCGTTCCCGGGAAGACCAGTAGTAGTTTCCGAAGTACATCTCGTGGCATTCTTTAATCTGTGGACTATCAGAGTGTTGATGAAACACAGAAAATGCTTCGGGATTGAATACAACAGCCACCATGCGTACATTCCTCCATAAATGTAAAGTCTCAAACAGTCTACGCTTTGATCCTTTCCTGGAAGACCAGTAGTAGTTTCCGATGCACATCTGGAGGCATTCTGTAATCTGTGGGCTATCAGAGTCTTGATGAAACACAGAAATTGCATCGGGATTGAATACAACAGTCACCATGGGCTGTTTCTTCCATAAAAGCAATGTCTCAAACAGTCTACGCTTTATTCGTTCCCTGGAAGCCCAGTAGTAGTTTCCGATGCACATCTGGAGGCATTCTGTAATCTGTGGAGTATCAGAGACTTGATGAAACACAGAAATTGCATCGGGATTGAATAAAACAGTCACCATCCGCAATTTCCTCCATGGGTGTAATGTCTGAAACAGTCTACGCTTTGATCGTTCCCTGGAAGACCAGTAGTAGTTTCCGATGCACATCTGGAGGCATTCTTTAATCTGTGGACTATCAGAGTGTTGATAAAACACAGAAATTGTATCACTGTTGAATACGACACTCACCATGTGCATCTTCCTCCATGGGAGTAATGTCTCAAACAGTCTACGCTTTGTTCGTTCCCTGGAAGACCAGTAGTAGTTTCCGATGCACATCTGGAGGCATTCTGTAATCTGTGGACTATCATTGTGTTGATGAAACACAGAAATTGCATCGGGATTGAATACAACAGTCACAATGCGCACTTTCCTCCATAGGAGTAATTCTCAAGCAGTCTAAGCATTGATCGTTCCCTGGAAGACCAGTAGTATTTCCTATGCACATCTGGTGGCATTCTGAAATCTATGGACTATCAGAGTATTGATGAAACTCAGAAATTGCATCGGGATTGAATACAACAGTCACCATGCGCACTTTCCTCCACGGGAGGTATGTCTCAAACAGTCTGCGGTTTGATCGTTCCCTGGAAGACCAGTAGTAGTTTCCGATGCACATCTGGTGGCATTCTGTAATCTGTTCACTATCAGAGAGTTGATGAAACACAGAAATTGCATCGGGATTGAATACAACAGTCACCAAGCGCACATTCCTCCACGGGAGGTATGTCTCAAACAGTCTACGCTTTATTCGTTCCCTGGAAGACAAGTAGTAGTTTCCAATGCACATCTGGACGCATTCTGTAATCTGTGGACTATCAGAGTGTTGATGAAACACAGAAATTGCATCGGGATTGAATAAAACAGTCACCATCCGCACTTTCCTCCATGGGTGTAATGTCTGAAACAGTCTACGCTTTGATCGTTCCCAGGAAGACCAGTAGTAGTTTCCGATTAACATCTGGAGTCATTTTGTAATCTGTGGACTATCAGAGTGTTGATGCAACACAGAAATTGCATCGGGATTGAATACAACAGTCACCATGCGCACTTTCCTCCATGGGAGTAATGTCCCAAACAGTCTACGCTTTGATCGTTCCCTGGAAGACCAGTAGTAGTTTCCGATGCACATCTGGATGCATTCTGTAATCTGTGGACTATCAGAGTGTTGATGAAACACAGAAATTGTATCGGGATTGAATACAACACTCACTATGTACACCTTCCTCCATTTGAGTAATGTCTCAAACAGTCTACGCTTTGATCAATCCCTGGAAGACCAGTAGTAGTTTCCAATGCACATCTGGAGGCATTCTGTAATCTGTGGACTATCAGAGTGTTGATGAAACACAGAAATTGCTTCGGGATTGAATACAACAGTCACCATGCGCACTTTCCTCCATGGGAGTAATGTCCCAAAAAGTCTACGTTTTGATCGTTCCCTGGAAGACCAGTAGTAGTTTCCGATGAACATCTGGAGGCTTTCTGTAATCTGTGGAGTATCAGAGACTTGATGAAACACAGAAATTGCATCGGGATTGAATAAAACAGTCACCATCCGCAATTTCCTCCATGGGTGTAATGTCTGAAACAGTCTACGCTTTGATCGTTCCCTGGAAGACCAGTAGTAGTTTCCGATGCACATCTGGAGGCATTCTTTAATCTGTGGACTATCAGAGTGTTGATAAAACACAGAAATTGTATCACTGTTGAATACGACACTCACCATGTGCATCTTCCTCCATTTGAGTAATGTCTCAAACAGTCTACGCTTTGTTCGTTCCCTGGAAGACCAGTAGTAGTTTCCGATGCACATCTGGAGGCATTCTGTAATCTGTGGACTATCAGAGTGTTGATGAAACACAGACATTGCATCGGGATTGAATACAACAGTCACAATGCGCACTTTCCTCCATAGGAGTAATTCTCAAGCAGTCTAAGCACTGATCGTTCCCTGGAAGACCAGTAGTATTTCCTATGCACATCTGGTGGCATTCAGAAATCTATGGACTATCAGAGTATTGATGAAACTCAGAAATTGCATCGGGATTGAATACAACAGTCACCATGCGCTCTTTCCTCCACGGGAGGTATGTCTCAAACAGTCTGCGGTTTGATCGTTCCCTGGAAGACCAGTAGTAGTTTCCGATGCACATTTGGTGGCATTCTGTAATCTGTGACCTATCAGAGTGTTGATGAAACACAGAAATTGCATCGGGATTGAATACAACAGTCACCATGCGCACTTTCCTCAACGGTAGTAATGTCTCAAACAGTCAACGATTTGATCGTTCCCTGGAAGACCTGTAGTAGTTTCCGATGAACATCTTTAGGCATTCTGTAATCTGTTCACTATCAGAGTATTGATGAAACACAGACATTGCATCGGGATTGAATACAACAGTCACCAAGCGCACATTCCTCCACGGGAGGTATGTCTCAAACAGTCTACGCTTTATTCGTTCCCTGGAAGACAAGTAGTAGTTTCCGATGCACATCTGGAGGCATTCTGTAATCTGTGGATTATCAGAGTGTTGATGAAACACAGAAATTGCATCGGGATTGAATAAAACAGTCACCATCCGCACTTTCCTCCATTGGTGTAATGTCTGAAACAGTCTACGCTTTGATCGCTCCCAGGAAGACCAGTAGTAGTTTCCGATTACAATCTGGAGTCATTCTGTAATCTGTGGACTATCAGAGTGTTGATGCAACACACAAATTGCATCGGGATTGAATACAACAGTCACCATGCGCACTTTCCTCCATGGGAGTAATGTCCCAAACAGTCTACGCTTTGATCCTTCCCTGGAAGACCAGTAGTAGTTTCCGATGCACATCTGGATGCATTCTGTAATCTGTGGACTATCAGAGTGTTGATGAAACACAGAAATTGTATCGGGATTGAATACAACACTCACCATGTGCACCTTCCTCCATTTGAGTAATGTCTCAAACAGTCTACGCTTTGATCGTTCCCTGGAAGACCAGTAGTAGTTTCCAATGCACATCTGGAGGCATTCTGTAATCTGTGGACTATCAGAGTGTTGATGAAACACAGAAATTGCTTCGGGATTGAATACAACAGTCACCATGCGCACTTTCCTCCATGGGAGTAATGTCCCAAACAGTCTACGTTTTGATCGTTCCCTGGAAGACCAGTAGTAGTTTCCGATGAACATCTGGAGGTTTTCTGTAAACTGTGGAGTATCAGAGTGTTGATGAAACACAGAAAATGCATCGGGATTGAATACAACAGTCACCATGCGCACTTTCCTCCATGGGAGTAATGTCTCAAAGAGTTTACGCTTTGATCGTTCATTGGAAGACCAGTAGTAGTTTCCGATGCACATTTGGAGGCATTCTGTAATCTGTGGAGTATCAGAGTGTTGATGAAACACAGAAATTGCATCGGGATTGAATACGACAGTCACCATGCACGCTTTCCTCCATGGGAGTAATGTCTCAAAGAGTTTACGCTTTGATCGTTCTTGGGAAGACCAGTAGAAGTTTCCGATTAACATCTGGATGCATTCTGTAATCTGTGGACTATCAGAGTGTTGATTAAACACCGAAATTGCATCGGGATTGAATACAACAGTCACCATGCACGCTTTCCTCCATGGCAGTGATGTCTCAAACAGTCTACGCTTTGATCGTTCCCTGGAAGACCAGTAGTAGTTTCCGATGCCCATCTGGAGGCATTCTGTAATGTGTGGAGTATCAGAGAGTTGATGAAACACAGAAATTGTATCGGGATTGAATAAAACAGTCACCATCCGCACTTTCCTCCATGGGAGTAATGTCTGAAACAGTCTATGCTTTGATCGTTCCTGGGAAGACCACTAGTAGGTTCCGATTAACATCTGGAGGCATTCTGTAATCTGTGGACTATCAGAGTGTTGATGAAACACAGAAATTGCATCGGGATTGAATACAACAGTCACCATGCGCACTTTCCTCCATGGGAGTAATGTCCCAAACAGTCAAGGTTTTGATCGTTCCCTGGAAGACCAGTAGTAGTTTCCGATGAACATCTGAAGGCTTTCTGTAATCTGTGGAGTATCAGAGTGTTGATGAAACACATAAAATGCATCGGGATTGAATACAACAGTCACCATGCGCACTTCCCTCCCAGGGAGTAATTTCTCAAACAATCTACGCTTTGATTGTTCCCTGGAAGACCAGTAGTAGTTTCCGATGCACTTCTGGTGGCATTCTGTAATGTCTAGACTATCAGAGTGTTGATGAAACACAGTAATTGCCTCGGGATTGAATAAAACAGTCACCATGCTCACTTTCCTCCATGGGAGTAATGTCTCAAGCAGTCTACGCTTTGATCGTTCCCGGAAAGACCAGTATTACTTTCCGATGCACATCTGGAGGCATTCTGTAATCTGTGGACTATCAGAGTGTTGATGAAACACAGAAATTCCATCGGGATTGCATACAACAGTCACCATGCGCTGTTTCTTCCATAAAAGCAATGTCTCCAACGGTCTACGCTTTATTCGTTCCCTGGAAGACAAGTAGTAGTTTCCGATGCCCATCTGGAGGCATTCTGTAATCTGTGGACTATCAGAGGGTTGATGAAACACAGAAATTACATCGGGATTGAATAAAACAGACACCATCCGCAATTTCCTCCATGGGTGTAATGTCTCAAACAGTCTACGCTTTGATCGTTCCCTGGAAGACCAGTAGTAGTTTCCAATGCACATCTGGAGGCATTCTGTAATCTGTGGACTATCAGAGTGTTGATGAAACACAGAAATTGCTTCGGGATTGAATACAACAGTCACAATGCGCACTTTCCCCCATAGGAGTAATTCTCAAGCAGTCTACGCATTGATCGTTCCCTGGAAGACCAGTAGTATTTCCTATGCACATCTGGTGGCATTCTGTAATCTGTGGACTATCAGAGTGTTGATGAAACACAGAAATTGCATCGGGATTGAATACAACAGTCACCATGCGCACTTTCATCCATGGGAGTAATGTCTCAAGCAGTCTACGCTTTGATCGTTCCCGGGTAGACCAGTAGTAGTTTCCGAAGTACATCTCGTGGCATTCTGTAATCTGTGGACTATCAGAGTGTTGATAAAACACAGAAAATGCTTCGGGATTGAATACAACAGTCACCATGCGTACATTCCTCCATAAAAGTAATGTCTCAAACAGCCTACGCTTTGATCGTTTCCTGGAAGACCAGTAGTAGTTTCCGATGCACATCTGGAGGCATTCTGTAGTCTGTGTACTATCAGAGTCTTGATGAAACACAGAAATTGCATCGGGATTGAATACAACAGTCACCATGGGCTGTTTCTTCCATAAAAGCAATGTCTCAAACAGTCTACGCTTTATTCGTTCCCTGGAAGCCCAGTAGTAGTTTCCGATGCACATCTGGAGGCATTCTGTAATCTGTGGAGTATCAGAGACTTGATGAAACACAGAAATTGCATCGGGATGGAATAAAACAGTCACCATCCGCAATTTCCTCCATGTGTGTAATGTCTGAAACAGTCTACGCTTTGATCGTTCCCTGGAAGACCAGTAGTAGTTTCCGATGCACATCTGGAGGCATTCTTTAATCTGTGGACTATCAGAGTGTTGATAAAACACAGAAATTGTATCACTGTTGAATACGACACTCACCATGTGCATCTTCCTCCATGGGAGTAATGTCTCAAACAGTCTACGCTTTGTTCGTTCCCTGGAAGACCAGTAGTAGTTTCCGATGCACATCTGGTGGCATTCTGTAATCTGAGGACTATCAGAGTGTTGATGAAACACAGAAATTGCATCAGGATGGAATACAACAGTCACAATGCGCACTTTCCTCCACGGGAGGTATGTCTCAAACAGTCTGCGGTTTGATCGTTCCCTGGAAGACCAGTAGTAGTTTCCGATGCACATCTGGTGGCATTCTGTAATCCGAGGACTATCAGAGTGTTGATGAAACACAAAAATTGCATCGGGATTGAATACAATAGTCACCATGCGCACTTTCCTCAACGGTAGTAATGTCTCAAACTGTCTACGATTTGATCGTTCCCTGGAAGACCAGTAGTAGTTTCCGATGAACATCTTTAGGCATTCTGTAATCTGTTCACTATCACAGTGTTGATGAAACACAGAAATTGCATCGGGATTGAATACAACAGTCACCAAGCGCACATTCCTATACAGGTTTAAAGTCTCAAACAGTCTACGCTTTGATCGTTCCCTGGAAGACCAGTAGTAGTTTCCGATGCAAATCTGGTGGCATACTGTAATTTGTAGACTATCATAATGTTGATGAAACACAGAAAATGCATCGGGATTGAATACAACAGTCACCATGCGCACTTTATTTTATGGGAGTCATGTCTCAAACAGTCTTCGCTTTGATCGTTATCTGGAAGAGCAGCAGTAGTTTCCGTTACACATCAGGAGGCTTTCTGTAATCTGTGGACTATCAGAGTGTTGATGAAACACAGAAATTACATCTGGATTGAATACAACAGTCACCATGTGCACTTTCCTCCATGGGAGTAATTCTCAAGCTGTCTACGCTTTGATCGTTCCCTGGAAGACAGTAGTAGCTTCCGATGCACATCTCGTGGCATTCTGTAATCTGTGGACTATCAGAGTGTTGATGAAACACAGATATTCCATCGGGATTGAATACAACAGTAACCATGCAAACTTTCCTCCATGGGAGTAATGTCTCAAACAGTCTACGCTTTGATCGTTCGCAGGAAGACCAGTAGTTGTTTGCGATGCACATCTGGAGGCATTCTGTAATCTGTGGACTATCAGAGTGTTGATGAAACACAGAAATTGCATCGGGATTGAATAAAACAGTCACCATGCGCAGTTTCCTCCATGGGAGTAATGTCTCAAACAGTCTTCGCTTTGATCGTTCCCTGGAAGACCAGTAGTAGTTTCCGATGCACATCTGGAGGCTTTCTGTAATCTGTGGACTATCAGAGTGTTGATGAAACACAGACATTGCCTCGGGATTGAATACAACAGTCAGCATGCGCACTTTCCTCCATGGGAGTAATTCTCAAACAGTCTACGATTTGATCGTTCCCTGGAGGACCAGTAGTAGTTTCCGATGCATATTTTACGCCATTCTGTAAACTGTGGACTATCAGAGTATTGATGAAACACAGAAAATGCATCGGGAATGAATACAACAGTCACCATGCGCACTTTCCTCCACGGGAGGTATGTCTCAAACAGTCTACGCTTTGATCGTTCCCTGGAAGACCTGTTGTAGTTTCCGATGCACATCTGGTGACATTCTGTAATCTGCGGACTATCGGAGTGTTGATGAAACACAGAAATTGCTTCGGGATTGAATACAACAGTCACCATCCGCACTTTCCTGCATGGGATTAATTATCAAACAGTCTACGCTTTGATCGATCCCTGGAAGACCAGTAGTAGTTTCCGATGCACATCTCGTTGCATTCTGCAATTTGTGGACTATCAGAGTGTTGATGAAACACAGAAAATGCATCGGGATTGAATACAACAGTCACCATGCGCACTTTCCTCCATGGGAGTAATGTCTCAAAGAGTTTACATTTTGTTCGTTCCCTGGAGGACGAGTAGTAGTTTCCGATGCACATCTGGATTCATTCTGTAATCTGTGGCCTATCAGAGTGTTGATGAAACACAGAAATTGCATCGGGATTGAATACAACAGTCACCATGCGCACTTTCCTCCATGGGAGTAATGTCCCAAACAGTCAACGTTTTGATCGTTCCCTGGAAGACCAGTAGTAGTTTCCGATGAACATCTGAAGGCTTTCTGTAATCTGTGGAGTATCAGAGTGTTGATGAAACACATAAAATGCATCGGGATTGAATACAACAGTCACCATGCGCACTTCCCTCCCAGGGAGTAATTTCTCAAACAATCTACGCTTTGATTGTTCCCTGGAAGACCAGTAGTAGTTTCCGATGCACTTCTGGTGGCATTCTGTAATGTCTAGACTATCAGAGTGTTGATGAAACACAGTAATTGCCTCGGGATTGAATAAAACAGTCACCATGCTCACTTTCCTCCATGGGAGTAATGTCTCAAGCAGTCTACGCTTTGATCGTTCCCGGAAAGACCAGTATTACTTTCCGATGCACATCTGGAGGCATTCTGTAATCTGTGGACTATCAGAGTGTTGATGAAACACAGAAATTCCATCGGGATTGCATACAACAGTCACCATGCGCTGTTTCTTCCATAAAAGCAATGTCTCAAACGGGCTACGCTTTATTCGTTCCCAGGAAGACAAGTAGTAGTTTCCGATGCCCATCTGGAGGCATTCTGTAATCTGTGGACTATCAGAGGGTTGATGAAACACAGAAATTACATCGGGATTGAATAAAACAGTCACCATCCGCAATTTCCTCCATGGGTGTAATGTCTGAAACAGTCTACGCTTTGATCGTTCCCAGGGAAGACCAGTAGTAGTTTCCGATTAACATCTGGAGGCATTCTGTAATCTGTGGACTTTCAGAGTGTTGATGCAACACAGAAATTGCATCGGGATTGATTACATCAGTCACCATGCGCACTTTCCTCCATAGGAGTAATGTCCCAAACAGTCTACGATTTGATCGTTCCCTGGAAGACCAGTAGTATTTCCTATGCACATCTGGTGGCATTCTGTAATCTGTGGACTATCAGAGTGTTGATGAAACACAGAAATTGCATCGGGATTGAATACAACAGTCACCATGCGCACTTTCATCCATGGGAGTAATGTCTCAAGCAGTCTACGCTTTGATCGTTCCCGGGTAGACCAGTAGTAGTTTCCGAAGTACATCTCGTGGCATTCTGTAATCTGTGGACTATCAGAGTGTTGATAAAACACAGAAAATGCTTCGGGATTGAATACAACAGTCACCATGCGTACATTCCTCAATAAAAGTAATGTCTCAAACAGCCTACGCTTTGATCGTTTCCTGGAAGACCAGTAGTAGTTTCCGATGCACATCTGGAGGCATTCTGTAGTCTGTGTACTATCAGAGTCTTGATGAAACACAGAAATTGCATCGGGATTGAATACAACAGTCACCATGGGCTGTTTCTTCCATTAAAGCAATGTCTCAAACAGTCTACGCTTTATTCGTTCCCTGGAATCCCAGTAGTAGTTTCCGATGCACATCTGGAGGCATTCTGTAATCTGTGGAGTATCAGAGACTTGATGAAACACAGAAATTGCATCGGGATTGAATAAAACAGTCACCATCCGCAATTTCCTCCATGTGTGTAATGTCTGAAACAGTCTACGCTTTGATCGTTCCCTGGAAGACCAGTAGTAGTTTCCGATGCACATCTGGAGGCATTCTTTAATCTGTGGACTATCAGAGTGTTGATAAAACACAGAAATTGTATCACTGTTGAATACGACACTCACCATGTGCATCTTCCTCCATGGGAGTAATGTCTCAAACAGTCTACGCTTTGTTCGTTCCCTGGAAGACCAGTAGTAGTTTCCGATGCACATCTGGAGGCATTCTGTAATCTGTGGACTATCAGAGTGTTGATGAAACACAGAAATTGCATCGGGATGGAATACAACAGTCACAATGCGCACTTTCCTCCACGGGAGGTATGTCTCAAACAGTCTGCGGTTTGATCGTTCCCTGGAAGACCAGTAGTAGTTTCCGATGCACATCTGGTGGCATTCTGTAATCTGAGGACTATCAGAGTGTTTATGAAACACAGAAATTGCATCGGGATTGAATACAATAGTCACCATGCGCACTTTCCTCAACGGTAGTAATGTCTCAAACAGTCTACGATTTGATCGTTCCCTGGAAGACCAGTAGTAGTTTCCGATGAACATCTTTAGGCATTCTGTAATCTGTTCACTATCACAGTGTTGATGAAACACAGAAATTGCATCGGGATTGAATACAACAGTCACCAAGCGCACATTCCTATACAGGTTTAAAGTCTCAAACAGTCTACGCTTTGATCGTTCCCTGGAAGACCAGTAGTAGTTTCCGATGCACATCTGGTGGCATACTGTAATTTGTAGACTATCAGAATGTTGATGAAACACAGAAAATGCATCGGGATTGAATACAACAGTCACCATGCGCACTTTATTCCATGGGAGTCATGTCTCAAACAGTCTTCGCTTTGATCGTTATCTGGAAGAGCAGCAGTAGTTTCCGTTACACATGAGGAGGCTTTCTGTAATCTGTGGACTATCAGAGTGTTGATGAAACACAGAAATTACATCTGGATTGAATACAACAGTCACCATGTGCACTTTCCTCCATGGGAGTAATGTCTCAAACAGTCTTCGCTTTGATCGTTCCCTGGAAGACCAGTAGTAGTTTCCGATGCACATCTGGAGGCTTTCTGTAATCTGTGGACTATCAGAGTGTTGATGAAACACAGACATTGCCTCGGGATTGAATACAACAATCAGCATGCGCACTTTCCTCCATGGGAGTAATTCTCAAACAGTCTACGATTTGATCGTTCCCTGGAAGACCAGTAGTAGTTTCCGATGCACATCTGGAGGCTTTCTGTAATCTGTGGACTATCAGAGTGTTGATGAAACACAGACATTGCCTCGGGATTGAATACAACAATCAGCATGCGCACTTTCCTCCATGGGAGTAATTCTCAAACAGTCTACGATTTGATCGTTCGCAGGAAGACCAGTAGTTGTTTGCGATGCACATCTGGAGGCATTCTGTAATCTGTGGACTATCGGAGTGTTGATGAAACACAGAAATTGCATCGGGATTGAATAAAACAGTCACCATGCGCAGTTTCCTCCATGGGAGTAATGTCTCAAACAGTCTTCGCTTTGATCGTTCCCTGGAAGACCAGTAGTAGTTTCCGATGCACATCTGGAGGCTTTCTGTAATCTGTGGACTATCAGAGTGTTGATGAAACACAGACATTGCCTCGGGATTGAATACAACAATCAGCATGCGCACTTTCCTCCATGGGAGTAATTCTCAAACAGTCTACGATTTGATCGTTCCCTGGAGGACCAGTAGTAGTTTCCGATGCATATTTTACGCCATTCTGTAAACTGTGGACTATCAGAGTATTGATGAAACACAGAAAATGCATCGGGAATGAATACAACAGTCACCATGCGCACTTTCCTCCACGGGAGGTATGTCTCAAACAGTCTACGCTTTGATCGTTCCCTGGAAGACCTGTTGTAGTTTCCGATGCACATCTGGTGGCATTCTGTAATCTGCGGACTATCGGAGTGTTGATGAAACACAGAAATTGCTTCGGGATTGAATACAACAGTCACCATCCGCACTTTCCTGCATGGGATTAATTATCAAACAGTCTACGCTTTGATCGATCCCTGGAAGACCAGTAGTAGTTTCCGATGCACATCTCGTTGCATTCTGCAATTTGTGGACTATCAGAGTGTTGATGAAACACAGAAAATGCATCGGGATTGAATACAACAGTCACCATGCGCACTTTCCTCCATGGGAGTAATGTCTCAAAGAGTTTACATTTTGTTCGTTCCCTGGAGGACGAGTAGTAGTTTCCGATGCACATCTGGATTCATTCTGTAATCTGTGGCCTATCAGAGTGTTGATGAAACACAGAAATTGCATCGGGATTGAATACAACAGTCACCATGCTCACTTTCCTCCATGGGAGTAATGTCTCAAGCAGTCTACGCTTTTATCGTTCCCGGAAAGACCAGTATTACTTTCCGATGCACATCTGGAGGCATTCTGTAATCTGTGGACTATCAGAGTGTTGATGAAACACAGAAATTCCATCGGGATTGCATACAACAGTCACCATGCGCTGTTTCTTCCATAAAAGCAATGTCTCAAACGGTCTACGCTTTATTCGTTCCCTGGAAGACAAGTAGTAGTTTCCGATGCCCATCTGGAGGCATTCTGTAATCTGTGGACTATCAGAGGGTTGATGAAACACAGAAATTACATCGGGATTGAATAAAACAGTCACCATCCGCAATTTCCTCCATGGGTGTAATGTCTGAAACAGTCTACGCTTTGATCGTTCCCAGGGAAGACCAGTAGTAGTTTCCGATTAACATCTGGAGGCATTCTGTAATCTGTGGACTTTCAGAGTGTTGATGCAACACAGAAATTGCATCGGGATTGATTACATCAGTCACCATGCGCACTTTCCTCCATAGGAGTAATGTCCCAAACAGTCTACGATTTGATCGTTCCCTGGAAGACCAGTAGTAGTTTCCGATGCACATCTGGATGCATTCTGTAATCTGTGGACTATCAGAGTGTTGATGAAACATAGAAATTGTATCGAGTTTGAATACAACACTCACCATGTGCACCTTCCTCCATTTGAGTAATGTCTCAAACAGTCTACGCATTGATCGTTCCCTGGAAGACCAGTAGTAGTTTCCGATGCACATCTGGAGGAATTCTGTAATCTGTGGACTATCAGAGTGTTGATGAAACACAGAAATTGCTTCGGGATTGAATACAACAGTCACAATGCGCACTTTCCCCCATAAGAGTAATTCTCAAGCAGTCTACGCATTGATCGTTCCCTGGAAGACCAGTAGTATTTCCTATGCACATCTGGTGGCATTCTGTAATCTGTGGACTATCAGAGTGTTGATGAAACACAGAAATTGCATCGGGATTGAATACAACAGTCACCATGCGCACTTTCATCCATGGGAGTAATGTCTCAAGCAGTCTACGCTTTGATCGTTCCCGGGTAGACCAGTAGTAGTTTCCGAAGTACATCTCGTGGCATTCTGTAATCTGTGGACTATCAGAGTGTTGATAAAACACAGAAAATGCTTCGGGATTGAATACAACAGTCACCATGCGTACATTCCTCCATAAAAGTAATGTCTCAAACAGTCTACGCTTTGATCGTTTCCTGGAAGACCAGTAGTAGTTTCCGATGCACATCTGGAGGCATTCTGTAATCTGTGGAGTATCAGAGACTTGATGAAACACAGAAATTGCATCGGGATTGAATAAAACAGTCACCATCCGCAATTTCCTCCATGTGTGTAATGTCTGAAACAGTCTACGCTTTGATCGTTCCCTGGAAGACCAGTAGTAGTTTCCGATGCACATCTGGAGGCATTCTTTAATCTGTGGACTATCAGAGTGTTGATAAAACACAGAAATTGTATCACTGTTGAATACGACACTCACCATGTGCATCTTCCTCCATGGGAGTAATGTCTCAAACAGTCTACGCTTTGTTCGTTCCCTGGAAGACCAGTAGTAGTTTCCGATGCACATCTGGAGGCATTCTGTAATCTGTGGACTATCAGAGTGTTGATGAAACACAGAAATTGCATCGGGATGGAATACAACAGTCACAATGCGCACTTTCCTCCACGGGAGGTATGTGTCAAACAGTCTGCGGTTTGATCGTTCCCTGGAAGACCAGTAGTAGTTTCCGATGCACATCTGGTGGCATTCTGTAATCTGAGGACTATCAGAGTGTTGATGAAACACAGAAATTCCATCGGGATTGAATACAACAGTCACCAAGCGCACATTCCTATACAGGTTTAAAGTCTCAAACAGTCTACGCTTTGATCGTTCCCTGGAAGACCAGTAGTAGTTTCCGATGCACATCTGGTGGCATACTGTAATTTGTAGACTATCAGAATGTTGATGAAACACAGAAAATGCATCGGGATTGAATATAACAGTCAGCATGCGCACTTTCCTCCATGGGAGTAATTCTCAAACAGTCTACGATTTGATCGTTCCCTGGAGGACCAGTAGTAGTTTCCGATGCATATTTTACGCCATTCTGTAAACTGTGGACTATCAGAGTATTGATGAAACACAGAAAATGCATCGGGAATGAATACAACAGTCACCATGCGCACTTTCCTCCACGGGAGGTATGTCTCAAACAGTCTACGCTTTGATCGTTCCCTGGAAGACCTGTTGTAGTTTCCGATGCACATCTGGTGGCATTCTGTAATCTGCGGACTATCGGAGTGTTGATGAAACACAGAAACTGCTTCGGGATTGAATACAACAGTCACCATCCGCACTTTCCTGCATGGGATTAATTATCAAACAGTCTACGCTTTGATCGATCCCTGGAAGACCAGTTGTAGTTTCCGATGCACATCTCGTTGCATTCTGCAATTTGTGGACTATCAGAGTGTTGATGAAACACAGAAAATGCATCGGGATTGAATACAACAGTCACCATGCGCACTTTCCTCCATGGGAGTAATGTCTCAAAGAGTTTACATTTTGTTCGTTCCCTGGAGGACGAGTAGTAGTTTCCGATGCACATCTGGATTCATTCTGTAATCTGTGGCCTATCAGAGTGTTGATGAAACACAGAAATTCCATCGGGATTGAATACAACTGTCACCATGCGCACATACCTCCATGGGAGTAATGTCTCAAACAGTTTACGCTTTGATCGTTCCCTGGAAGACCAGTAGTTGTTTCCGATGCACATCTGGTGGCATTCTGTAATCTGTGGACTATCAGAGTGTTGATGAAACATAGAAATTGCATCGGGGTTGAATACAACAGTCACCATGCGACCTTTCCTCCACGAGAGTAATGTCTCAAACGGTCTACGCTTTAATCGTTCCCTGGAAGACCAGTAGTAGTTTCGAAAGCACATCTGAAGGCATTCTGTTATCTGTGGACTATCACAATGTTGATGAAGCACAGAAATTGCATACGGATTGAATACAACAGTCACCATGCGGACTTTCCTATATGGAAGCAATGTCTCAAACAGTCTACGCTTTGATCGTTTCCTGGGAGTTCAGTAGTAGTTTTCGATGCACATCTGGTGGCATTTTGTAATCTGTAGACTATCAGAGTGTTGATGAAACACAGAAATTGCATCGGGATTGAATACAACAGTCACCATGCGCACTTTATTCCATGGGAGTCATGTCTCAAACAGTCTTCGCTTTGATCGTTATCTGGAAGAGCAGCAGTAGTTTCCGTTACACATGAGGAGGCTTTCTGTAATCTGTGGACTATCAGAGTGTTGATGAAACACAGAAATTACATCTGGATTGAATACAACAGTCACCATGTGCACTTTCCTCCATGGGAGTAATTCTCAAGCTGTCTACGCTTTGATCGTTCCCTGGAAGACAGTAGTAGTTTCCGATGCACATCTCGTGGCATTCTGTAATCTGTGGACTATCAGAGTGTTGATGAAACACAGAAAATGCATCGGGATTGAATACAACATTCACCATGCGCACTTTCCTCCATGGGAGTAATGTCTCAAAGAGTTTACACATTGATCGTTCCCTGGAAGACCAGTAGTAGTTTCCGATGCACATCTGGAGGCATTCTGTAATCTGTGGACTATTAGAGTGTTGATGAAACACAGAAATTGCATCGGGATTGAATACAACAATCACCATGCGCACATTCCTACATAAAAGTAATGTCTCAAACAGTCTACGCTTTGATCGTTCCCTGGAAGACCTGTAGTAGATTCCGATGAACATCTGGAGGCATTCTGTAATCTGTGGACTATCAGAGTGTTGATGAAACACAGATATTCCATCGGGATTGAATACAACAGTAACCATGCAAACTTTCCTCCATGGGAGTAATGTCTCAAACAGTCTACGCTTTGATCGTTCGCAGGAGGACCAGTAGTTGTTTGCGATGCACATCTGGAGGCATTCTGTAATCTGTGGACTATCAGAGTGTTGATGAAACACAGAAATTGCATCGGGATTGAATAAAACAGTCACCATGCGCAGTTTCCTCCATGGGAGTAATGTCTCAAACAGTCTTCGCTTTGATCGTTCCCTGGAAGACCAGTAGTAGTTTCCGATGCACATCTGGAGGCTTTCTGTAATCTGTGGACTATCAGAGTGTTGATGAAACACAGACATTGCCTCGGGATTGAATACAACAGTCAGCATGCGCACTTTCCTCCATGGGAGTAATTCTCAAACAGTCTACGATTTGATCGTTCCCTGGAGGACCAGTAGTAGTTTCCGATGCATATTTTACGCCATTCTGTAAACTGTGGACTATCAGAGTATTGATGAAACACAGAAAATGCATCGGGAATGAATACAACAGTCACCATGCGCACTTTCCTCCACGGGAGGTATGTCTCAAACAGTCTACGCTTTGATCGTTCCCTGGAAGACCTGTTGTAGTTTCCGATGCACATCTGGTGGCATTCTGTAATCTGCGGACTATCGGAGTGTTGATGAAACACAGAAACTGCTTCGGGATTGAATACAACAGTCACCATCCGCACTTTCCTGCATGGGATTAATTATCAAACAGTCTACGCTTTGATCGATCCCTGGAAGACCAGTAGTAGTTTCCGATGCACATCTCGTTGCATTCTGCAATTTGTGGACTATCAGAGTGTTGATGAAACACAGAAAATGCATCGGGATTGAATACAACAGTCACCATGCGCACTTTCCTCCATGGGAGTAATGTCTCAAAGAGTTTACATTTTGTTCGTTCCCTGGAGGACGAGTAGTAGTTTCCGATGCACATCTGGATTCATTCTGTAATCTGTGGCCTATCAGAGTGTTGATGAAACACAGAAATTCCATCGGGATTGAATACAACTGTCACCATGCGCACATTCCTCCATGGGAGTAATGTCTCAAACAGTCTACGCTTTGATCGTTCCCTGGAAGACCAGTAGTTGTTTCCGATGCACATCTGGTGGCATTCTGTAATCTGTGGACTATCAGAGTGTTGATGAAACATAGAAATTGCATCGGGGTTGAATACAACAGTCACCATGCGACCTTTCCTCCACGAGAGTAATGTCTCAAACGGTCTACGCTTTAATCGTTCCCTGGAAGACCAGTAGTAGTTTCGAAAGCACATCTGAAGGCATTCTATTATCTGTGGACTATCACAATGTTGATGAAGCACAGAAATTGCATACGGATTGAATACAACAGTCACCATGCGGACTTTCCTATATGGAAGCAATGTCTCAAACAGTCTACGCTTTGATCGTTTCCTGGGAGTTCAGTAGTAGTTTTCGATGCACATCTGGTGGCATTTTGTAATCTGTAGACTATCAGAGTGTTGATGAAACACAGAAATTGCATCGGGATTGAATACAACAGTCACCATGCGCACATTCCTCCATGGGAGTAATGTCTCAAACAGACTACGCTTTGATCGTTCCCTGGAAGGCCAGTAGTAGTTTCCGAAGCACATCTGGAATCATTCTGTAATCTGTGGACCTTCAAAGTGTGGATTGAAACACAGAAATTGCCTTGGGATTGAATACAACAGTCACCATGCGCACTTTCCTTCATGGGAGTAAAGTCTCAAACAGTCTAAGCTTTGATCGTTCCCTGTAAGACCAGTAGTAGTAACCGATGCAAATCTGGAGGCATTCTGTAATCTGTGTAATATCAGAGTTTTGATGAAACACAGAAGTTGCATCGGGATTGAATACAACAGTCACCATGCGCACTTTCCTCCATGGAAGTAATGTCTCTAACAGTCTACGCCTTGATCATTCCCTGGAAGACCAGTAGTAGTTTCCGATGCACATCTGGAGTCATTCTGTAATCTGTGGACTATCAGACTGTTGATGAAACACAGAAATTGCATCGGGATTGAATACAACAGTCACCATGCGCACTTTCCTCCATGAGGGTAATTCTCAAACAGTCTACGCTTTCATTGTTCCCTGGAAGACCAGTAGTAGTTTCCGATGCTCATCTGGAATCATTCTGTAATCTGTGGACCTTCAAAGTGTGGATTGAAACACAGAATTTGCCTCGGGATTGAATACAACAGTCACCATGCTCACTTTCCTCCATGGGAGTAATGTCTCTAACAGTCTACGCTTTGATCGTTCCCTGGAAGACCAGTAGTAGTTTCCGAAGCACATCTGGAGGCAATCTGTAATCTGTGGACTGCCAGAGTGTTGATGAGACACAGATATTGCAGCGGGATTGAATACAGCAGACACCATGCCCACTTTCCACCATGAGGTATTTCTCAAACAGTCTACGCTTTGATCGTTCCCTGGAAGACAAGTAGTAGTTTCCGATGCACATCTCGAGGCATTTTGTAATCTCTGGACCTTTAAAGTGTGGATTGAAACACAGAAATTGCCTCGGGATTGAATACAACAGTCACCATGCGCACTTTCCTCCATGGGAGTAATGTCTCAAACAGTCTACGCTTTGATCGTTCCCTGGAAAACCAGTAGTAGTTTCCGAAGCACATCTGGTGGCCATCTGTTGTCTGTGGACTTTCAGAGTGTTGAGGAAACACAGAAATAGCATCGGGATTGAATACAACAGTCACCATGCGCACTTTCCTCCATGGGGATAATTCTCAAACAGTCTACTCTCTGATCGTTCCCTTGAAGACCAGTAGTAGTTTCTGATGCACATCTGGAATCATTCTGTAATCTGTGGACCTACAAAGTGTGGATTGAAACACAGAAATTGCGTCCGGATTGAATACAACAGTCACCATGCGCACATTCCTCCATGGGAGTAATGTCTCTAACAGTCTACGCTTTGATCGTTCCCTGGAAGACCAGTAGTAGTTTCCGAAGCACATCTGGAGGCAATCTGTAATCTGTGGACTGTCAGAGTGTTGATGAAACACAGATATTTCAGCGGAATTGAATACAACAGACACCATGCCCACTTTCTTCCATGGGGTAATTCTCAAACAGTCTACGCTTTGATCGTTCCCTGGAAGACCAGTAGTAGTTCCGATGCACATCTGGAGGCATTTTGAAATCTCTGGACCATTAAAGTGTGGATTGAAACACAAAAATTGCATCGGAATTGAATATAACAGTCACCATGCGCACTTTCCTCCATGGGAGTAATGTCTCTATAAGTCTACGCTTTGATCGTTCCCTGGAAGACCAGTAGTAGTTTCCGATGCACATCTGGAGGCAATCTGTTATCTGTGGAATATCAGAGTGTTGATGAAACACAGAAATTGCATCGGGATTGAATACAACAGTCACCATGCACACTTTCCTCCATAAAAGTAAAGTCTCAAACAGTATACGCTTTGATCATTCCCTGGAAGACCAGTAGTAGTTTCCGATGCACATCTGGAAGCATTCTGTAATCTGTGGACTATCTTAGTGTTGATGAAACACAGAAATTGCATCGGAATTGAATATAACAGTCACCATACGCACTTCCCTCCATGGGAGTAATGTCTCTATCAGTCTACGCTTTGATCGTTCCCTGGAAGACCAGTAGTAGTTTCCGAAGCACATCTGGCGGCAATCTGTAATCTGTGGACTGTCAGAGTGTTGATGAAACACAGATATTGCAGCGGGAATGAATACAACAGACACCATGCCCACTTTCCTCCATGGGGTAATTCTCAAACAGTCTACGCTTTGATCGTTCCCTGGGAGACCAGTAGTAGTTTCCGATGCACATCTGGAGACATTTTGGAATCACTGGAACTTTAAAGTGTGAATTGAAACACAGAAATTGCCTGGGGATTGAATACAAAAGTCACTATGCGCACATTCCTTCATGGGAGTAATGTCTCCAACAGTCTACGCTTTGATCGTTCCCTGGAAGACCAGTAGTAGTTTCCGATGCACATCTGGAGGCAATCTGTTATCTGTGGAATATCAGAGTGTTGATGAAACACAGAAATTGCATCGGGATTGAATACAACAGTCACCATGCACACTTTCCTCCATAAAAGTAAAGTCTCAAACAGTATACGCTTTGATCATTCCCTGGAGACCAGTAGTAGTTTCCGATGCACATCTGGAAGCATTCTGTAATCTGTGGACTATCTGAGTTTTGATGAAACACAGAAATTGCATCGGAATTGAATATAACAGTCACTATGCGCACTTTCCTCCATGGGAGTAACCCTGAAACAGTCTACGCTTTGATCGTTCCCTAGAAGACCAGTAGTAGTTTCCGATGCACATCTGGAAGAATTCTGTAATCTGTGGACTACCTGAGTGTTGATGAAACACAGAAATTGCATCGGAATTGAATATAACAGTCACCATGTGCACTTTCCTCCATGGGAGTAATGTCTCTAACAGTCTACGATTTGATCATTCCCTGGAATACCTGTAGTAGTTTCCGATGCACATCTGGAAGCATTCTGTAATCTGTGGACTATCTGAGTGTTGATGAAACACAGAAATTGCATCAGAATTGAATATAACAGTCACCATGCGCACTTTCCTCCATGGGAGTAATGTCTCTAATAGTCTACACTTTGATCGTTCCCTGGAAGTCCAGTAGTAGTTTCCGATGCACATCTGGAGGCTTTCTGTAATCTGAAGACTAAGAAACACAGAAATTGCATCGGGATTGAATACAACAGTCTCCTTGCGCAGTTTCCTCCATGGGAGTAATGTCTCAAACAGTCTACGCTTTGATCGTTCCCTGGAAGACCAGTAGTAGTTTCCGATGCACATCTGGAGGCATTCTGTAACCTGTGCACTACTAGAGTGTTGGTGAAACACAGAAATTCATCGGGATTGAATACAACAATCACCATGCGCACTTTCCTCCATGGGAGTAATGTATCAAACAGTCTACGTTTTGATCGTTCCATTTAAGATCAGTAGTAGATTCCGATGCACATCTGGAGGCATACTGTAATCTGTGGACTATCAGAGTGTTGATGAAACACAGAAACTGCATCGGGATTGAATACAACAGTCACCATGCGCACCTTCCTCAATGGGAGTAATGTCTCTAATAGTCTACGCTTTGATCGTTCCCTGGAAGACCAGTAGTAGTTTGCGATGCCCATCTGGTGGCATTCTGTAATCTGTGGACTATCAGGGTGTTGATGAAACACAGAAATTGCATCGGGATTGAATACAACTGTCACCATGCGCACTTTCCTCCGTAAAAGTAATGTCTCAAACAGTCTACGCTTTGATCGTTCCCTGGAGGACCAAAAGTAGTTTCCGATGCACATCTGGAGGCATTCTGTAATCTGTGGGCTATCAGAGTGTTGATGAAACACAGAAATTGCATCGGGATTGAATACAACAGTCACCATGCGCACTTTCCTCAACGGGAGTAATGTCTCAAACAATCTACACTTTGATCACTCCCTGGAAGACCAGTAGTAGTTTCCGATACACACCTGGTGGCATTCTGTAATGTGTAGACTATCAGAGTGTTAATAAACACAGTAAATGCACCGGGATTCAATACAACAGTCACCATGCGCACTTTCCTCCATGGGAGTAATGTCTCTAATTGTCTACGCTTTGATCGTTCCCTGGAAGTCCAGTAGTAGTTTCCGATGCACATCTGGAGGCTTTCTGTAATCTGTGGACTATCAGAGTGTTGATGAAACACAGAAATTGCATCGGGATTGAATACAACAGTCTCCATGCGCAGTTTCCTCCATGGGCGTAATGTCTCAAACAGTCTACGCTTTGATCGTTCCCTGGAAGACCAGTAGTAGTTTCCGATGCACATCTGGAGGCAATCTGTTATCTATGGATTATTAGAGTGTTGGTGAAACACAGAAATTCATCGGGATTGAATACAACAATCACCATGCGCACTTTCCTCCATGGGAGTAATGTCTCAAACAGTCTACGTTTTGATCGTTCCATGGAAGATCAGTAGTAGATTCCGATGCACATCTGGAGGCTTTCTGTAATCTGTGGACTATCAGAGTGTTGATGAAACACAGATATTGCATCGGGATTGAATACAACACTCACCAACCGCATTTTCCTCCACGGGAGTAATGTCTCAAACGGTCAACGCTTTGATCGTTCACTGGAAGACCAGTAGTAGTTTCCGATGCACATCTGGTGGCATTCTGTAATCTGTAGACTATCAGAGTGTTGATGAAACACAGAAATTGCATCGGGATTGAATACAACAGTCACCATGCGCACTTTCCTCCATGGGAGCAATGTCTCAAACAGTCTACGCTTTGATCGTTTCCTGGGAGTTCAGTAGTAGTTTCCGATGCACATCTGGTGGCATTTTGTTATCTGTATACTATCAGAGTGTTGATGAAACACTGAAACTGCATCGGGATTGAGTACAACAGTCACCATGCGCACTTTCCTCCATGGGACTGATGTCTCAAACAGTCTACGCTTTGATCGTTCCCTGGAAGACCAGTAGTAGTTTCCGATGCACATCTGGAGGCAATCTGTTGTCTGTGGACTATCAGAGTGTTGATGAAACACAGAAATAGCATAGGGATTGAATACAACAGTCACCATGCGCTCTTTCCTCCATGGGAGTAAAGTCTCTAACAGTCTACGCATTGATCTTTCCCTGGAAGACCAGTGGCAGTTTCCGATGAACATCTCGAGGCTTTCTGTAATCTGTGGACTATCAGAGCGTTGATGGAACACAGAAATTGCATCGGGATTGAGTACAACAGTCACCATGCGCACTTTCCTCCATGGGATTTATGTCTCTAACAGTCTACGCTTTGATCGTTCCCTGGAAGACCAGTAGTAGTTTCCGAAGCACATCTGGAAGCAATCTGTTACCTGTGGACTATCAGAGTGTTGATGAAACACAGAAATTGCATCGGGATTGCGTACAACAGACACCATGCGCACTTTCCTCCGTGGGACTAATGTCTCAAACAGTGTACGCTTTGATCGTTCCCTGGAAGACCAGTAGTAGTTTCCGAAGCACATCTGGAGGCAATCTGTTGTCTGTGGACTATCAGACTGTTGATGAAACACAGAAATTGCAAAGGGATTGAATACAACAGTCACCATGCGCTGTTTCCTCCATGGGAGTAAAGTGTCTAACAGTCTACGCATTGATCTTTCCCTGGAAGGCCAGTGGTAGTTTCCGATGCACATCTCGAGGCTTTGTGTAATCTGTGGACTATCAGAGCGTTGATGAAACACAGAAATTGCATCGGGATTGAATACAACAGTCACCATGCGCACTTTCATCCATGGGGGTAATTCTCAAACAGTCTACGCTTTCATCGTTCCCTGGAAGACCAGTATTAGTTTCCGATGCACATCTGGAGTCATTCTGTAATCTGTGGACTATCAGAGTGTTGATGAAACACAGTAATTGCATCGGGACTGAATACAACGGTAACCATGCGCACTTTCCTCCATGTGTGTAATGTCTCAAGCAGTCTACGCTTTGATCCTTCCCTGGTAAACCAGTAGTAGTTTGCGATGCCCATCTGGTGGCATTCTGTAATCTGTGGACTATCTGAGTGTTGATGAAACACAGAAATTGCATCGCAATTGAATATAACAGTCACCATGCGCACTTTCCTCCATGGGAGTAATGTCTCTAACAGTCTACGATTTGATCAATCCCTGGAATACCTGTAGTAGTTTCCGATGCACATCTGGAAGCATTCTGTAATCTGTGGACTATCTGAGTGTTGATGAAACACAGAAATTGCATCGGAATTGAATATAACAGTCACCATGCGCACTTTCCTCTATGGGAGTAATGTCTCTAATAGTCTACACTTTGATCGTTCCCTGGAAGTCCAGTAGTAGTTTCCGATGCACATCTGGAGGCTTTCTGTAATCTGTGGACTATCAGAGTGTTGATGAAACACAGAAATTGCATCGGGATTGAATACAACAGTCTCCTTGCGCAGTTTCCTCCATGGGAGTTATGTCTGAAACAGTCTACGCTTTGATCGTTCCCTGGCAGACCAGTAGTAGTTTCCGATGCACTTCTGGAGGCATTCTGTAACCTGTGCACCACTAGAGTGTTGGTGAAACACAGAAATTCATCGGGATTGAATACAACAATTACCATGCGCACTTTCCTCCATGGGAGTAATGTCTCAAACAGTCTACGTTTTGATCGTTCCATTTAAGATCAGTAGTAGATTCCGATGCACATCTGGAGGAATACTGTAATCTGTGGACTATCAGAGTGTTGATGAAACACAGAAATTGCATCGGGATTGAATACAACAGTCACCATGCGCACCTTCCTCAATGGGAGTAATGTCTCTAATAGTCTACGCTTTGATCGTTCCCTGGAAGACCAGTAGTAGTTTGCGATGGCCATCTGGTGGCATTCTGTGATCTGTGGACTATCTGGGTGTTGATGAAACACAGAAATTGCATCGGGATTGAATACATCTGTCACCATGCGCACTTTCTTCCGTAAAAGTAATGTCTCAAACAGTCTACGCTTTGATCGTTTCCTGGGACTTCAGTAGTACTTTCCGATGCACATCTGGTGGCATTTTGTAATCTGTATACTATCAGAGTATTGATGAAACACAGATATTGCATCGGGATTGAGTACAACAGTGACCATGCGCACTTTCCTCCACGGAACTAATGTCTCAAACAGTCTACGCTTTTATCGTTCCCTGGAAGACCAGTAGAAGTTTCCGAAGCACATCTGGAGGCAATCTGTTGTCTGTGGACTATCAGAGTGTTGATGAAACACGTAAATTGCATAGGGATTGAATACAAAAGTCACCATGCACACTTTCCTCCATAAAAGTAAAGTCTCAAACAGTATACGCTTTGATCATTCCCTGGAAGACCAGTAGTAGTTTCCGATGCACATCTGGAGACATTCTGTAATCTGTGGACTATCTGAGTGTTGATGAAACACAGAAATTGCATCGGAGTTGAATATAACAGTCACCATGCGCACTTTCCTCCATGGGAGTAACCGTGAAACAGTCTACGCTTTGATCGTTCCCTAGATGACCAGTAGTAGTTTCCGATGCACATCTGGAGGCATTCTGTAATCTGTGGACTATATGAGTGTTGATGAAACACAGAAATTGCATCGGGATTGAATTCAACAGTCACCATGCGCACATTCCTCCATGGGAGTAATTGTCAAGCAGTCTACGCTTTGATCGTTCCCTGGAGGACCAAAAGTAGTTTCCGATGCACATCTGGAGGCATTCTGTAATCTGTGGGCTATCAGAGTGTTGATGAAACACAGAAATTGCATCGGGATTGAATACAACAGTCACCATGCGCACTTTCCTCAACGGGAGTATTGTCTCAAACAATCTACGCTTTGATCATTCCCTGGAAGACCAGTAGTAGTTTCCGATACACATCTGGTGGCATTCTGTAATGTGTAGACTATCAGAGTGTTAATGAAACACAGTATATGCACCGGGATTCAATACAACAGTCACCATGCGCACTTTCCTCCATGGGAGTAATGTCTCTAATAGTCTACGCTTTGATCGTTCCCTGGAAGTCCAGTAGTAGTTCCCGATGCACATCTGGAGGCTTTCTGTAATCTGTGGACTATCAGAGTGTTGATGAAACACAGAAATTGCATCGGGATTGAATACAACAGTCTCCATGCGCCGTTTCCTCCATGGGAGTAATGTCTCAAACAGTCAACGCTTTGATCGTTCCCTGGAAGACCAGTAGTAGTTTCCGATGCACATCTGGAGGCAATCTGTTATCTATGGACTATTAGGGTGTTGGAGAAACACAGAAATTCATCGGGATTGAATACAACAATCACCATGCGCACCTTCCTCCATGGGAGTAATGTCTCAAACAGTCTACGTTTTGATCGTTCCATGGAAGATCAGTAGTAGATTCCGATGCACATCTGGAGGCATTCTGTAATCTGTGGACTATCAGACTGTTGATGAAACACAGAAATTGCATCGGGATTGTAGACAACAGTCACCATGCGCACCTCCCTCAATGGGAGTAATGTCTCTAATAGTCTACGCTTTGATCGTTCCCTGGAAGACCAGTAGTAGTTTCCGATGCACATCTCGAGGCTTTCTGTAATCTGTGGATTATCAGAGTGTTGATGAAACACAGATATTGCATCGGGATTGAATACAACAGTCACCAACCGCATTTTCCTCCACGGGAGTAATGTCTCAAACGGTCAACGCTTTGATCGTTCACTGGAAGACCAGTAGTAGTTTCCGATGCACATCTGGTGGCATTCTGTAATCTGTAGACTATCAGAGTGTTGATGAAACACAGAAATTGCATCGGGATTGAATACAACAGTCACCATGCGCACTTTCCTCCATGGGGGCAATGTCTCAAACAGTCTACGCTTTGATCGTTTCCTGGGAGTTCAGTAGTAGTTTCCGATGCACATCTGGTGGCATTTTGTTATCTGTATACTATCAGAGTGTTGATGAAACACTGAAACTGCATCGGGATTGAGTACAACAGTCACCATGCGCACTTTCCTCCATGGGACTGATGTCTCAAACAGTCTACGCTTTGATCGTTCCCTGGAAGACCAGTAGTAGTTTCCGAAGCACATCTGGAGGCAAACTGTTGTCTGTGGACTATCAGAGTGTTGATGAAACACAGAAATAGCATAGGGATTGAATACAACAGTCAACATGCGCTCTTTCCTCCATGGGAGTAAAGTCTCTAACAGTCTACGCATTGATCTTTCCCTGGAAGACCAGTGGCAGTTTCCGATGCACATCTCGAGGCTTTCTGTAATCTGTGGACTATCAGAGCGTTGATGAAACACAGAAATTGCATCGGGATTGAGTACAACAGTCACCATGCGCACTTTCCTCCATGTAATTAATGTCTCTAACAGTCTACGCTTTGATCGTTCCCTGGAAGACCAGTAGTAGTTTCCGAAGCACATCTGGAAGCAATCTGTTACCTGTGGACTATCAGAGTGTTGATGAAACACAGAAATTGCATCGGGATTGCGTACAACAGACACCATGCGCACTTTCCTCCGTGGGACTAATGTCTCAAACAGTGTACGCTTTGATCGTTCCCTGGAAGACCAGTAGTAGTTTCCGAAGCACATATGGAGGCAATCTGTTGTCTGTGGACTATCAGGGTGTTGATGAAACACAGAAATTGCAAAGGGATTGAATACAACAGTCACCATGCGCTGTTTCCTCCATGGGAGTAAAGTGTCTAACAGTCTACGCATTGATCTTTCCCTGGAAGGCCAGTGGTAGTTTCCGATGCACATCTCGAGGCTTTGTGTAATCTGTGGAATATCAGAGCGTTGATGAAACACAGAAATTGCATCGGGATTGAATACAACAGTCACCATGCGCACTTTCCTCCATAGGGGTAATTCTCAAACAGTCTACGCTTTCATCGTTCCCTGGAAGACCAGTAGTAGTTTCCGATGCACATCTGGAGTCATTCTGTAATCTGTGGACTATCAGAGTGTTGATGAAACACAGTAATTGCATCGGGACTGAATACAACGGTAACCATGCGCACTTTCCTCCATGGGTGTAATGTCTCAAGCAGTCTACACTTTGATCTTTCCCTGGAAAACCTGTAGTAGTTTGCGATGCCCATCTGGTGGCATTCTGTAATCTGTGGACTATCAGGGTGTTGATGAAACACAGAAATTGCATCGGGATTGAATACAACAGTCACCATGCGCACTTTCCTACGTAAAAGTAATGTCTCAAACAGTGTACGCTTTGATCGTTCCCTGGAAGACCAGTATTAGTTTCGAAAGCACATCTGAAGGCATTCTGTTATCTGTAGACTATCACAATGTTGATGAACACAGATATTGCATCGGGATCGAATACAACAGTCACCAAGCGCACTTTTCTCCATGGGAGCCACGTCTCAAACAGTCTACGCTTTGGTCGTTTCCTGGGAGACCAGTAGTAGTTTCCGATGCACATCTGGTGGCATTTTGTGGTGTGTAGACTATCAGAGTGTTGATGAAACACAGAAATTGCATCGGGATTGAATACAACAGTCACCATGCGCTCTTTCCTCCATGGGAGTAATGTCTCTAAAAGTCTACGCTTTGATCATTCCCTGGAAGAACAGTGGTAGTTTCCGATGCACATCTGGAGGCATTCTGTAATCTGTGGACTATCAGACTGTTGATGAAACACAGAAATTGCATCGGGATTGAAGCCAACAGTCACCATGCGCACCTCCCTCAATGGGAGTAATGTCTCTAATAGTCTACGCTTTGATCGTTCCCTGGAAGACCAGTAGTAGTTTCCGATGCACATCTCGAGGCTTTCTGTAACCTGTGGATTATCAGAGTGTTGATGAAACACAGATATTGCATCGGGATTGAATACAACAGTTACCAACCGCATTTTCCTCCACGGGAGTAATGTCTCAAACGGTCAACGCTTTGATCGTTCACTGGAATACCAGTAGTAGTTTCCGATGCACATCTGGTGGCATTCTGTAATCTGTAGACTATCAGATTGTTGATGAAACACAGAAATTGCATCGGGATTGAATACAGCAGTCACCATGCGCACTTTCCTCCATGGGAGCAATGTCTCAAACAGTCTACGCTTTGATCGTTTCCTGGGAGTTCAGTAGTAGTTTCCGATGCACATCTGGTGGCATTTTGTTATCTGTATACTATCAGAGTGTTGATGAAACACTGAAACTGCATCGGGATTGAGTACAACAGTCACCATGCGCGTTTTCCTCCATGGGACTGATGTCTCAAACAGTCTACGCTTTGATCGTTCCCTGGAAGACCATTAGTAGTTTCCGAAGCACATCTGGAGGCAATCTGTTGTCTGTGGACTATCAGAGTGTTGATGAAACACAGAAATAGCATAGGGATTGAATACAACAGTCACCATGCGCTCTTTCCTCCATGGGAGTAAAGTCTCTAACAGTCTACGCATTGATCATTCCCTGGAAGACCAGTGGCAGTTTCCGATGCACATCTCGAGGCTTTCTGTAATCTGTGGACTATCAGAGCGTTGATGAAACACAGAAATTGCATCGGGATTGAGTACAACAGTCACCATGCGCACTTTCTTCCATGGGATTAATGTCTCTAACAGTCTACGCTTTGATCGTTCCCTGGAAGACCAGTAGTAGTTTCCGAAGCACATCTGGAAGCAATCTGTTACCTGTGGACTATCAGAGTGTTGATGAAACACAGAAATTGCATCGGGATTGCGTACAACAGACACCATCCGCACTATCCTCCGTGGGACTAATGTCTCAAACAGTGTACGCTTTGATCGTTCCCTGGAAGACCAGTAGTAGTTTCCGAAGCCCATCTGACGGCAATCTGTTGTCTGTTGACTATCAGAGTGTTGATGAAACACAGAAATTGCAAAGGGATTGAATACAACAGTCACCATGCGCTCTTTCCTCCATGGGAGTAAAGTCTCTAACAGTCTACGCATTGATCTTTCCCTGGAAGGCCAGTGGTAGTTTCCGATGCACATCTCGAGGCTTTGTGTAATCTGTGGACTATCAGAGCGTTGATGAAACACAGAAATTGCATCGGGATTGAATACAACAGTCACCATGCGCACTTTCCTCCATGGGGGTAATTCTCAAACAGTCTACGCTTTCATCGTTCCCTGGAAGACCAGTAGTAGTTTCCGATGCTCATCTGGAATCATTCTGTAATCTGTGGACCTTCAAAGTGTGGATTGAAACACAGAAATTGTCTCGGGATTGAATACAACAGTCACCATGCGCACTTTCCTACATAAAAGTAATGTCTCAAACAGTGTACGCTTTGATCGTTCCCTGGAAGACCAGTATTAGTTTCGAAAGCACATCTGAAGGCATTCTGTTATCTGTAGACTATCACAATGTTGATGAAACACAGATATTGCATCGGGATTGAATACAACAGTCACCAAGCGCACTTTTCTCCATGGGAGCCACGTCTCAAACAGTCTACGCTTTGATCGTTCCATGGAAGACCAGTAGTAGTTACCGATGCACATCTGGAGGCATTCTGTAATCTGTGGACTATCAGAGTGTTGATGAAACACGGAAATTGCATCGGGATTGAATACAACAGTCACCATGCACACTTTCCTCCATAAAAGTAAAGTCTCAAACAGTCTACGCTTTGATCATTCCCTGGAAGACCAGTAGTAGTTTCCGATGCACATCTGGAAGCATTCTGTATTCTGTGGACTATCTGAGTGTTGATGAAACATAGAAATTGCTTTGGAATTGAATATAACAGTCACCATGCGCACTTTCCTAAAAGGGAGCAGTGTCTCAAACAGTCTACGCTTTGATCGTTCCCTGGAAGACCAGTAGTAGTTTCCGATGCACATCTTGAGTCATTCTGTAATCTGTGGACCTTCAAAGTGTTGATGAAACACAGTAATTGCATCGGGATTGAATACTACAGTCACCATGCGAACTTTCCTCCAAGGTAGTAATGTCTCAAAGAGTCTACGATTTGATCGTTCCCTGGAAGACCAGTGTTAGTTTCCGATGCACATCTGGAGGCATTCTGTAATCTGTGGACTATCTGAGTGTTGAAGAAACACAGAAATTGCATCGGAATTGAATATAACGATCACCATGCGCACTTTCCTCCATGGGAGTAACCCTGACACAGGGTACGCTTTGATCGTTCCCTAGAAGACCAGTAGTAGTTTCCGATGCACATCTGGAGGCATTCTGTAATCTGTGGACTATCAGAGTGTTGATGAAACACAGATATATCATCGGGATTCAATACAACAGTCACCATGCGCACTTTCCTCCAAGGGAGCAGTGTCTCAAACAGACTACGCTTTGATCGTTCCCTGGAAGACCAGTAGTAGTTTCCGATGCACATCTTGAGTCATTCTGTAATCTGTGGACCTTCAAAGTGTTGATGAAACACAGTAATTGCATCGGGATTGAATACTACAGTCACCATGCGAACTTTCCTCCAAGGTAGTAATGTCTCAAAGAGTCTACGATTTGATCGTTCCCTGGAAGACCAGTGTTAGTTTCCGATGCACATCTGGTGGCATTTTGTTATCTGTATACTATCAGAGTGTTGATGAAACACTGAAACTGCATCGGGATTGAGTACAACAGTCACCATGCGCACTTTCCTCCATGGGACTGATGTCTCAAACAGTCTACGCTTTGATCGTTCCCTGGAAGACCATTAGTAGTTTCCGTAGCACATCTGGAGGCAATCTGTTGTCTGTGGACTATCAGAGTGTTGATGAAACACAGAAATTGCATCGGGATTGAATTCAACAGTCACCATGCGCACTTACCTCCATGGGAGTAATGTCTCAAACAGTCTACGCTTTGATCGTTCCCTGGAAGACCAGCAGTAGTTTCCGATGCACATCTGGAGGCAGTCTGTAATCTGTGGTCTATCAGACTGTTGATGAAACACAGATATTGCATCGGGATTGACTACAGTCACCAAGTGCACTTACCTCCGTGGGAGTAATGTCTCAAACAGTCTACGCTTTAATCGTTCCCTGGAAGACCAGTAGTAGTTTCCGAAGCACATCTGGAGGCATTCTGTAATCTGTGGACTATCAGAGTGTTGATGAAACACAGAAATAACATCGGGATTGAATACAACAGTCACCATGCGCACCTTCCTCCGTGGGAGTAATGTCTCAAACAGTCTACGCTTTGATCGTTCGCTGGAAGACCAGTAGTAGTTGCGATGCACGTCTCGTGGCATTCTGTAATCTGTAGACTATCAGAGTGTTGATGAAACACAGAAATTGCATCGGGATTGAATTCAACAGTCACCATGCGCACTTTCCTCCAAGGGAGCAGTGTCTCAAACAGTCTACGCTTTGATCGTTCCCTAGAAGACCAGTAGTAGTTTCCGATGCACATCTAGTGGCATTCTGTAATCTGTAGACTATCAGAGTGTTGATGAAACACAGACATTGCGTCGGAAATGAATGCAACAGTCACCATGTGCACTTTCCTCCATGGGAGTAACGTCTCAAACAGTCTACGCTTTGATCGTTTCTTGGAAGACCAGTAGTAGTTTCCGATGCACATCTGGAGGCATTCTGTAATCGGTGGACTATCAGACTGTTGTTGAAACACAGCAATTGCATCGGGATTGAATACAACAGTCACAATGCGCATCTTTCACAATGGGAGTAATGTCTCAAAGTGTTTACGCTTTGATCGCCCCTGGAAGACCAGTAGTAGTTTCCGATGCACATCTCGAGGCTTTCTGTAATCTGTGGACTATCAGAGTGTTAATGAAACACAGAAATATCATCGGGATTGAGTACAACAGTGACCATGCGCACTTTCCTCCATGGGAATAATGTCTCAAACAGTCTACGCTTTTATAGTTCCCTGGACGACCAGCAGTAGTTTCCAATGCACATCTAGTGGCATTCTGTAATCTGTAGACTATCAGAGTGTTGATGAAACGCAGACATTGCATCGGACATGAATGCAACAGTCACCATGCGCACTTTCCTCCATGGGAGTAACGTCTCAAACAGTCTACGCTTTGATCGTTTCCTGGAAGACCAGTAGTAGTTTCCGATGCATATCTGGAGGCATTCTGTAATCTGTGGACCATTATAGTGTTGATGAAACACAGAAATTGCATCGGGATTGAATACAACAGTCACCATGCGCACTTTCCTCCATAAAAGTAATGTCTCAAACAGTCTACGCTTTGATCGTTCCCTGGAAGACCAGTAGTAGTTTCCGAAGCACATCTGGAGGCAATCTGTAATCTGAGGACTATCAGAGTGTTTATGAAACACAGATATTGCAACGGGATTGAATACAACAGACACCATGCCCTCTTTCCTCCATGGGGTAATTCTCAAACAGTCTACGCTTTGATCGTTCCCTTGAAGACCAGTAGTAGTTTCCGATGCACATCTGGAGGCATTCTGTAATCTCTGGTCCTTCAAAGTGTGGATTGAAACACAGAAATTGCCTCGGGATTGAATACAACAGGCACCATGCGCACTTTACTCCATGGGCGTGATGTCTCAAACGCTTTGATCGTTCCCTGGAAGACCAGTAGTAGTTACCGATGCACATCTGGAGGCATTCTGTAATCTGTGGACTATCAGAGTGTTGATGAAACACAGAAATTGCATCGGGATTGAATACAACAGTCACCATGCACACTTCCTTCCATAAAAGTAATGTCTCAAACAGTCTACGCTTTGATCATTCCCTGGAAGACCAGTAGTAGTTTCCGATGCACATCTGGAAGCATTCTGTAATCTGTGGACTATCAGGGTGTTGATGAAACAGAGAAATTGTCTCGGGATTGAATACAACAGTCACCATGCGCACTTTCCATCATGGGAGTAAAGTCTCAAACAGTCTAAGATTTGATCGTTCCCTGGAAGACCAGTATTAGTTTCCGATGCACATCTGGAGTCATTCTGTAATCTGTGGACTATCAGAGTGTTGATGAAACACAGTAATTGCATCGGGACTGAATACAACGGTAACCATGCGCACTTTCCTCCATGGGTGTAATGTCTCAAGCAGTCTACACTTTGATCTTTCCCTGGAAAACCAGTAGTAGTTTGCGATGCCCATCTGGTGGCATTCTGTAATCTGTGGACTATCAGGGTGTTGATGAAACACAGAAATTGCATCGGGATTGAATACAACAGTCACCATGCGCACTTTCCTACCTAAAAGTAATGTCTCAAACAGTGTACGCTTTGATCCTTCCCTGGAAGACCAGTATTAGTTTCGAAAGCACATCTGAAGGCATTGTGTTATCTGTAGACTATCACAATGTTGATGAACACAGATATTGCATCGGGATTGAATACAACAGTCACCAAGCGCACTTTTCTCCATGGGAGCCACGTCTCAAACAGTCTACGCTTTGGTCGTTTCCTGGGAGACCAGTAGTAGTTTGCGATGCACATCTGGTGGCATTTTGTGGTGTGTAGACTATCAGAGTGTTGATGAAACACAGAAATTGCATCGGGATTGAATACAACAGTCACCATGCGCTCTTTCCTCCATGGGAGTAATGTCTCTAAAAGTCTACGCTTTGATCATTCCCTGGAAGAACAGTGGTAGTTTCCGATGCACATCTGGAGGCATTCTGTAATCTGTGGACTATCAGACTGTTGATGAAACACAGAAATTGCATCGGGATTGAAGACAACAGTCACCATGCGCACCTCCCTCAATGGGAGTAATGTCTCTAATAGTCTACGCTTTGATCGTTCCCTGGAAGACCAGTAGTAGTTTCCGATGCACATCTCGAGGCTTTCTGTAACCTGTGGACTATCAGAGTGTTGATGAAACACAGATATTGCATCGGGATTGAATACAACAGTCACCAACCGCATTTTCCTCCACGCGAGTAATGTCTCAAACGGTCAACGCTTTGATCGTTCACTGGAATACCAGTAGTAGTTTCCGATGCACATCTGGTGGCATTTTGTTATCTGTATACTATCAGAGTGTTGATGAAACACTGAAACTGCATCGGGATTGAGTACAACAGTCACCATGCGCACTTTCCTCCATGGGACTGATGTCTCAAACAGTCTACGCTTTGATCGTTCCCTGGAAGACCATTAGTAGTTTCCGAAGCACATCTGGAGGCAATCTGTTGTCTGTGGACTATCAGAGTGTTGATGAAACACAGAAATAGCATAGGGATTGAATACAACAGTCACCATGCGCTCTTTCCTCCATGGGAGTAAAGTCTCTAACAGTCTACGCATTGATCATTCCCTGGAAGACCAGTGGCAGTTTCCGATGCACATCTCGAGGCTTTCTGTAATCTGTGGACTATCAGAGCGTTGATGAAACACAGAAATTGCATCGGGATTGAGTACAACAGTCACCATGCGCACTCTCTTCCATGGGATTAATGTCTCTAACAGTCTACGCTTTGATCGTTCCCTGGAAGACCAGTAGTAGTTTCCGAAGCACATCTGGAAGCAATCTGTTACCTGTGGACTATCAGAGTGTTGATGAAACACAGAAATTGCATCGGGATTGCGTACAACAGACACCATCCGCACATTCCTCCGTGGGACTAATGTCTCAAACAGTGTACGCTTTGATCGTTCCCTGGAAGACCAGTAGTAGTTTCCGAAGCCCATGTGAAGGCAATCTGTTGTCTGTTGACTATCAGAGTGTTGATGAAACACAGAAATTGCAAAGGGATTGAATACAACAGTCACCATGCGCTCTTTCCTCCATGGGAGTAAAGTCTCTAACAGTCTACGCATTGATCTTTCCCTGGAAGGCCAGTGGTAGTTTCCGATGCACATCTCGAGGCTTTGTGTAATCTGTGGACTATCAGAGCATTGATGAAACACAGAAATTGCATCGGGATTGAATACAACAGTCACCATGCGCACTTTCCTTCATGGGGGTAATTCTCAAACAGTCTACGCTTTCATCGTTCCCTGGAAGACCAGTAGTAGTTTCCGATGCTCATCTGGAATCATTCTGTAATCTGAGGACCTTCAAAGTGTGGATTGAAACACAGAAATTGTCTCGGGATTGAATACAACAGTCACCATGCGCACTTTCCTACGTAAAAGTAATGTCTCAAACAGTGTACGCTTTGATAGTTCCCTGGAAGACCAGTATTAGTTTCGAAAGCACATCTGAAGGCATTCTGTTATCTGTAGACTATCACAATGTTGATGAAACACAGATATTGCATCGGGATTGAATACAACAGTCACCAAGCGCACTTTTCTCCATGGGAGCCACGTCTCAAACAGTCTACGCTTTGATCGTTCCCTGGAAGACCAGTAGTAGTTACCGATGCACATCTGGAGGCATTCTGTAATCTGTGGACCATCAGAGTGTTGATGAAACACGGAAATTGCATCGGGATTGAATACAACAGTCACCATGCACACTTTCCTCCATAAAAGTAAAGTCTCAAACAGTCTACGCTTTGATCATTCCCTGGAAGACCAGTAGTAGTTTCCGATGCACATCTGGAAGCATTCTGTATTCTGTGGACTATCTGAGTGTTGATGAAACATAGAAATTGCATCGGAATTGAATATAACAGTCACCATGCGCACTTTCCCAAAAGGGAGCAGTGTCTCAAACAGTCTACGCTTTGATCGTTCCCTAGAAGACCAGTAGTAGTTTCCGATACACATCTAGTGGCATTCTGTAATCTGTAGACTATCTGAGTGTTGATGAAACACAGACATTGCGTCGGAAATGAATGCAACAGTCACCATGTGCACTTTCCTCCATGGGAGTAACGTCTCAAACAGTCTACGCTTTGATCGTTTCCTGGAAGACCAGTAGTAGTTTCCGATGCACATCTGGAGGCATTCTGTAATCGGTTGACTATCAGACTGTTGTTGAAACACAGCAATTGCATCGGGATTGAATACAACAGTCACAATGCGCACCTTTCACAATGGGAGTAATGTCTCAAAGTGTTTACGCTTTGATCGCCCCTGGAAGACCAGTAGTAGTTTCCGATGCACATCTCGAGGCTTTCTGTAATCTGTGGACTATCAGAGTGTTAATGAAACACAGAAATATCATCGGGATTGAGTACAACAGTGACCATGCGCACTTTCCTCCATGGGAATAATGTCTCAAACAGTCTACGCTTTTATAGTTCCCTGGACGACCAGCAGTAGTTTCCAATGCACATCTAGTGGCATTCTGTAATCTGTAGACTATCAGAGTGTTGATGAAACGCAGACATTGCATCGGACATGAATGCAACAGTCACCATGCGCACTTTCCTCCATGGGAGTAACGTCTCAAACAGTCTACGCTTTGATCGTTTCCTGGAAGACCAGTAGTAGTTTCCGATGCATATCTGGAGGCATTCTGTAATCTGTGGACTATCATAGTGTTGATGAAACACAGAAATTTCATCGGGATTGAATACAACAGTCACCATGCGCACTTTCCTCCATAAAAGTAATGTCTCAAACAGTCTACGCTTTGATCGTTCCCTGGAAGACGAGTAGTAGTTTCCGAAGCACATCTGGAGGCAATCTGTAATCTGAGGACTATCAGAGTGTTTATGAAACACAGATATTGCAACGGGATTGAATACAACAGACACCATGCCCTCTTTCCTCCATGGGGTAATTCTCAAACAGTCTACGCTTTGATCGTTCCCTTGAAGACCAGTAGTAGTTTCCGATGCACATCTGGAGGCATTCTGTAATCTCTGGTCCTTCAAAGTGTGGATTGAAACACAGAAATTGCCTCGGGATTGAATACAACAGGCACCATGCGCACTTTACTCCATGGGCGTGATGTCTCAAAGGCTTTGATCGTTCCCTGGAAGACCAGTAGTAGTTACCGATGCACATCTGGAGGCATTCTGTAATCTGTGGACTATCAGAGTGTTGATGAAACACAGAAATTGCATCGGGATTGAATACAACAGTCACCATGCACACTTCCTTCCATAAAAGTAATGTCTCAAACAGTCTACGCTTTGATCATTCCCTGGAAGACCAGTAGTAGTTTCCGATGCACATCTGGAAGCATTCTGTAATCTGTGGACTATCTGAGTGTTGTTGAAACACAGAAATTGCATCGGAATTGAATATAACAGTCAGCATTCGCACTTTCCTCCATTGTAGTAATGTCTCTAACAGTCTACGATTTGATTATTCCCTGGAAGACCAGTAATAGTTTCCGATGCATATCTGGATGCATTCTGTAATCTGTGGACTAGCTGAGTGTTGATGAAACACAGAAATTGCATCGGAATTGAATATAACAGTCACCATGCGCACTTTCCTCCATGGGAGTAACCCTCAGAGAGTCTACGCTTTGATCGTTCCCGAGAAGACCAGTAGTAGTTTCCGATGCAAATCTGGAGGCATTCTGTAATCTGTGGACTATCAGAGTGTTGACGAAACACAGATATTGCATCGGGATTCAATACAACAGTTACCATGCGCACTCTCCTCCAAGGGAGCAGTGTCTCAAACAGTCTACGCTTTGATCGTTCCCTGGAAGACCAGTAGTAGTTTCCGAAGCACATCTGGAGGCAATCTGTTGTCTGTGGACTATCAGAGTGTTGATGAAACAGAGAAATTGCAAAGGGATTGAATACATCAGTCACCATGCGCTCTTTCCTCCATGGGAGTAAAGTCTCTAACAGTCTACGCATTGATCTTTCCCTGGAAGACCAGTGGTAGTTTCCGATGCACATCTAGAGGCTTTGTGTAATCTGTGGACTATCAGAGCGTTGATGAAACAAAGAAATTGCATCGGGATTGAATACAACAGTCACCATGCGCACTTTCCTCCATGGGGGTACTTCTCAAACAGTCTACGCTTTCATCGTTCCCTGGAAGACCAGTAGTAGTTTCCGATGCTCATCTGTAATCATTCTGTAATCTGTGGACCTTCAAAGTGTTGATTGAAACACAGAAATTGCCTCGGGATTGAATACAACAGTCACTATGCGCACTTTCCTCCATGGAAGTAATGTCTCTAACAGTCTACGCTTTGTTTGTTCCCTGGAAGACCAGTAGTAGTTTCCGAAGCACATCTGGAAGCAATCTGTTACCTGTGGACTATCAGAGTGTTGATGAAACACAGAAATTGCATCGGGATTGAATACAACAGTCACCATGCGCACTTTCCTCCATGGGGGTAATTCTCAAACAGTCTACAATTTGATCGTTCCCTGGAAGACCAGTAGTAGTTTCCGATGCACATCTGGTGGCATTCAGTAATCTGTGGACTATCATAGTGTTGGTGAAACACAGAAATAGCATCGGGATTGAATACAACAGACACCATGTGCACTTTCATGCATGGGAGTAATGTCTGAAACAGTCTACGTTTTGATCGTTTCCAGGAAGACCAGTATTAGTTTCCGATGCACATCTCGAGGTTTTGTGTAATCTGTGGACTATCAGAGCGTTGATGAAACAAAGAAATTGCATCGGGATTGAATACAACAGTCACCATGCGCACTTTCCTCCATGGGGGTACTTCTCAAACAGTCTACGCTTTCATCGTTCCCTGGAAGACCAGTATTAGTTCCGAAAGCACATCTGAAGGCATTCTGTTATCTGTAGACTATCACAATGTTGATGAAACACAGATATTGCATCGGGATTGAATACAACAGTCACCAAGCGCACTTTTCTCCATGGGAGCCACGTCTCAAACAGTCTACGCTTTGGTCGTTTCCTGGGAGACCAGTAGTAGTTTCCGATGCACATCTGGTGGCATTTTGTGATCTGTAGACTATCAGAGTGTTGATGAAACACAGAAATTGCATCGGGATTGAATACAACAGTCACCATGCGCTCTTTCCTCCATGGGAGTAATGTCTCTAAAAGTCTACGCTTTGATCATTCCCTGGAAGAACAGTGGTAGTTTCCGATGCACATCTCGAGGCTTTCTGTAATCTGTGGACTATCAGAGTGTTGATAAAACACAGAAATTGCATTGGGATTGAGTACAACAGTCACCATGCGCACTTTCCTCCAAGGGAGTAATGTCTCAAACAGTCTACGCTTTGATCGTTCCCTGGAAAACCAGTAGTAGTTTCCGAAGCACATCTGGAGGCAATCTGTTGTCTGTGGACTATCAGAGTGTTGAGGAAACACAGTAATTGCATCGGGACTGAATACATCAGTCACCATGCGCACTTTCCTCCATGAGGGTTATTCTCAAACAGTCTACGCTTTCATTGTTCCCTGGAAGACCAGTAGTAGTTTCCGATGCACATCTGGAATCATTCTGTAATCTGTGGACCTTCAAAGTGTGGATTGAAGCACAGAAATTGCCTCGGGATTGAATACAACAGTCACCATGCACTCTTTCCTCCAAGGGAGCAGTGTCTCAAACAGTCTACGCTTTGATCGTGTTCTGGAAGACCAGCAGTAGTTTCCGATGCACATCTGGAGGCAGTCTGTAATCTGTGGTCTATCAGACTGTTGATGAAACACAGAAATTGCATCGGGATTGACTACAGTCACCAAGTGCACTTACCTCCGTGGGAGTAATGTCTCAAACAGTCTACGCTTTAATCGTTCCCTGGAAGACCAGTAGTAGTTTCCGAAGCACATCTGGAGGCATTCTGTAATCTGTGGACTATCAGAGTGTTGATGAAACACAGAAATAACATCGGGATTGTATACAACAGTCACCATGCGCACCTTCCTCCGTGGGAGTAATGTCTCAAACAGTCTACGCTTTGATCGTTCGCTGGAAGACCAGTAGTAGTTGCGATGCACGTCTCGTGGCATTCTGTAATCTGTATACAATCAGAGTGTTGAGGAAACACAGATATTGCATCGGGATTGAATTCAACAGTCACCATGCGCACTTTCCTCCGTGGGAGTAATGTCTCAACCAGTCTACGCTTTGATCGTTCCCTAGAAGACCAGTAGTAGTTTCCACAGCACATCTGGAGGCATTCTGTAATCTGTGGACCTTCAAAGTGTTGATGAAACACAATAATTGCATCGGGATTGAATACAACAGTCACCATGCGCACTTTCCTCCATGGTAGTAATGTGACAAACAGTCTACGCTTTGATCGTACCCTGGAAGACCTGTGTTAGTTTCCGATGCACATCTGGAGGTATTCTGTAATCTGTGGACTATCAGAGTGTTGATGAAACACAGAAATTGCATCCGGATTGAATACCCAGTCACCATGCGCACTTTCCTCCAAGGGAGCAGTGTCTCAAACAGTCTACGCATTGATCGTTCCCTAGAAGACCAGTAGTAGTTTCCGATGCACATCTAGTGGCATTCTGTAATCTGTAGACTATCAGAGTGTTGATGAAACACAGACATTGCATCGGAAATGAATGCAACAGTCACTATGCGCACTTTCCTCCATGGGAGTAACGTCTCAAACAGTCTACGCTTTGATCGTTTCCTGGAAGACCAGTAGTAGTTTCCGATGCACATCTGGATGCATTCTGTAATCTGTAGACTATCAGAGTGTTGATGAAACACAGAAATTGCATCGGTATTGAATACAACAGTCACCATGCGCATTTCCTCCATGGGAGTAATGTCTCAAACAGTCTACGCTTTGATCGCTCCCTGGAAGACCAGATGTAGTTTCCGATGCACATCTGGATGCATTCTATAATCTGTGGACTATCAGACTGTTGATGAAACACAGAAATTGCATCGGGATTGAATACAATATTCACCAAGCGCACTTTCCTCCATGGGAGTATTGTCTCAAAGAGTCTACGGTTTGATCGTTCACTGGAAGACCAGTAGTACTTTCCGATGCATATCTGGAGGCATTCGGTAATCTGTGGACTATCATAGTGTTGATGAAACACAAAAATTGCATCGGGATTGAATACAACAGTCACGATGCGCACATTCCTCCATAAAAGTAATGTCTCAAACAGTCTACGCTTTGATCGTTCCCTGGAAGACCAGTAGTAGTTTCCGAAGCACATCTGGAGGCAATCTGTTATCTGTGGACTATCAGAGTGTTGATGATACACAGATATTGCAGCGGGTTGAGTACAACAGACACCATGCCCTCTTTCCTCCATGGGGTAATTCTCAAACAGTCTACGGTTTGATCGTTCCCTGGAAGACCAGTAGTAGTTTCCGATGCACATCTGGAGGCATTCTGTAATCTCTGGTCCTTCAAAGTGTGGATTGAAACACAGAAATTGCCTCGGGATTGAATACAACAGTCACCATGCGCACTTTCCTCCATGGGAGTAATGTCTCCAACAGTCTACGCTTTGATCGTTCCCTAGAAGACCAGTAGTAGTTTCCGATGCACATCTGGAGGCAATCTGTTATCTGTGGACTATCACAGTGTTGATGAAACACAGAAATTGCATCGGAATTGAATATAACAGTCAGCATTCGCACTTTCCTCCACTGTAGTAATGTCTCTAACAGTCTACGCTTTGATTATTCTGTGGAAGACCAGTAGTAGTTTCCGATGCATATCTGGATGCATTCTGTAATCTGTGGACTATCTAAGTGTTGATGAAACACAGAAATTGCATCGGAATTGAATATAACAGTCACCATGCGCACTATCCTCCATGGGAGTAACCCCGAAACAGTCTACGCTTTTATCGTTCCCTAGAAGACCAGTAGTAGTTTCCGATGCATATCTGGAGGCATTCTGTAATCTGTGGACTATCAGAGTGTTGACGAAACACAGATATTGCATCGGGATTCAATACAACAGTCACCATGCGCTTTCTCCTCCAAGGAAGCAGTGTCTCAAACAGTCTACGCTTTGATCGTTCCCTGGAAGACCAGTAGTAGTTTCCGATGCACATATAAAGGCATTCTGTTATCTGTGGACCTTCAAAGTGTTGATGAAACACAATAATTGCATCTGGATTGAATACCCAGTCACCATGCGCACTTTCCTCCACGGGAGTAATGTCTCAAACAGTCTACGCTTTGATCGTTTCCTGGAAGACCTGTAGTAGTTTCCGATGCACATCTGGATGCATTCTGTAATCTGTAGACTATCAGAGTGTTGATGAAACACAGAAATTGCATCGGGATTGAATACAACAGTCACCATGCTCATTTCCTCCATGGGAGTAATGTCTCAAACAGTCTACGCTTTGATCGCTCCCTGGAAGACCAGAAGTAGTTTAAGATGGACATCTGGAGGCATTCTATAATCTGTGGACTATCAGACTGTTGATGAAACACAGAAATTGCATCGGGATTGAATACAACATTCACCAAGCGCACTTTCCTCCATGGGAGTAATGTCTCAAACAGTCTACGGTTTGATCGTTCACTGGAAGACCAGTAGTAGTTTCCGATGCAGGTCTCGTAGCATTCTCTAATCTGTGGACTATCAGAGTGTTGATGAAACACAGAAATTGCATCGGGATTTAATACAACAGTCACCATGCGCACTTTCCTCCATGGGAGTAATGTCTCAAACAGTCTACGCTTTGATCGTACCCTGGAAGACCAGTGTTAGTTTCCGATGCACATCTGGAGGCATTCTGTAATCTGTGGACTATCAGAGTGTTGATGAAACACAGAAATTGCATCCGGATTGAATACCCAGACACCATGCGCACTTTCCTCCACCGGAGTAATGTCTCAAACAGTCTACGCTTTGATCATTCCCTGGATGACCAGTAGTAGTTTCCGATGCACATCTGGAAGCATTCTGTAATCTCTCTACTATCTGAGTGTTGATGAAACACAGATATTGCAACGTTGTTGAATATAACTGCCACCATGCGCACTTTCCTCCATGGGAGTAACCCCAAAACAGTCTACGCTTTGATCGTTGCCTAGAAGACCAGTAGTAGTTTCCGATGCACATCTGGAGGCATTCTGTAATCTGTGGATTATCAGAGTGTTGATGAAAGACATATATTGCATTGGGATTCAATACAACAGTCACCATGCGCACTTTCCTCCAAGGGAGCAGTGTCTCAAAAAGTCTATGCTTTGATCGTTCCCTAGAAGACCAGTAGTAGTTTCCGATGCACATCTAGTGGCATTCTGTAATCTGTAGACTATCAGAGTGTTGATGAAACACAGACATGCATCGGAAATGAATGCAACGGTCACCATGCGCACCTTCCTCCATGGGAGTAACGTCTCAAACAGTCTACGCTTTGATCGTTCCCAAGAAGACCAGTAGTAGTTTCCGATGCACATCTGGAGGCATTCTGTAATCGGTGGACTATCAGACTGTTGTTGAAACACAGCAATTGCATCAGGATTGAATACAACAGTCACCATGCGCACCTTTCACAATGGGAGTAATGTCTCAAAGTCTTTACGCTTTGATCGTCCCCTGGAAGACCAGTAGTAGTTTCCGATGCACATCTGGTGGCATTCTGTAATCTGTCGACTGTTTGAGTGTTGATGAAACACAGAAATTGCATCGGGATTGAATACAACAGTCACCATGCACACTTTCTTCCATAAAAGTAATGTCTTATACAGTCTACGCTTTGATCATTCCCTGGAAGACTAGTAGTAGTTTCCGATGCATATCTGGATGCATTCTGTAATCTGTGGACTATCTGAGTGTTGATGAAACACAGAAATTGCATCGGAATTGAATATAACAGTCACCATGCGCACTTTCGTCCATGGGAGTAACGTTGAAACAGTCTACGCTTTGATCGTTCCCTAGAAGACCAGTAGTAGTTTCCGATGCATATCTGGAGGCATTCTGTAATCTGTGGACTATCAGAGTGTTGACGAAACACAGATATTGCATCGGGATTCAATACAACAGTCACCATGCGCACTCTCCTCCAAGGGAGCAGTGTCTCAAACACTCTACGCTTTGATCGTTCCCTGGAAGACCAGTAGTAGTTTCCGATGCACATATGGAGGCATTCTGTTATCTGTGGACCTTCAAAGTGTTGATGAAACACAATAATTGCATCTGGATTGAATACCCAGTCACCATGCGCACTTTCCTCCACGGGAGTAATGTCTCAAACAGTCTACGCTTTGATCGTTTCCTGGAAGACCAGTAGTAGTTTCCGATGCACATCTGGATGCATTCTGTAATCTGTAGACTATCAGAGTGTTGATGAAACACAGAAATTGCATCGGGATTGAATACAACAGTCACCATGCGCATTTCCTCCATGGGAGTAATATCTCAAACAGTCTACGCTTTGATCGCTCCCTGGAAGACAAGAAGTAGTTTCCGATGCACATCTGGAGGCATTCTATAATCTGTGGACTATCAGACTGTTGATGAAACACAGAAATTGCATCGGGATTGAATACAACATTCACCAAGCGCACTTTCCTCCATTGGAGTAATGTCTCAAACAGTCTACGCTTTGATCGCTCCCTGGAAGACCAGTAGTAGTTTCCGAAACACATCTGGAGGCATTCTGTAATCTGTGTACTATCAGAGTGTTGATGAAACACAGAGATTGCATCGGGATTGAATACAACAGTCACCATGCGCACTTTCCTCCATGGATGTAATTCTCAAAAAGTCTACGCTTTGATCGTTCCCTGGAAGACCAGTAGTAGTTTCCGATGCACATCTGGAGGCATTCTGTAATCTGTGTACTATCAGAGTGTTGATGGAACACAGAAATGGCATCGGATTCAATACAAAAGTCACCATGCGCACTTTCCTCCATGCGAACAGTGTCTCAAACAGTCTACGCTTTGATCGTTCCCCGGAAGACCAGTAGTAGCTTCCGATGCACATCTGGTGGCATTCTGTAATCTGTGGACTATCAGAGTGTTGATGAAACACAGAAATTGCATCGGGATTGAATACAACAGTCATCATGCGCACTTTCCTCCATGGGAGTAATGTCTCAAACAGTCTACGCTTTGATCGTTCCCTGGAAGACCAGCAGAGGTTTCCGATGCACATCTGGAGGCATTCTGTAATCTGTGGACTATCAGACTGTTGATGAAACACAGAAATTGCATCCGGATTGACTACAACAGTCACCATGCGCACTTACCTCCATGGGAGTAATGTCTCAAACAGTCTACGCTTTGATCGTACCCTGGAAGACCAGCAGTAGTTTCCGATGCACATCTGGAGGCATTCTGTAATCTGTGGACTATCAGACTGTTGATGAAACACAGAAATTGCATCGGGATTGACTACAGTCACCAAGTGCACTTTGCTCCGTGGGAGTAATGTCTCAAACAGTCTACGCTTTGATCGTTCCCTGGAAGACCAGTAGTAGTTTCCGAAGCACATCTGGAGGAATTCTGTAATCAGTGGAGTATCAGAGTGTTGATGAAACACAGAAATTGCATCGGGATTGAATACCCAGTCACCATGCGCACTTTCCTCCACGGGAGTAAAGTCTCAAACAGTCTACGCTTTGATCATTCCCTGGAAGACCAGTAGTAGTTTCCGATGCACATCTGGAAGCATTCTGTAATCTGTGGACTATCTGAGTGTTGATGAATCACAGAACTTGCATCGGAATTGAATATAACTGTCACCATGCGCACTTTCCTCCATGGGAGTAACCCTGAAACAGTCTACGGTTTGATCGTTCCCTAGAAGACCAGTAGTAGTTTCAGATGCACATCTGGAGGCATTCTGTAATCTGTGGACTATCAGAGTGTTGATGAAAGACAGATATTGCATCGGGATTCAATACAACAGTCACCATGCGCACTGTCCTCCAAGGGAGCAGTGTCTCAAACAGTCTACGATATGATCCTTCCCTGGAAGACCAGTAGTAGTTTCTGATGCACATCTGGAGGCATTCTGTAATCTGTGGACCTTCAAAGTTTTGATGAAACACAATAATTGCATCGGGATTGAATACAACAGTCACCATGCGCACTTTCCTCCATGGTAGTGATGTCTCAAACAGTCTACGCTTTGATCGTTCCCTGGAAGACCAGTGTTTGTTGCCGATGCACATCTGGAGGCATTCTGTAATCTGTGGGCTATCAGAGTGTTGATGAAACACAGAAATTGCATCGGGATTTAATACAACAGTTACCATGCACACATTCCTCCATAAACGTAATTTCTCGAACAGTCTACACTTTGATCATTCCCTGGAAGACCAGTAGTAGTCTCCGATGCACATCTGGAGGCATTCTGTAATCTGTGGACTATCTGAGTGTTAATGAAACACAGAAATTGCGACAGGATTGAATACAACAGTCACCATGCGCACTTTCCTCCATGGGAATAATGTCTCAAAGAGTCTACGCTTTGATAGTTCCCTGGAAGAACAGTAGTAGTTTCCGATGCACATCTAGTGGCATTCTGTAATCTGTAGACTATCAGAGTGTTGATGAGACACAGAAATTGCATCGGAAATGAATGCAACAGTCACCATGCGCACATTCCTCCATGGGAGTAACGTCTCAAACAGTCTACTCTTTGATCGTTTCCTGGAAGACCAGTAGTAGTTTCCGATGCACATCTGGAGGCAATCTGTAATCGGTGGACTATCAGACTGTTGTTGAAACACAGAAATTACATAGGGATTGAATACAACAGTCACCATGCGAACCTTTCACAATGGGAGTAATGTCTCAAAGTCTTTACGCTTTGATCGTCCCCTGGAAGACCAGTAGTAGTTTCCGATGCAAATCTGGTTGCATTCTGTAATCTGTCGACTACTTGAGTGTTGATGAAACACAGAAATTGCATCGGGATTGAATACAACAGTCACCATGCGCACTTTCCTCCATGGGAAAAATGTCTCTAACAGTCTACGTTTTGATCGTTCCCTGGAAGACCAGCAGTAGTTTCCGATGCACATCTCGAGGCTTTCTGTAATCTGTGGACTATTAGAGTGTTGATGAAACACAGAAATTGCATCGGGATTGAGTACAACAGTCACCATGCGCACTTTCCTCCATGGGAATTATGTCTCAAACAGTCTACGCTTTGCTCGTTCCCTGGAAGACCTGCAGTAGTTTCCGAAGCACATCTGGAGGCAATATGTAATCTGTGGACTATCAGAGGGTTGATGAATCACAGATATTGCAGCGTTATTGAATACAACAGACACCATGCCCTCTTTCCTCCATGGGGTAATTCTCACACAGTCTACGCTTTGATCGTTCCCTGGAAGACCTGCAGTAGTTTCCGATGCACATCTTGAGGCAATCTGTTATCTGTGGACTATCTGAGTGTTGATGAAACACAGAAATTGCATCGGAATTGAATATAACAGTCACCATGCGCACTTTCGTCAATGGGAGTAACCTTGAAACAGTCTACGCTTTGATCGTTCCCTAGAAGACCAGTAGTAGTTTCCGATGCATATCTGGAGGCATTCTGTAATCTGTGGACTATCAGAGTGTTGACATAACATAGATATTGCATCGGGATTCAATACAACAGTCACCATGCGCATTTCCTCCATGGGAGTAATATCTCAAACAGTCTACGCTTTGATCGTTCCCTGGAAGACCTGCAGTAGTTTCCGATGCACATCTTGAGGCAATCTGTTATCTGTGGACTATCAGACTGTTGATGAAACACAGAAATTGCATCGGGATTGAATACAACATTCACCAAGCGCACTTTCCTCCATTGGAGTAATGTCTCAAACAGTCTACGCTTTGATCGTTCCCTTGAAGACCAGTATTAGTTTCCGATGCACATCTGGAGGCATTCTGTAATCTGTGGACTATCAGAGTGTTGATGGAACACAGAAATGGCATTGGGATTGAATACAACAGTCACCATGCGCACTTTCCTCCATGGATGTAATTCTCAAACAGTCTACGCTTTGATCGTTCCCTGGAAGACCAGTAGTAGTTTCCGATGCACATCTGGAGGCATTCTGTAATCTGTGGACCTTCAAAGTGTGTATTGAAACACAGAAATTGCCTCGGGATTGAATACAAGAGTCACCATGCGCACTTTCCACAATGGGAGTAATGTCTTAAACAGTCTACGCTTTGATCGTTCCCTGAAAGACCAGTAGTACTTACCGATGCACATCTGGAGGAATTCTGTAGACTGTGGACTATCTGAGGGTTGATGAAACACAGATATTGCGCCGGGATTGAATACGTCACCATGCGCACTTTCCTCCATGGAAGTAATGTCTCAAACAGTCTACGCTTTGATCGTTCCCCGGAAGACCAGTAGTAGCTTCCGATGCACATCTGGTGGCATTCTGTAATCTGTGGACTATCAGAGTGTTGATGAAACACAGAAATTGCATCGGGATTGAATACAACATTCATCATGCGCACTTTCCTCCATGGGAGTAATGTCTCAAACAGTCTACGCTTTGATCGTTCCCTGGGAGACCAGCAGAGGTTTCCGATGCACATCTGGAGGCATTCTGTAATCTGTGGACTATCAGACTGTTGATGAAACACAGAAATTGCATCGGGATTGAATACAACAGTCACCATGCGCACTTACCTCCATGGGAGTAATGTCTCAAACAGTCTACGCTTTGATCGTACCCTGGAAGACCAGCAGTAGTTTCCGATGCACATCTGGAGGCATTCTGTAATCTGTGGACTATCAGACTGTTGATGAAACACAGAAATTGCATCGGGATTGACTACAGTCACCAAGTGCACTTTCCTCCGTGGGAGTAATGTCTCAAACAGTCTGCGCTTTGATCGTTCCCTGGAAGACCAGTAGTAGTTTGGGAAGCACATCTGGAGGAATTCTGTAATCTGTGGAGTATCAGAGTGTTGATGAAACACAGAAATTGCATCGGGATTGAATACCCAGTCACCATGCGCACTTTCCTCCACGGGAGTAAAGTCTCAAACAGTCTACGCTCTGATCATTCCCTGGAAGACCAGTAGTAGTTTCCGATGCACATCTGGAAGCATTCTGTAATCTGTGGACTATCTGAGTGTTGATGAAACACAGAAATTGCATCGGAATTGAATATAACTGTCACCATGCGCTCTTTCCTCCATGGGAGTAACCCTGAAACAGTCTACGGTTTGATCGTTCCCTAGAAGACCAGTAGTAGTTTCAGATGCACATCTGGAGGCATTCTGTAATCTGTGGACTATCAGAGTGTTGATGAAAGACAGATATTGCATCGGGATTCAATACAACAGTCACCATGCGCACTGTCCTCCAAGGGAGCAGTGTCTCAAACAGTCTACGATTTGATCCTTCCCTGGAAGACCAGTAGTAGTTTCTGAGGCACATCTGGAGGCATTCTGTAATCTGTGGACTATCTGAGTGTTAATGAAACACAGAAATTGCGACAGGATTGAATACAACAGTCAAAATGCGCACTTTCCTCCATGGGAATAATGTCTCAAAGAGTCTACGCTTTGATAGTTCCCTGGAAGAACAGTAGTAGTTTCCGATGCACATCTAGTGGCATTCTGTAATCTGTAGACTATCAGAGTGTTGATGAGACACAGAAATTGCATCGGAAATGAATGCAACAGTCACCATGCGCACATTCCTCCATGGGAGTAACGTCTCAAACAGTCTACTCTTTGATCGTTTCCTGGAAGACCAGTAGTAGTTTCCGATGCACATCTGGAGGCAATCTGTAATCGGTGGACTATCAGACTGTTGTTGAAACACAGAAATTACATAGGGATTGAATACAACAGTCACCATGCGAACCTTTCACAATGGGAGTAATGTCTCAAAGTCTTTACGCTTTGATCGTCCCCTGGAAGACCAGTAGTAGTTTCCGATGCACATCTGGTGGCATTCTGTAATCTGTCGACTACTTGAGTGTTGATGAAACACAGAAATTGCATCGGGATTGAATACAACAGTCACCATGCGCACTTTCCTCCATGGGAAAAATGTCTCTAACAGTCTACGTTTTGATCGTTCCCTGGAAGACCAGCAGTAGTTTCCGATGCACATCTCGAGGCTTTCTGTAATCTGTGGACTATTAGAGTGTTGATGAAACACAGAAATTGCATCGGGATTGAGTACAACAGTCACCATGCGCACTTTCCTCCATGGGAATTATGTCTCAAACAGTCTACGCTTTGCTCGTTCCCTGGAAGACCTGCAGTAGTTTCCGACGCACATCTGGAGGCATTCTGTAATCTCTGGACCTTCAAGGTGTGGATTGAAACACAGAAATTGCCTCGGGATTGAATACAACAGTCACCATGCGCACTTTCCTCCATAGGAGTAATGTCTCCAACAGTCTACGCTTTGATCGTTCCCTGGAAGACCTGCAGTAGTTTCCGATGCACATCTGGAAGCATTCTGTAATCTGTGGACTATCTGAGTGTTGATGAAACACAGAAATTGCATCGGAATTGAATATAACTGTCACCATGCGCACTTTCCTCCATGGGAGTAACCCTGAAACAGTCTACGGTTTGATCGTTCCCTAGAAGACCAGTAGTAGTTTCAGATGCACATCTGGAGGCATTCTGTAATCTGTGGACTATCAGAGTGTTGATGAAACACAGAAATTGCATCGGGATTGAGTACAACAGTCACCATGCGCACCTTCCTCCATGGGAATTATGTCTCAAACAGTCTACGATTTGATCGTTAGCTGGATGCCAGTAGTAGTTTGTGATGCATATCTGGTGGCATTCTGTAATCTGTGGACTATCATAGTGTTGATAAAACACATAAATAGCATCGGGATTGGATACAAGAGTCACCATGCGCACTTTCCTCCATAAAAGTAATGTCTCAAACAGTCTACGCTTTGATCGTTCCCTGGAAGACCAGTAGTAGTTTCCGAAGCACATCTGGAGGCAATATGTAATCTGTGGACTATCAGAGGGTTGATGAAACACAGATATTGCAGCGTTATTGAATACAACAGACACCATGCCCTCTTTCCTCCATGGGGTAATTCTCACACAGTCTACGCTTTGATCGTTCCCTGGAAGACCTGCAGTAGTTTCCGATGCACATCTTGAGGCAATCTGTTATCTGTGGACTATCTGAGTGTTGATGAAACACAGAAATTGCATCGGAATTGAATATAACAGTCACCATGCGCACTTTCGTCCATGGGAGTAACCTTGAAACAGTCTACGCTTTGATCGTTCCCTAGAAGACCAGTAGTAGTTTCCGATGCATATCTGGAGGCATTCTGTAATCTGTGGACTATCAGAGTGTTGACATAACACAGATATTGCATCGGGATTCAATACAACAGTCACCATGCGCATTTCCTCCATGGGAGTAATATCTCAAACAGTCTACGCTTTGATCGCTCCCTGGAAGACCAGAAGTAGTTTCCGATGCACATCTGGAGGCATTCTATAATCTGTGGACTATCAGACTGTTGATGAAACACAGAAATTGCATCGGGATTGAATACAACATTCACCAAGCGCACTTTCCTCCATTGGAGTAATGTCTCAAACAGTCTACGCTTTGATCGTTCCCTTGAAGACCAGTATTAGTTTCCGATGCACATCTGGAGGCATTCTGTAATCTGTGGACTATCAGAGTGTTGATGGAACACAGAAATGGCATCGGGATTGAATACAACAGTCACCATGCGCACTTTCCTCCATGGATGTAATTCTCAAACAGTCTACGCTTTGATCGTTCCCTGGAAGACCAGTAGTAGTTTCCGATGCACATCTGGAGGCATTCTGTAATCTGTGGACCTTCAAAGTGTGTATTGAAACACAGAAATTGCCTCGGGATTGAATACAAGAGTCACCATGCGCACTTTCCACAATGGGAGTAATGTCTCAAACAGTCTACGCTTTGATCGTTCCCTGAAAGACCAGTAGTACTTACCGATGCACATCTGGAGGAATTCTGTAGACTGTGGACTATCTGAGGGTTGATGAAACACAGATATTGCGCCGGGATTGAATACGTCACCATGCGCACTTTCCTCCATGGAAGTAATGTCTCAAACAGTCTACGCTTTGATCGTTCCCCGGAAGACCAGTAGTAGCTTCCGATGCACATCTGGTGGCATTCTGTAATCTGTGGACTATCAGAGTGTTGATGAAACACAGAAATTGCATCGGGATTGAATACAACAGTCATCATGCGCACTTTCCTCCATGGGAGTAATGTCTCAAACAGTCTACGCTTTGATCGTTCCCTGGGAGACCAGCAGAGGTTTCCGATGCACATCTGGAGGCATTCTGTAATCTGTGGACTATCAGACTGTTGATGAAACACAGAAATTGCATCGGGATTGAATACAACAGTCACCATGCGCACTTACCTCCATGGGAGTAATGTCTCAAACAGTCTACGCTTTGATCGTACCCTGGAAGACCAGCAGTAGTTTCCGATGCACATCTGGAGGCATTCTGTAATCTGTGGACTATCAGACTGTTGATGAAACACAGAAATTGCATCGGGATTGACTACAGTCACCAAGTGCACTTTCCACCGTGGGAGTAATGTCTCAAACAGTCTGCGCTTTGATCGTTCCCTGGAAGACCAGTAGTAGTTTCGGAAGTACATCTGGAGGAATTCTGTAATCTGTGGAGTATCAGAGTGTTGATGAAACACAGAAATTGCATCGGGATTGAATACCCAGTCACCATGCGCACTTTCCTCCACGGGAGTAAAGTCTCAAACAGTCTACGCTTTGATCATTCCCTGGAAGACCAGTAGTAGTTTCCGATGCACATCTGGAAGCATTCTGTAATCTGTGGACTATCTGAGTGTTGATGAAACACAGAAATTGCATCGGAATTGAATATAACTGTCACCATGCGCACTTTCCTCCATGGGAGTAATCCTGAAACAGTCTACGGTTTGATCGTTCCCTAGAAGACCAGTAGTAGTTTCAGATGCACATCTGGAGGCATTCTGTAATCTGTGGACTATCAGAGTGTTGATGAAAGACAGATATTGCATCGGGATTCAATACAACAGTCACCATGCGCACTGTCCTCCAAGGGAGCAGTGTCTCAAACAGTCTACGATTTGATCCTTCCCTGGAAGACCAGTAGTAGTTTCTGAGGCACATCTGGAGGCATTCTGTAATCTGTGGACGTTCAAAGTTTTGATGGAACACAATAATTGCATCGGGATTGAATACAACAGTCACCATGCGCTCTTTCCTCCATGGTAGTAATGTCTCAAACAGTCTACGCTTTGATCGTTACCATGAAGACCAGTGTTTGTTGCCGATACACATCTGGAGGCATTCTGTAATCTGTGGACTATCAGAGTGTTGATGAAACACAGAAATTGCATCGGGATTTAATACAACAGTTACCATGCACACATTCCTCCATAAACGTAATGTCTCGAACAGTCTACACTTTGATCATTCCCTGGAAGACCAGTAGTAGTCTCCGATGCACATCTGGAGGCATTCTGTAATCTGTGGACTATCTGAGTGTTAATGAAACACAGAAATTGCGACAGGATTGAATACAACAGTCACCATGCGCACTTTCCTCCATGGGAATAATGTCTCAAAGAGTCTACGCTTTGATAGTTCCCTGGAAGAACAGTAGTAGTTTCCGATGCACATCTAGTGGCATTCTGTAATCTGTAGACTATCAGAGTGTTGATGAGACACAGAAATTGCATCGGAAATGAATGCAACAGTCACCATGCGCACATTCCTCCATGGGAGTAACGTCTCAAACAGTCTACTCTTTGATCGTTTCCTGGAAGACCAGTAGTAGTTTCCGATGCACATCTGGAGGCAATCTGTAATCGGTGGACTATCAGACTGTTGTTGAAACACAGAAATTACATAGGGATTGAATACAACAGTCACCATGCGAACCTTTCACAATGGGAGTAATGTCTCAAAGTCTTTACGGTTTGATCGTCCCCTGGAAGACCAGTAGTAGTTTCCGATGCACATCTGGTGGCATTCTGTAATCTGTCGACTACTTGAGTGTTGATGAAACACAGAAATTGCATCGGGATTGAATACAACAGTCACCATGCGCACTTTCCTCCATGGGAAAAATGTCTCTAACAGTCTACGTTTTGATCGTTCCCTGGAAGACCAGCAGTAGTTTCCGATGCACATATCGAGGCTTTCTGTAATCTGTGGACTATTAGAGTGTTGATGAAACACAGAAATTGCATCGTGATTGAGTACAACAGTCACCATGCGCACTTTCCTCCATGGGAATTATGTCTCAAACAGTCTACGCTTTGCTCGTTCCCTGGAAGACCTGCAGTAGTTTCCGATGCACATCTGGAGGCATTCTGTAATCTCTGGACCTTCAAGGTGTGTATTGAAACACAGAAATTGCCTCGGGATTGAATACAACAGTCACCATGCGCACTTTCCTCCATAGGAGTAATGTCTCCAACAGTCTACGCTTTGATCGTTCCCTGGAAGACCTGCAGTAGTTTCCGATGCACATCTGGAGGCATTCTGTAATCTCTGGACCTCCAAAGTGTGGATTGAAACACAGAAATTGCCTCGGGATTGAATACAACAGTCACCATGCGCACTTTCCTCCATGGGAGTAATGTCTCCAACAGTCTACGCTTTGATCGTTCCCTGGAAGACCAGTAGTAGTTTCCGATTCACATCTGGAGGCAATCTGTTATCTGTGGACTATCAGAGTGTTGATGAAACACAGAAATTGCATCGGGATTGAATACAACAGTCACCATGCGCACTTTCGTCCATGGGGACAATTCTCAAACAGTCTACGCTTTGATCGTTCCCTTGAAGACCAGTAGTAGTTTCCGATGCACATCTGGAATCATTCTGTAATATGTATACCGTCTGAGTGTTGATGAAACACAGAAATTGCATCGGAATTGAATATAACAGACAGCATTCGCACTTTCCTCCATTGTAGTAATGTCTCTAACAGTCTACGATTTGATTATTCCCTGGAAGACCAGTAGTAGTTTCCGATGCACATCTGGAAGCATTCTGTAATCTGTGGACTATCTGAGTGTTGATGAACCACAAAAATTGCATCGGAATTGAATATAACAGTCACCATGCGCACTTTCCTTCAAATTAGCAGTGTCTCAAACAGTCTAGGCTTTGATCGTTCCCTGGAAGACCAGTAGTAGTTTCCGATGCACATATGGAGGCATTCTGTAATCTGTGGACCTTCAAAAGTGTTGATGAAACACAATAATTCCATCTGGATTGAATACCCATTCACCATGAGCACTTACCTCCACGGGAGTAATGTCTCAAACAGTCTACGTTTTGATCGTTCCCTGGAAGACCAGTAGTAGTTTCCGATGCACATCTGGTGACATGCTGTAATCTGTAGACTATCAGAGTGTTGATGAAACACAGAAATTGCATCGGGATTGAATACAAAGGTCACCAAGTGAACTTTCCTCCGTGGGAGTAATGTCTCTAACAGTCTACGCTTTGATCGTTCCCTGGAAGACCAGTAGTAGTTTCCGAAGCACATCTGGAGGAATTCTGTAATCTGTGGAGAATCAGACTGTTGTTGAAACACAGAAATTGCATCGGGATAGAATACAAGTCACCATGTGCACCTTTCACCATGGGAGTAATGTCTCAAAGTCTTTAGGCTTTGATCGTCCCCTGGAAGACCAGTAGTAGTTTCCGATGCACATCTGGTGGCATTCTGTAATCTGTCGACTATTTGAGTGTAGATGAAACATAGAAATTGCATCGGGATTGAATACAACAGTCACCATGCGCACTTTCCTCCATGGGAGTAATGTCTCTAACAGTCTACGCTTTGATCGTTCCCTGGAAGACCAGTAGTAGTTTCCGATGCACATCTCGAGGCTCTCTGTAATCTGTGGACTATCAGAGTGTTGATGAAACACAGAAATTGCATCGGGATTGAGTACAACATTCACCATGAACACTTTCCTCCATGGGAATAATGTCTCAAACAGTCTACACTTTGATCGTTAGCTGGAAGCCAGTAGTAGTTTCTGATGCATATCTGGAGGCATTCTGTAATCTGTGGACTATCATAGTGTTGATGAAACACAGAAATTGCATCGGGATTGAATACAACAGTCACCATGCGCACTTTCCTCCATAAAAGTAATGCCTCAAGCAGTCTACGCTTTGATCGTTCCCTGGAAGACCAGTAGTAGTTTCCGAAGCACATCTGGAGGAAATCTGTAATCTGTGGACTATCAGAGTGTTGATGAAACACAGATATTGCAGCGGGATTGAATACAACAGACACCATGCCCTCTTTCCTCCATGGGTTAATTCTCAAACAGTCTACGCTTTGATCGTTCCCTGGAAGACCTGTAGTAGTTTCCGATGCACATCTGGAGGCATTCTGTAATCTCTGGACCTTCAAAGTGTGGATTGAAACACAGAAATTGCCTCGTGATTGAATACAACAGTCACCATGCGCACTTTCCTCCATGGGAGTAATGTCTCCAACAGTCTACGCTTTGATCGTTCCCTGGAAGACCAGTAGTAGTTTCCGATGCACATATGGAGGCATTCTGTAATCTGTGGACCTTCAAAAGTGTTGATGAAACACAATAATGGCATCTGGATTGAATGCCCAGTCACCATGAGCACTTTCCTCCACGGGAGTAATGTCTCAAACAGTCTACGCTTTGATCGTTCCCTGGAAGACCAGTAGTAGTTTCCGATGCACATCTGGTGGCATTCTGTAATCTGTAGACTATCAGAGTGTTGATGAAACACAGAAATTGCGTCGGGATTGAATACAACAGTCACCAAGTGAACTTTCCTCCGTGGGAGTAATGTCTCAAACAGTCTACGCTTTGATCGTTCCCTGGAAGACCAGTAGTAGTTTCCGAAGCACATCTGGAGGAATTCTGTAATCTGTGGAGAATCGGACTGTTGTTGAAACACAGAAATTGCATCGGGATTGAATACAACAGTCACCATGCACACCTTTCACAATGGGAGTAATGTCTCAAAGTCTTTACGCTTTGATCGTCCCCTGGAAGACCAGTAGTAGTTTCCGATGCACATCTGGTGGCATTCTGTAATCTGTCGAATATTTGAGTGTTGATGAAACACAGAAATTGCATCGGGATTGAATACAACAGTCACCATGCGCACTTTCCTCCATAGGAGTAATGTCTCTAACAGTCTACGCTTTGATCGTTCCCTGGAAGACCAGTAGTAGTTTCCGATGCACATCTCGAGGCTTTCTGTAATCTGTGGACTATCAGAGTGTTGATGAAACACAGAAATTGCATCGGGATTGAGTACAACATTCACTATGCGCACTTTCCTCCATGGGAGTAATGTCTCAAACAGTCTACGCTTTGATCGTTAGCTGGAAGCCAGTAGTAGTTTCTGATGCATATCTGGAGGCATTCTGTAATCTGTGGACTATCATAGTGTTAATGAAACAAAGAAATTGCATCGGGATTGAATACGACAGTCACCATGCGCACTTTCCTCCATAAAAGTAATGTCTCAAACAGTCCACGCTTTGATCGTTCCCTGGAAGACCAGTAGTAGTTTCCGAAGCACATGTGGAGGCAATCTGAATTCTGTGGACTATCAGAGTGTTGATGAAACACAGATATTGCAGCGGGATTGAATACAACAGACACCATACCCTCTTTCCTCCATGGGGTAATTCTCAAACAGTCTACGCTTTGATCGTTCCCTTGAAGACCAGTAGTAGTTTCCGATGCTCATCTGGAAGCATTCTGTAATCTGTGGACTATCTGAGTGTTGATGAACCACAGAAATTGCATCGGAATTGAATATAACAGTCACCATGCGCACTTTCCTCCATGGCAGTAATGTCTGTAACAGTCTACGCTTTGTTCATTCCCTGGAAGACCAGTAGTAGTTTCCGATGCACATCTGGAGGCATTCTGTTATCTGTGAACTATCTGAGTGTTGATGAAACACAGAAATTGCGTCGGGATTGAATACAACAGTCACCATGCGCACTTTCCTCCATGGGGGTAACTCTCAAACAGTCTACGCTTTGATCGTTCACTGGAAGGCCAGTAGTAGTTTCCGATGCACATCTGGAGGCATTCTGTAATCTTTGGACCTTCAAAGTGTGTATTGAAACACAGAAATTGCTTCGGGATTGAATACAAAAGTCACCATGCGCACTTTCCACCATGGGAGTAATGTCTCAAACAGTCTACGCTTTGATCGTTCCCTGGAAGACCAGTAGTAGTTACCGATGCACATCTGGAGGCATTCTGTAATCTGTGGACTCTCAGAGTGTTGATGAAACACAGAAATTGCATCGGGATTGAATACAACGGTCACAATGCGCACTTTCCTCCATGGTAGTAATGTCTCAAACAGTCTACGCTTTGATCGTTCCCATGAAGACCAGTGTTTGTTGCCGATACACATCTGGAGGCATTCTGTAATCTGTGGACTATCAGAGTGTTGATGAAACACAGAAATTGCATCGGGATTTAATACAACAGTTACCATGCACACATTCCTCCATAAACGTAATGTCTCGAACAGTCTACACTTTGATCATTCCCTGGAAGACCAGTAGTAGTCTCCGATGCACATCTGGAGGCATTCTGTAATCTGTGGACTATCTGAGTGTTAATGAAACACAGAAATTGCGACAGGATTGAATACAACTGTCACCATGCGCACTTTCCTCCATGGGAATAATGTCTCAAAGAGTCTACGCTTTGATAGTTCCCTGGAAGAACAGTAGTAGTTTCCGATGCACATCTAGTGGCATTCTGTAATCTGTAGACTATCAGAGTGTTGATGAGACACAGAAATTGCATCGGAAATGAATGCAACAGTCACCATGCGCACATTCCTCCATGGGAGTAACGTCTCAAACAGTCTACTCTTTGATCGTTTCCTGGAAGACCAGTAGTAGTTTCCGATGCACATCTGGAGGCAATCTGTAATCGGTGGACTATCAGACTGTTGTTGAAACACAGAAATTACATAGGGATTGAATACAACAGTCACCATGCGAACCTTTCACAATGGGAGTAATGTCTCAAAGTCTTTACGCTTTGATCGTCCCCTGGAAGACCAGTAGTAGTTTCCGATGCACATCTGGTGGCATTCTGTAATCTGTCGACTACTTGAGTGTTGATGAAACACAGAAATTGCATCGGGATTGAATACAACAGTCACCATGCGCACTTTCCTCCATGGGAAAAATGTCTCTAACAGTCTACGTTTTGATCGTTCCCTGGAAGACCAGCAGTAGTTTCCGATGCACATCTCGAGGCTTTCTGTAATCTGTGGACTATTAGAGTGTTGATGAAACACAGAAATTGCATCGGGATTGAGTACAACAGTCACCATGCGCACTTTCCTCCATGGGAATTATGTCTCAAACAGTCTACGATTTGATCGTTAGCTGGATGCCAGTAGTAGTTTGTGATGCATATCTGGTGGCATTCTGTAATCTGTGGACTATCATAGTGTTGATGAAACACATAAATAGCATCGGGATTGGATACAACAGTGACCATGCGCACTTTCCTCCATAAAAGTAATGTCTCAAACAGTCTACGCTTTGATCGTTCCCTGGAAGACCAGTAGTAGTTTCCGAAGCACATCTGGACGCAATATGTAATCTGTGGACTATCAGAGGGTTGATGAAACACAGATATTGCAGCGGGATTGAATACAACAGACACCATGCCCTCTTTCCTCCATGGGGTAATTCTCAAACAGTCTACGCTTTGCTCGTTCCCTGGAAGACCTGCAGTAGTTTCCGATGCACATCTGGAGGCATTCTGTAATCTCTGGACCTTCAAAGTGTGGATTGAAACACAGAAATTGCCTCGGGACTGAATACATCAGTCACCATGCGCACTTTCCTCCATAGGAGTAATGTCTCCAACAGTCTACGCTTTGATCGTTCCCTGGAAGACCTGCAGTAGTTTCCGATGCACATCTGGAGGCATTCTGTAATCTCTGGACCTCCAAAGTGTGGATTGAAACACAGAAATTGCCTCGGGATTGAATACAACAGTCACCATGCGCACTTTCCTCCATGGGAGTAATGTCTCCAACAGTCTACGCTTTGATCGTTCCCTGGAAGACCAGTAGTAGTTTCCGATGCACATCTGGAGGCAATCTGTTATCTGTGGACTATCAGAGTGTTGATGAAACACAGAAATTGCATCGGGATTGAATACAACAGTCACCATGCGCACTTTCGTCCATGGGGACAATTCTCAAACAGTCTACGCTTTGATCGTTCCCTTGAAGACCAGTAGTAGTTTCCGATGCACATCTGGAATCATTCTGTAATATGTATACCGTCTGAGTGTTGATGAAACACAGAAATTGCATCGGAATTGAATATAACAGACAGCATTCGCACTTTCCTCCATTGTAGTAATGTCTCTAACAGTCTACGATTTGATTATTCCCTGGAAGACCAGTAGTAGTTTCCGATGCACATCTGGAAGCATTCTGTAATCTGTGGACTATCTGAGTGTTGATGAACCACAAAAATTGCATCGGAATTGAATATAACAGTCACCATGCGCACTTTCCTTCAAATTAGCAGTGTCTCAAACAGTGTACGCTTTGATCGTTCCCTGGAAGACCAGTAGTAGTTTCCGATGCACATATGGAGGCATTCTGTAATCTGTGGACCTTCAAAAGTGTTGATGAAACACAATAATTCCATCTGGATTGAATACCCAGTCACCATGAGCACTTACCTCCACGGGAGTAATGTCTCAAACAGTCTACGTTTTGATCGTTCCCTGGAAGACCAGTAGTAGTTTCCGATGCACATCTGGTGGCATGCTGTAATCTGTAGACTATCAGAGTGTTGATGAAACACAGAAATTGCATCGGGATTGAATACAAAGGTCACCAAGTGAACTTTCCTCCGTGGGAGTAATGTCTCTAACAGTCTACGCTTTGATCGTTCCCTGGAAGACCAGTAGTAGTTTCCGAAGCACATCTGGAGGAATTCTGTAATCTGTGGAGAATCAGACTGTTGTTGAAACACAGAAATTGCATCGGGATAGAATACAAGTCACCATGTGCACCTTTCACCATGGGAGTAATGTCTCAAAGTCTTTAGGCTTTGATCGTCCCCTGGAAGACCAGTAGTAGTTTCCGATGCACATCTGGTGGCATTCTGTAATCTGTCGACTATTTGAGTGTTGATGAAACATAGAAATTGCATCGGGATTGAATACAACAGTCACCATGCGCACTTTCCTCCATGGGAGTAATGTCTCTAACAGTCTACGCTTTGATCGTTCCCTGGAAGACCAGTAGTAGTTTCCGATGCACATCTCGAGGCTCTCTGTAATCTGTGGACTATCAGAGTGTTGATGAAACACAGAAATTGCATCGGGATTGAGTACAACATTCACCATGAACACTTTCCTCCATGGGAATAATGTCTCAAACAGTCTACACTTTGATCGTTAGCTGGAAGCCAGTAGTAGTTTCTGATGCATATCTGGAGGCATTCTGTAATCTGTGGACTATCATAGTGTTGATGAAACACAGAAATTGCATCGGGATTGAATACAACAGTCACCATGCGCACTTTCCTCCATAAAAGTAATGCCTCAAGCAGTCTACGCTTTGATCGTTCCCTGGAAGACCAGTAGTAGTTTCCGAAGCACATCTGGAGGAAATCTGTAATCTGTGGACTATCAGAGTGTTGATGAAACACAGATATTGCAGCGGGATTGAATACAACAGACACCATGCCCTCTTTCCTCCATGGGTTAATTCTCAAACAGTCTACGCTTTGATCGTTCCCTGGAAGACCTGTAGTAGTTTCCGATGCACATCTGGAGGCATTCTGTAATCTCTGGACCTTCAAAGTGTGGATTGAAACACAGAAATTGCCTCGTGATTGAATACAACAGTCACCATGCGCACTTTCCTCCATGGGAGTAATGTCTCCAACAGTCTACGCTTTGATCGTTCCCTGGAAGACCAGTAGTAGTTTCCGATGCACATATGGAGGCATTCTGTAATCTGTGGACCTTCAAAAGTGTTGATGAAAGACAATAATGGCATCTTGATTGAATGCCCAGTCACCATGAGCACTTTCCTCCACGGGAGTAATGTCTCAAACAGTCTACGCTTTGATCGTTCCCTGGAAGACCAGTAATATTTTCCGATGCACATCTGGTGGCATTCTGTAATCTGTAGACTATCAGAGTGTTGATGAAACACAGAAATTGCATCGGGATTGAATACAACAGTCACCATGCGCACTTTCCTCCATAGGAGTAATGTCTCTAACAGTCTACGCTTTGATCGTTCCCTGGAAGACCAGTAGTAGTTTCCGATGCACATCTCGAGGCTTTCTGTAATCTGTGGACTATCAGAGTGTTGATGAAACACAGAAATTGCATCGGGATTGAGTACAACATTCACTATGCGCACTTTCCTCCATGGGAGTAATGTCTCAAACAGTCTACGCTTTGATCGTTAGCTGGAAGCCAGTAGTAGTTTCTGATGCATATCTGGAGGCATTCTGTAATCTGTGGACTATCATAGTGTTGATGAAACAAAGAAATTGCATCGGGATTGAATACGACAGTCACCATGCGCACTTTCCTCCATAAAAGTAATGTCTCAAACAGTCCACGCTTTGATCGTTCCCTGGAAGACCAGTAGTAGTTTCCGAAGCACATGTGGAGGCAATCTGAATTCTGTGGACTATCAGAGTGTTGATGAAACACAGATATTGCAGCGGGATTGAATACAACAGACACCATACCCTCTTTCCTCCATGGGGTAATTCTCAAACAGTCTACGCTTTGATCGTTCCCTTGAAGACCAGTAGTAGTTTCCGATGCTCATCTGGAAGCATTCTGTAATCTGTGGACTATCTGAGTGTTGATGAACCACAGAAATTGCATCGGAATTGAATACAACAGTCACCATGCGCACTTTCCTCCATGGCAGTAATGTCTGTAACAGTCTACGCTTTGTTCATTCCGTGGAAGACCAGTAGTAGTTTCCGATGCACATCTGGAGGCATTCTGTTATCTGTGAACTATCTGAGTGTTGATGAAACACAGAAATTGCGTCGGGATTGAATACAACAGTCACCATGCGCACTTTCCTCCATGGGGGTAACTCTCAAACAGTCTACGCTTTGATCGTTCACTGGAAGGCCAGTAGTAGTTTCCGATGCACATCTGGAGGCATTCTGTAATCTTTGGACCTTCAAAGTGTGTATTGAAACACAGAAATTGCTTCGGGATTGAATACAAAAGTCACCATGCGCACTTTCCACCATGGGAGTAATGTCTCAAACAGTCTACGCTTTGATCGTTCCCTGGAAGACCAGTAGTAGTTACCGATGGACATCTGGAGGCATTCTGTAATCTGTGGACTCTCAGAGTGTTGATGAAACACAGAAATTGCATCGGGATTGAATACAACGGTCACAATGCGCACTTTCCTCCATGGGAGTAATCTCTCAAACAGTCTACGTTTTGATCGTTCCCCGGAAGACCAGCAGTAGTTTCCGATGCACATCTGGAAGCATTCTGTAATCTGTGGTCTATCAGACTGTTGATAAAACACAGAAATTGCATCTGGATTGACTACAGTCCCCAAGTGCACTTTCCTCCGTCTGAGTAATGTCTCAAACAGTCTACGCTTTGATCGTTCCCTGGAAGACCAGTAGTAGTTCCGATGCACATCTGGAAGCATTCTGTAATCAGTGGACTGTAAGAGTGTTGATGAAACACAGAAATTGCATCGGGATTGAATACAACAGTCGCCATGCGCACTTTCCTCCACGGGAGGTATGTCTCAAACTGACTATGCTTTGATCGTTCTCTGGAAGACCAGTAGTAGTTTCCGATGCACATCTGGTGGCATTCTGTAATCTGTGTACTATCAGAGTGTTGAGGAAACACAAAAATTGCATCGGAATTGAATACAACAGGCACCATGCGCACTTTCCTCCAGGGAAGTAATGTCTCTAACAGTCTACGATTTGATCGTTCCTTGGAAGACCAGTAGTAGTTTCCTATGCACATCTGCAGGCGTTCTGTAATCTGTGGACTATCAGAGTGCTGATGAAACACAGAAATTGCATCGTGATTGAATACAACAGTCACCATGAGAACGTTCCTCCATGGGAGTAATGTCTCAAACATTCTATGCTTTGATCGTTCCCTGGAAGACCAGTAGTAGTTTCCGATGCTCATCTTGAGGCTTTCTGTAATCTGTGGACTATCAGAGTGTTAATGAAACACAGAAATTGCATCGGGACTGAATACAACAGTCACCATTCGCACTTTCCTTTATGGGAGTAATGACTCAAACAGTCTACGTTTTGATCGTTCCGTGGAAGACCAGTAGTAGTTTCCGATGCACATCTGAAGACAATCTGTAATCTGTGGACTATCAGAGTGTTGATGAAACACAGAAATTGCATCGGGATTGAATACAACAGTCACCATGCGCACTTTCCTCCATGGGAGTAATGTCTCCAACAGTCTACGCTTTGATCGTTCCCTGGAAGACCAGTAGTAGTTTACGATGCACATCTGGAGGCATTCTGTAACCTCTGGACCTTCAAATTGTGGATTGAAACACAGAAATTGCCTCGGAATTGAATACAACAGTCACCATGCGCACTTTCCTCCATGGGAGTAATGTCTCCAACAGTCTACGTTTTGATCGTTCCCTGGAAGACCAGTAGTAGTTTCCGATGCACATCTGGAGGCAATCTGTTATCTGTGGACTATCAGAGTGTTGATGAAACACAGAAATTGCATCGGGATTGAATACAACAGTCACCATGCGCACTTTCCTCCATGGGGATAATTCTCAAACAGTCTACGCTTAGATCGTTCCCTTGAAGACCAGTAGTAGTTTCCGATGCACATCTGGAAGCATTCTGTAATCTGTGGACTATCTGAGTGTTGATGAACCACAGAAATTGCATCGGAATTGAATATAACAGTCACCATGCGCACTTTCCTCCAAATTAGCAGTGTCTTAAACAGTCTACGCTTTGATCGTTCCCTGGAAGACCAGTAGTAGTTTCCGATGCACATATGGAGGCATTCTGTAATCTGTGGACTATCATAGTGTTGATGAAACACAGAAATTGCATCGGGATTGAAAATAACAGTCACCATGCGCACTTTCCTCCATAAAAGTAATGTCTCAAACAGTCTACGCTTTGATAGTTCCCTGGAAGACCAGTAGCAGTTTCCGAAGCACATCTGGAGGCAATCTGTAATCTGTGGACTATCAGAGTGTTAATGAAACACAGATATTGCAGCGGGATTGAATACAACAGACACCATGCCCTCATTCCTACATGGGGTAATTCTCAAACAGTCTACGCTTTGATCGTTCCCTGGTAGACCTGTAGTAGTTTCCGATGCACATCTGGTGGCATTCTGTAATCTGTAGACTATCAGAGTGTTGATGAAACACAGAAATTGCATCGGGATTGAATACAACTGTCACCAAGTGAACTTTCCTCCAGGGGAGTAATGTCTCAAACAGTCTACGCTTTGATCGTTCCCTGGAAGACCAGTAGTAGTTTCCGAAGCACATCTGGAGGAATTCTGTAATCTGTGGAGAATCAGAGTGTTGATGAAACAGAGAAATTGCATCGGGATTGAATACAACAGTCACCATGCGCACTTTCCTCCATGGCAGTAATGTCTCAAACTGTCTACGCTTTGATCGTTCCCTGGAAGATCAGTAGTAGTTTCCGTAGCACATCTGGAGGCATTCTGTAATCTGTGGACTATCAGAGTGTTGATGAAACACAGAAATTGCATCGGTATTGAATACAACAGCCACCATGCGCACTTTCCTCCATGGGGTTAATTCTCAAACAGTCTATGCTTTGATCGTTCCCTGGAAGGCCAGTAGCAGTTTCCGATGCACAACTGGAGGCATTCTGTAATCTGTGTACCTTCAAAGTGTGTATTGATACACAGAAATTGCCTCGGGATTGAATACAAAAGTCACCATGCGCACTTTCCACCATGGGAGTAATGTCTCAAACAGTCTACGCTTTGATCGTTCCCTGGAAGACCAGTAGTAGTTACCGATGCTCATCTGGAGGCATTCTGTAATCTGTGGACTATCAGACTGTTGATGAAACACAGAAATTGCATCGGGATTGAAAACAACAGTCACCATGCGCACTTTCCTCCATAAAAGTAATGGGTCAAACAGTCTACGCTTTGATCGTTCCCTGGAAGACCTGTAGTAGTTTCCGATGCACATCTGGAGGCAATCTGTAATCTGTGGACTATCAGAGTGTTGATGAAACACAGAAATGGCATCGGGATTCAATACAACTATCACCATGCGCACTTTCCTCCATGGGAACAGTGTCTCAAACAGTCTACGCTTTGATCGTTCCCTGGAAGACCAGTAGTAGTTTCCGATGCACATCTGGTGGCATTCTGTAATCTGTGGACTATCAGAGTATTGATGAAACACAGAAATTGCATCGGGATTGAATACAACAGTCACCATTCGCACTTTCCTTTATGGGAGTAATGACTCAAACAGTCTACGTTTTGATCGTTCCCGGGAAGACCAGTAGTAGTTTCCGATGCACATCTGAAGACAATCTGTAATCTGTGGACTATCAGAGTGTTGATGAAACACAGAAATTGCCTCGGGATTGAATACAACAGTCACCATGCGCACTTTCCTCCATGGGAGTAATGTCTCCAACAGTCTACGCTTTGATCGTTCCCTGGAAGACCAGTAGTAGTTTCCGATGCTCATCTGGAGGCAATCTGTTATCTGTGGACTATCAGAGTGTTGAAGAAACACAGAAATTGCATCGGGATTGAATACAACAGTCACCATGCGCACTTTCCTCCATGGGGATAATTGTCAAACAGTCTACGCTTAGATCGTTCCCTTGAAGACCAGTAGTAGTTTCCGATGCACATCTGGAAGCATTCTGTAATCTGTGGACTATCTGAGTGTTGATGAACCACAGAAATTGCATCGGAATTGAATATAACAGTCACCATGCGCACTTTCCTCCAAATTAGCAGTGTCTTAAACAGTCTACGCTTTGATCGTTCCCTGGAAGACCAGTAGTAGTTTCCGATGCACATATGGAGGCATTCTGTAATCTGTGGACTATCATAGTGTTGATGAAACACAGAAATTGCATCGGGATTGAAAACAACAGTCACCATGCGCACTTTCCTCCATAAAAGTAATGTCTCAAACAGTCTACGCTTTGATAGTTCCCTGGAAGACCAGTAGTAGCTTCCGAAGCACATCTGGAGGCAATCTGTAATCTGTGGACTATCAGAGTGTTAATGAAACACAGATATTGCAGCGGGATTGAATACAACAGACACCATGCCCTCATTCCTACATGGGGTAATTCTCAAACAGTCTACGCTTTGATCGTTCCATGGAAGACCAGTAGTAGTTTCCGATGCACATCTGGTGGCATTCTGTAATCTGTAGACTATCAGAGTGTTGATGAAACACAGAAATTGCATCGGGATTGAATACAACTGTCACCAAGTGAACTTTCCTCCAGGGGAGTAATGTCTCAAACAGTCTACGCTTTGATCGTTCCCTGGAAGACCAGTAGTAGTTTCCGAAGCACATCTGGAGGAATTCTGTAATCTGTGGAGAATCAGAGTGTTGATGAAATAGAGAAATTGCATCGGGATTGAATACAACAGTCACCATGCGCACTTTCCTCCATGGCAGTAATGTCTCAAACTGTCTACGCTTTGATCGTTCCCTGGAAGATCAGTAGTAGTTTCCGTAGCACATCTGGAGGCATTCTGTAATCTGTGGACTATCAGAGTGTTGATGAAACACAGAAATTGCATCGGTATTGAATACAACAGCCACCATGCGCACTTTCCTCCATGGGGTTAATTCTCAAACAGTCTATGCTTTGATCGTTCATTGGAAGGCCAGTAGCAGTTTCCGATGCACAACTGGAGGCATTCTGTAATCTGTGTACCTTCAAAGTGTGTATTGATACACAGAAATTGCCTCGGGATTGAATACAAAAGTCACCATGTGCACTTTCCACCATGGGAGTAATGTCTCAAACAGTCTACGCTTTGATCGTTCCCTGGAAGACCAGTAGTAGTTACCGATGCTCATCTGGAGGCATTCTGTAATCTGTGGACTATCATAGTGTTGATGAAACACAGAAATTGCATCGGGATTGAAAACAACAGTCACCATGCGCACTTTCCTCCATAATAGCAATGGGTCAAACAGTCTACGCTTTGATCGTTCCCTGGAAGACCTGTAGTAGTTTCCGATGCACATCTGGTGGCATTCTGTAATCTGTAGACTATCAGAGTGTTGCTGAAACACAGAAATTGCATCGGGATTGAATACAACTGTCACCAAGTGAACTTTCCTCCAGGGGAGTAATGTCTCAAACAGTCTACGCTTTGATCGTTCCCTGGAAGATCAGTAGTAGTTTCCGATGCACATCTGGAGGCATTCTGTAATCTGTGAAGTATCTGAGTGTTGATGAAACACAGAAATTGCGTCGGGATTGAATACAACAGTCACCATGCGCCCTTTTCTCCATGGAAGTAATGTATCAAACAGTCTACGCCTTGATCGTTCCCTTGAAGACCAGTAGTAGTTTCCGATGCTCATCTGGAGGCAATCTGTAATCTGTGGACTATCAGAGTGTTGATGAAACACAGAAATGGCATCGGGATTAAATACAACTATCACCATGCGCACTTTCCTCCATGCGAACAGTGTCTCAAACAGTCTACGCTTTGATCGTTCCCTGGAAGACCAAGAGTAGTTTCCGATGCACATCTGGTGGCATTCTGTAATCTGTGGACTATCAGAGTATTGATGAAACACAGAAATTGCATCGGGATTGAATACAACAGTCACCATTCGCACTTTCCTTTATGGGAGTAATGACTCAAACAGTCTACGTTTTGATCGTTCCCGGGAAGACCAGTAGTAGTTTCCCAAGCACGTCTGAAGACAATCTGTAATCTGTGGACTATCAGAGTGTTGATGAAACACAGAAACACAGAAATTGCATCGGGATTGAATACAACAGTCACCATGCGCACTTTCCTCTATGGGAGTAATGTCTCATACAGTCTACGTTTTGATCGTTCCCTGGAAGAGCAGTAGTAGTTTACGATGTACATCTGGAGGCATTCTGTAATCTGTGGACTATCAGACTGTTGATGAAACACAGAAATTGCATCGGGATTGAATACAACAGTCACCATGCGCACTTTCCTCCACGGGAGGTATGTCTCAAACTGACTACGCTTTGATCGTTCCCTGGAAGACCAGTAGTAGTTCCCGATGCACATCTGGTGGCATTCTGTAATCTGTGGACTACCAGAGTGTTGATGAAACACAAAAATTGCATCGGAATTGAATACAACAGGCACCATGCGCACTTTCCACCATGGGAGTTATGTCTCTAACAGTCTACGATTTGATCGTTCCCTGGAAGACCAGTAGTAGTTTCCTATGCACATCTGCAGGCGTTCAGTAATCTGTGGACTATCAGAGTGCTGATGAAACACAGAAATTGCATCGGGATTGAATACAACAGTCACCATGAGAACGTTTCTCCATGGGAGTAATGTCTCAAACAGTCTATGCTTTGATCGTTCCCTGGAAGACCAGTAGTAGTTTCCGATGCTCATCTTGAGGCATTCTGTAACCTGTGGACTATCAGAGTGTTAATGAAACACAGAAATTGCATCGGGACTGAATACAACAGTCACCATTCGCACTTTCCTTTATGGGAGTAATGACTCAAACAGTCTACGTTTTGATCGTTCCCTGGAAGACCAGTAGTAGTTTCCGATGCACATCTGAAGACAATCTGTAATCTGTGGACTATCAGAGTGTTGATGAAACACAGAAATTGCATCGGGATTGAATACAACAGTCACCATGCGCACTTTCCTATATGGGAGTAATGTCTCATACAGTCTAGGATTTGATCGTTCCCTGGAAGAGCAGTAGTAGTTTACGATGCACATCTGGAGGCATTCTGTAATCTGTGGACTATCAGACTGTTGATGAAACACAGAAATTGCATCGGGATTGAGTACAACAGTCACCATGCCCACTTTCCTCCATTGGAATAATGTCTCAAACAGTCTACGCTTTGATCGTTAGCTGGAAGTCAGTAGTAGTTTCTGATGCATATCTGGAGGCATTCTGTAATCTGTGGACTATCATAGTGTTGATGAAACACAGAAATTGCATCGGGATTGAATACAACAGTCACCATGCGCACTTTCCTCCATAAAAGTAATGTCTCAAACTGTCTACGCATTGATCGTTCCCTGGAAGACCAGTAGTAGTTTCCGAAGCACATCTGGAGGCAATCTGAAATCTGTGGACTATCAGAGTGATGATGAAACACAGATATTGGAGCGGGATTGAATACAACAGACACCATGCCCTCTTTCCTCCATGGGGTAATTCTCAAACAGTCTACGCTTTGATCGTTCCCTGGGAGACCTGTAGTAGTTTCCGATGCACATCTGGAGGCATTCTGTAATCTCTGGACCTTCAAAGTGTGGATTGAAACACAGAAATTGCCTCGGGATTGAATACAACAGTCACCATGCGCACTTTCCTCCATGGGAGTAATGTCTCCAACAGTCTACGCTTTGATCGTTCCCTGGAAGACAAGTAGTAGTTTCCGATGCACATCTGGAGGCAATCTGTTATCTGTGGACTATCAGAGTGTTGATGAAACACAGAAATTGCATCGGGATTGAATACAACAGTCACCATGCACACTTTCCTCCATGGGGATAATTCTCAAACAGTCTACGCTTTGATCGTTCCCTGGAAGGCCAGTAGTAGTTTCCGATGCACATCTGGAGGCATTCTGTAATCTGTGGACTATCTGAGTGTTGATGAAACACAGAAATTGCGTCGGGATTTAATACTACAGTCACCATGCGCACTTTCCTCCATGGAAGTAATGTCTCAAACAGTCTACGCTTTGATCGTTCCCTCGAAGACCAGTAGTAGTTTCCGATGCACATCTGGAGGCATTCTGTAATCTGTGGTCTATCAGACTGTTGATGAAACACAGAAATTGCATCGGGATTGAATATAACAGTCAGCATTCGCACTTTCCTCCATTGTAGTAATGTCTCTAACAGTCTACGATTTGATTATTCCCTGGAAGACCAGTAGTAATTTCCGATGCACATCTGGAAGCATTCTGTAATCTGTGGACTATCTGAGTGTTGATGAACCACAGAAATTGCATCGGAATTGAATATAACAGTCACCATGCGCACTTTCCTCCAAGGGAGCAGTGTCTCAAACAGTCTACGCTTTGATCGTTCCCTGGAAGACCAGTAGTAGTTTCCGATGCACATATGGAGGCATTCTGTAATCTGTGGACTTTCAAAGTGTTGATGAAACACAATAATTGCATCTGGATTGAATACCCAGTCACCATGCGCACTTTCCTCCACGGCAGTAATGTCTCAAACAGTCTACGCTTTGATCGTTCCCTGGGAGACCAGTATTAGTTCCGATGCACGTCTCGTGGCATTCTGTAATCTGTGGGGTATCAGAGTGTTGATGAAACACAGAAATAGAATCGGGATTGAATACAACAGTCACCATGCGCACTTTCCACCATAAGAGTAATGTCTCAAACAGTCTACGCTTTGATCGTTCCCTGGAAGACCAGTAGTAGTTTCCGATGCACATCTGGTGGCATTCTGTAATCTGTGGACTATCAGAGTGTTGATGAAACACAAAAATTGCATCGGAATTGAATACAACAGGCACCATGCGCACTTTCCTCCATGGGAGTAATGTCTCTAACAGTCTACGATTTGATCGTTCCCTGGAAGACCAGTAGTAGTTTCCTATGCACATCTGCAGGCGTTCTGTAATCTGTGGACTATCAAAGTGCTGATGAAACACAGAGATTGCATTGGGATTGAATACAACAGTCACCATGAGAACGTTCCTCCATGGGAGTAATGTCTCAAACAGTCTATGCTTTGATCGTTCCCTGGAAGACCAGTAGTAGTTTCCGATGCTCATCTTGAGGCATTCTGTAATCTGTGGACTATCAGAGTGTTAATGAAACACAGAAATTGCATCGGGACTGAATACAACAGTCACCATTCGCACTTTCCTTTATGGGAGTAATGACTCAAACAGTCTACGTTTTGATCGTTCCCGGGAAGACCAGTAGTAGTTTCCGATGCACATCTGAAGACAATCTGTAATCTGTGGACTATCAGAGTGTTGATGAAACACAGAAATTGCATCGGGATTGAATACAACAGTCACCATGCGCACTTTCCTCTATGGGAGTAATGTCTCATACAGTCTACGTTTTGATCGTTCCCTGGAAGAGCAGTAGTAGTTTACGATGCACATCTGGAGGCATTCTGTAATCTGTGGACTATCAGACTGTTGATGAAACACAGAAATTGCATCGGGATTGAATACAACAGTCACCATGCGCACTTTCCTCCACGGGAGGTATGTCTCAAACTGACTACGCTTTGATCGTTCCCTGGAAGACCAGTAGTAGTTTCCGATGCACATCAGGTGGCATTCTGTAATCTGTGGACTATCAGAGTGTTGATGAAACACAAAAATTGCATCGGAATTGAATACAACAGGCACCATGCGCACTTTCCTCCATGGGAGTAATGTCTCTAACAGTCTACGATTTGATCGTTCCCTGGAAGACCAGTAGTAGTTTCCTATGCACATCTGCAGGCGTTCTGTAATCTGTGGACTATCAGAGTGCTGATGAAACACTGAAATTGCATCGGGATTGAATACAACAGTCACCATGAGAACGTTCCTCCATGGGAGTAATGTCTCAAACAGTCTATGCTTTGATCGTTCCCTGGAAGACCAGTAGTAGTTTCCGATGCTCATCTTGAGGCATTCTGTAATCTGTGGACTATCAGAGTGTTAATGAAACACAGAAATTGCATCGGGACTGAATACAACAGTCACCATTCGCACTTTCCTTTATGGGAGTAATGACTCAAACAGTCTACGTTTTGATCGTTCCCTGGAAGACCAGTAGTAGTTTCCGATGCACATCTGAAGACAATCTGTAATCTGTGGACTATCAGAGTGTTGATGAAACACAGAAATTGCATCGGGATTGAATACAACAGTCACCATGCGCACTTTCCTCCATGGGAGTAATGTCTCATACAGTCTACGTTTTGATCGTTTCCTGGAAGAGCAGTTGTAGTTTACGATGCACATCTGGTGGCATTCTGTAATCTGTGGACTATCAGACTGTTGATGAAACACAGAAATTGCATCGGGATTGAGTACAACAATCACCATGCCCACTTTCCTCCATGGGAATAATGTCTCAAACAGTCTACGCTTTGATCGTTAGCTGGAAGTCAGTAGTAGTTTCTGATGCATATCTGGAGGCATTCTGTAAACTGTGGACTATCATAGTGTTGATGAAACACAGAAATTGTATCGGGATTGAATACAACAATCACCATGCGCACTTTCCTCCATAAAGGTAATGTCTCAAACAGTCTACGCATTGATCGTTCCCTGGAAGACCAGTAGTAGTTTCCGAAGCACATCTGGAGGCAATCTGAAATCTGTGGACTATCAGAGTGATGATGAAACACAGATATTGGAGCGGGATTGAATACAACTGACACCGTGAACTCTTTCCTCCATGGGGTAATTCTCAAACAGTCTACGCTTTGATCGTTCCCTGGGAGACCTATAGTAGTTTCCGATGCACATCTGGAGGCATTCTGTAATCTCTGGACCTTCAAAGTGTGGATTGAAACACAGAAATTGCCTCGGGATTGAATACAACAGTCACCATGCGCATTTTCCTCCATGGGAGTAATGTCTCCAACAGTCTACGCTTTGATCGTTCCCTGGAAGACAAGTAGTAGTTTCCGATGCACATCTGGAGGCAATCTGTTATCTGTGGACTATCAGAGTGTTGATGAAACACAGAAATTGCATCGGGATTGAATACAACAGTCACCATGCGCACTTTCCTCCATGGGGATAATTCTCAAACAGTCTACGCTTTGATCGTTCCCAGGAAGGCCAGTAGTAGTTTCCAATGCACATCTGGAGGCATTCTGTAATCTGTGGACTATCTGAGTGTTGATGAAACACAGAAATTGCGTCGGGATTTAATACAACAGTCACCATGCGCACTTTCCTCCATGGAAGTAATGTCTCAAACAGTCTACGCTTTGATCGTTCCCTCGAAGACCAGTAGTAGTTTCCGATGCACATCTGGAGGCATTCTGTAATCTGTGGTCTATCAGACTGTTGATGAAACACAGAAATTGCATCGGGATTGAATATAACAGTCAGCATTCGCACTTTCCCCCATTGTAGTAATGTCTCTAACAGTCTACGATTTGATTATTCCCTGGAAGACCAGTAGTAGTTTCCGATGCACATCTGGAAGCATTCTGTAATCTGTGGACTATCTGAGTGTTGATGAACCACAGAAATTGCATCGGAATTGAATATAACAGTCACCATGCGCACTTTCCTCCAAGGGAGCAGTGTCTCAAACAGTCTACGCTTTGATCGTTCCCTGGAAGACCAGTAGTAGTTTCCGATGCACATATGGAGGCATTCTGTAATCTGTGGACTTTCAAAGTGTTGATGAAACACAATAATTGCATCTGGATTGAATACCCAGTCACCATGCGCACTTTCCTCCACGGGAGTAATGTCTCAAACAGTCTACGCTTTGATCGTTCCCTGGGAGACCAGTAGTAGTTCCGATGCACGTCTCGTGGCATTCTGTAATCTGTGGAGTATCAGAGTGTTGATGAAACACAGAAATAGAATCGGGATTGAATACAACAGACACCATGCGCACTTTCCTCCATGGGAGAAATGTCTCAAACTGTCTACGCTTTGATCGTTCCCTGGAAGACCAGTAGTAGTTTCCGCAGCACATCTGGAGGCATTCTGTAATCTGTGGACTATCAGAGTGTTGATGAAACACAGAAATTGCATCGGGATTGAATACAACAGCCACCATGCGCACTTTCCTCCATGGGGGTAATTCTCAAACAGTCTATGCTTTGATCGTTCCCTGGAAGGCCAGTAGCAGTTTCCGATGCTTCTGGAGGCATTCTGTAATCTGTGTACCTTCAAAGTGTGTATTGAAACACAGAAATTGCCTAGGGATTGAATACAAAAGTCACCATGCGCACTTTCCACCATGGGAGTAATGTCTCAAACAGTCTACGCTTTGATCGTTCCCTGGAAGACCAGTAGTAGTTACCGATGCACATCTGGAGGCATTCTGTAATCTGTGAACTATCTGAGTGTTGATGAAACACAGAAATTGCGTCGGGATTGAATACAACAGTCACCATGCGCCCTTTTCTCCATGGAAGTAATGTCTCAAACAGTCTACGCTTTGATCGTTCCCTTGAAGACCAGTAGTAATTTCCGATGCTCATCTGGAGGCAATCTGTAATCTGTGGACTATCAGAGTGTTGATGGAACACAGAAATGGCATCGGGATTCAATACAACAGTCACCATGCACACTTTCCTCCATGCGAACAGTGTCTCAAACAGTCTACGCTTTGATCGTTCCCTGGAAGACCAGTAGTAGTTTCCGATGCACATCTGGAGGCATTCTGTAATCTGTGGTCTATCAGACTGTTGATGAAACACAGAAATTGCATCGGGATTGACTACAGTCACCAAGTGCACTTTCCTCCGTCTGAGTAATGTCTCAAACAGTCTACGCTTTGATCGTTCCCTGGAAGACCAGTAGTAGTTCCGATGCACATCTGGAGGCATTCTGTAATCAGTGGTCTGTCAGAGTGTTGATGAAACACAGAAATTGCATCGGGATTGAATACAACAGTCACCATGCGCACTTTCCTCCATGGGAGTAATGTCTCAAACAGTCTACGCTTTGATCGTTCCCTGGAAGACCAGCAGTAGTTTCCGATGCACATCTGGAGGCATTCTGTAATCTGTGGTCTATCAGACTGTTGATGAAACACAGAAATTGCATCGGGATTGAATATAACAGTCAGCATTCGCACTTTCCTCCATTGTAGTAATGTCTCTAACAGTCTACAATTTGATTATTCCCTGGAAGACCAGTAGTAGTTTCCGATGCACATCTGGAAGCATTCTGTAATCTGTGGACTATCTGAGTGTTGATGAACCACAGAAATTGCATCGGAATTGAATATAACAGTCACCATGCGCACTTTCCTCCAATGGAGCAGTGTCTCAAACAGTCTACGCTTTGATCGTTCCCTAGAAGACCAGTAGTAGTTTCCGATATACATATGGAGGCATTCTGTAATCTGTGGACGTTCAAAGTGTTGATGAAACACAATAATTGCATCTGGATTGAATACCCAGTCACCATGCGCACTTTCCTCCACGGGAGTAATGTCTCAAACAGTCTATGCTTTGATTGTTCCCTGGGAGACCAGTAATAGTTCCGATGCACGTCTCGTGGCATTCTGTAATCTGTGGACTATCAGAGTGTTGATGAAACACAGAAATTGCATCGGGATTGAATACAACAGCCACCATGCGCACTTTCCTCCATGGGGGTAATTCTCAAACAGTCTACGCTTTGATCGTTCCCTGGAAGACCAGTAGTAGTTTCCGATGCACATCTAGTGGCATTCTGCAATCTGTGGACTATCAGAGTGTTGATGAAACACAAAAATTGCATCGGAATTGAATACAACAGGCACCATGCGCACTTTCCTCCATGGGAGTAATGTCTCTAACAGTCTACGATTTGATCGTTCCCTGGAAGACCAGTAGTAGTTTCCTATGCACATCTGCAGGCGTTCTGTAATCTGTGGACTATCAGAGTGCTGATGAAACACAGAAATTGCATCGGGATTGAATACAACAGTCACCATGAGAACGTTTCTCCATGGGAGTAATGTCTCAAACAGTCTATGCTTTGATCGTTCCCTGGAAGACCAGTAGTAGTTTCCGATGCTCATCTTGAGGCATTCTGAAATCTGTGGACTATCAGAGTGTTAATGAAACACAGAAAATGCATCGGGACTGAATACAACAGTCACCATTCGCATTTTCCTTTATGGGAGTAATGACTCAAACAGTATACGTTTTGATCGTTCCCTGGAAGACCAGTAGTAGTTTCCGATGCACATCTGAAGACAATCTGTAGTCTGTGGACTATCAGAGTGTTGATGAAACACAGAAATTGCATCGGGATTGAATACAACAGTCACCATGCGCACTTTCCTCCATGGGAGTAATGTCTCATACAGTCTAGGATTTGATCGTTCCCTGGAAGAGCAGTAGTAGTTTACGATGCACATCTGGAGGCATTCTGTAATCTGTGGACTATCAGACTGTTGATGAAACACAGAAATTGCATCGGGATTGAGTACAACAGTCACCATGCCCACTTTCCTCCATGGGAATAATGTCTCAAACAGTCTACGCTTTGATCGTTAGCTGGAAGTCAGTAGTAGTTTCTGATGCATATCTGGAGGCATTCTGTAATCTGTGGACTATCATAGTGTTGATGAAACACAGAAATTGCATCGGGATTGAATACAACAGTCACCATGCGCACTTTCCTCCATAAAAGTAATGTCTCAAACAATCTACGCATTGATCGTTCCCTGGAAGACCAGTAGTAGCTTCCGAAGCACATCTGGAGGCAATCTGAAATCTGTGGACTATCAGAGTGATGATGAAACACAGATATTGGAGCGGGATTGAATACAACAGACACCATGCCCTCTTTCCTCCATGGGGTAATTCTCAAACAGTCTACGCTTTGATCGTTCCCTGGGAGACCTGTTGTAGTTTCCGATGCACATCTGGAGGCATTCTGTAATCTCTGGACCTTCAAAGTGTGGATTGAAACACAGAAATTGCCTCGGGATTGAATACAACAGTCACCATGCGCACTTTCCTCCATGGGAGTAATGTCTCCAACAGTCTACGCTTTGATCGTTCCCTGGAAGACAAGTAGTAGTTTCCGATGCACATCTGGAGGCAATCTGTTATCTGTGGACTATCAGAGTGTTGATGAAACACAGAAATTGCATCGGGATTGAATACAACAGTCACCATGCGCACTTTCCTCCATGGGGATAATTCTCAAACAGTCTACGCTTTGATCGTTCCCTGGAAGGCCAGTAGTAGTTTCCGATGCACATCTGGAGGCATTCTGTAATCTGTGGACTATCTGAGTGTTGATGAAACACAGAAATTGCGTCGGGATTTAATACTACAGTCACCATGCGCACTTTCCTCCATGGTAGTAATGTCTCAAACAGTCTACGCTTTGATCGTTCCCTCGAAGACCAGTAGTAGTTTCCGATGCACATCTGGAGGCATTCTGTAATCTGTGGTCTATCAGACTGTTGATGAAACACAGAAATTGCATCGGGATTGAATATAACAGTCAGCATTCGCACTTTCCTCCATTGTAGTAATGTCTCTAACAGTCTACGATTTGATTATTCCCTGGAAGACCAGTAGCAGTTTCCGATGCACATCTGGAAGCATTCTGTAATCTGTGGACTATCTGAGTGTTGATGAACCACAGAAATTGCATCGGAATTGAATATAACAGTCACCATGCGCACTTTCCTCCAAGGGAGCAGTGTCTCAAACAGTCTACGCTTTGATCGTTCCCTGGAAGACCAGTAGTAGTTTCCGATGCACATATGGAGGCATTCTGTAATCTGTGGACTTTCAAAGTGTTGATGAAACTCAATAATTGCATCTGGATTGAATACCCAGTCACCATGCGCACTTTCCTCCATGGGAGTAATGTCTCAAACAGTCTACGCTTTGATCGTTCCCTGGGAGACCAGTAGTAGTTCCGATGCACGTCTCGTGGCATTCTGTAATCTGTGGAGTATCAGAGTGTTGATGAAACACAGAAATAGAATCGGGATTGAATACAACAGTCACCATGCGCACTTTCCACCATGGGAGTAATGTCTCAAACTGTCTACGCTTTGATCGTTCCCTGGAAGACCAGTAGTAGTTTCCGATGCAAATCTGGTGGCATTCTGTAATCTGTGGACTATCAGAGTGTTGATGAAACACAGAAATTGCATCGGGATTGAATATAACAGTCAGCATTCGCACTTTCCTCCATTGTAGTAATGTCTCTAACAGTCTACGATTTGATTATTCCCTGGAAGACCAGTAGTAGTTTCCTATGCACATCTGCAGGCGTTCTGTAATCTGTGGACTATCAGAGTGCTGATGAAACACAGAGATTGCATTGGGATTGAATACAACAGTCACCATGAGAACGTTCCTCCATGGGAGTAATGACTCAAACAGTCTACGTTTTGATCGTTCCCGGGAAGACCAGTAGTAGTTTCCGATGCACATCTGAAGACAATCTGTAATCTGTGGACTATCAGAGTGTTGATGAAACACAGAAATTGCATCGGGATTGAATACAACAGTCACCATGCGCACTTTCCTCCATGGGAGTAATTCTCAAACAGTCTACGCTTTGATCGTTCCCTGGGAGACCTATAGTAGTTTCCGATGCACATCTGGAGGCATTCTGTAATCTCTGGACCTTCAAAGTGTGGATTGAAACACAGAAATTGCCTCGGGATTGAATACAACAGTCACCATGAACATTTTCCTCCATGGGAGTAACAGTCTACGCTTTGATCGTTCCCTGGAAGACAAGTAGTAGTTTCCGATGCACATCTGGAGGCAATCTGTTATCTGTGGACTATCAGAGTGTTGATGAAACACAGAAATTGCATCGGGATTGAATACAACAGTCACCATGCGCACTTTCCTCCATGGGGATAATTCTCAAACAGTCTACGCTTTGATCGTTCCCAGGAAGGCCAGTAGTAGTTTCCAATGCACATCTGGAGGCATTCTGTAATCTGTGGACTATCTGAGTGTTGATGAAACACAGAAATTGCATCGGGATTGAATATAACAGTCAGCATTCGCACTTTCCCCCATTGTAGTAATGTCTCTAACAGTCTACGATTTGATTATTCCCTGGAAGACCAGTAGTAGTTTCCGATGCACATCTGGAAGCATTCTGTAATCTGTGGACTATCTGAGTGTTGATGAACCACAGAAATTGCATCGGCATTGAATATAACAGTCACCATGCGCACTTTCCTCCAAGGGAGCAGTGTCTCAAACAGTCTACGCTTTGATCGTTCCCTGGAAGACCAGTAGTAGTTTCCGATGCACATATGGAGGCATTCTGTAATCTGTGGACTTTCAAAGTGTTGATGAAACACAATAATTGCATCTGGATTGAATACCCAGTCACCATGCGCACTTTCCTCCACGGGAGTAATGTCTCAAACAGTCTACGCTTTGATCGTTCCCTGGGAGACCAGTAGTAGTTCCGATGCACGTCTCGTGGCATTCTGTAATCTGTGGAGTATCAGAGTGTTGATGAAACACAGAAATAGAATCGGGATTGAATACAACAGACACCATGCGCACTTTCCTCCATGGGAGAAATGTCTCAAACTGTCTACGCTTTGATCGTTCCCTGGAAGACCAGTAGTAGTTTCCGCAGCACATCTGGAGGCATTCTGTAATCTGTGGACTATCAGAGTGTTGATGAAACACAGAAATTGCATCGGGATTGAATACAACAGCCACCATGCGCACTTTCCTCCATGGGGGTAATTCTCAAACAGTCTATGCTTTGATCGTTCCCTGGAAGGCCAGTAGCAGTTTCCGATGCTTCTGGAGGCATTCTGTAATCTGTGTACCTTCAAAGTGTGTATTGAAACACAGAAATTGCCTAGGGATTGAATTCAAAAGTCACCATGCGCACTTTCCACCATGGGAGTAATGTCTCAAACAGTCTACGCTTTGATCGTTCCCTGGAAGACCAGTAGTAGTTACCGATGCACATCTGGAGGCATTCTGTAATCTGTGAACTATCTGAGTGTTGATGAAACACAGAAATTGCGTCGGGATTGAATACAACAGTCACCATGCGCCCTTTTCTCCATGGAAGTAATGTCTCAAACAGTCTACGCTTTGATCGTTCCCTTGAAGACCAGTAGTAGTTTCCGATGCTCATCTGGAGGCAATCTGTAATCTGTGGACTATCAGAGTGTTGATGGAACACAGAAATGGCATCGGGATTCAATACAACAGTCACCATGCACACTTTCCTCCATGCGAACAGTGTCTCAAACAGTCTACGCTTTGATCGTTCCCTGGAAGACCAGTAGTAGTTTCCGATGCACATCTGGAGGCATTCTGTAATCTGTGGTCTATCAGACTGTTGATGAAACACAGAAATTGCATCGGGATTGACTACAGTCACCAAGTGCACTTTCCTCCGTCTGAGTAATGTCTCAAACAGTCTACGCTTTGATCGTTCCCTGGAAGACCAGTAGTAGTTCCGATGCACATCTGGAGGCATTCTGTAATCAGTGGTCTGTCAGAGTGTTGATGAAACACAGAAATTGCATCGGGATTGAATACAACAGTCACCATGCGCACTTTCCTCCATGGGAGTAATGTCTCAAACAGTCTACGCTTTGATCGTTCCCTGGAAGACCAGCAGTAGTTTCCGATGCACATCTGGAGGCATTCTGTAATCTGTGGTCTATCAGACTGTTGATGAAACACAGAAATTGCATCGGGATTGAATATAACAGTCAGCATTCGCACTTTCCTCCATTGTAGTAATGTCTCTAACAGTCTACAATTTGATTATTCCCTGGAAGACCAGTAGTAGTTTCCGATGCACATCTGGAAGCATTCTGTAATCTGTGGACTATCTGAGTGTTGATGAACCACAGAAATTGCATCGGAATTGAATATAACAGTCACCATGCGCACTTTCCTCCAATGGAGCAGTGTCTCAAACAGTCTACGCTTTGATCGTTCCCTAGAAGACCAGTAGTAGTTTCCGATATACATATGGAGGCATTCTGTAATCTGTGGACGTTCAAAGTGTTGATGAAACACAATAATTGCATCTGGATTGAATACCCAGTCACCATGCGCACTTTCCTCCACGGGAGTAATGTCTCAAACAGTCTACGCTTTGATTGTTCCCTGGGAGACCAGTAATAGTTCCGATGCACGTCTCGTGGCATTCTGTAATCTGTGGACTATCAGAGTGTTGATGAAACACAGAAATTGCATCGGGATTGAATACAACAGCCACCATGCGCACTTTCCTCCATGGGGGTAATTCTCAAACAGTCTACGCTTTGATCGTTCCCTGGAAGACCAGTAGTAGTTTCCGATGCACATCTAGTGGCATTCTGCAATCTGTGGACTATCAGAGTGTTGATGAAACACAAAAATTGCATCGGAATTGAATACAACAGGCACCATGCGCACTTTCCTCAATGGGAGTAATGTCTCTAACAGTCTACGATTTGATCGTTCCCTGGAAGACCAGTAGTAGTTTCCTATGCACATCTGCAGACGTTCTGTAATCTGTGGACTATCAGAGTGCTGATGAAACACAGAAATTGCATCGGGATTGAATACAACAGTCACCATGAGAACGTTTCTCCATGGGAGTAATGTCTCAAACAGTCTATGCTTTGATCGTTCCCTGGAAGACCAGTAGTAGTTTCCGATGCTCATCTTGAGGCATTCTGAAATCTGTGGACTATCAGAGTGTTAATGAAACACAGAAAATGCATCGGGACTGAATACAACAGTCACCATTCGCATTTTCCTTTATGGGAGTAATGACTCAAACAGTATACGTTTTGATCGTTCCCTGGAAGACCAGTAGTAGTTTCCGATGCACATCTGAAGACAATCTGTAGTCTGTGGACTATCAGAGTGTTGATGAAACACAGAAATTGCATCGGGATTGAATACAACAGTCACCATGCGCACTTTCCTCCATGGGAGTAATGTCTCATACAGTCTAGGATTTGATCGTTCCCTGGAAGAGCAGTAGTAGTTTACGATGCACATCTGGAGGCATTCTGTAATCTGTGGACTATCAGACTGTTGATGAAACACAGAAATTGCATCGGGATTGAGTACAACAGTCACCATGCCCACTTTCCTCCATGGGAATAATGTCTCAAACAGTCTACGCTTTGATCGTTAGCTGGAAGTCAGTAGTAGTTTCTGATGCATATCTGGAGGCATTCTGTAATCTGTGGACTATCATAGTGTTGATGAAACACAGAAATTGCATCGGGATTGAATACAACAGTCACCATGCGCACTTTCCTCCATAAAAGTAATGTCTCAAACAATCTACGCATTGATCGTTCCCTGGAAGACCAGTAGTAGCTTCCGAAGCACATCTGGAGGCAATCTGAAATCTGTGGACTATCAGAGTGATGATGAAACACAGATATTGGAGCGGGATTGAATACAACAGACACCATGCCCTCTTTCCTCCATGGGGTAATTCTCAAACAGTCTACGCTTTGATCGTTCCCTGGGAGACCTGTTGTAGTTTCCGATGCACATCTGGAGGCATTCTGTAATCTCTGGACCTTCAAAGTGTGGATTGAAACACAGAAATTGCCTCGGGATTGAATACAACAGTCACCATGCGCACTTTCCTCCATGGGAGTAATGTCTCCAACAGTCTACGCTTTGATCGTTCCCTGGAAGACAAGTAGTAGTTTCCGATGCACATCTGGAGGCAATCTGTTATCTGTGGACTATCAGAGTGTTGATGAAACACAGAAATTGCATCGGGATTGAATACAACAGTCACCATGCGCACTTTCCTCCATGGGGATAATTCTCAAACAGTCTACGCTTTGATCGTTCCCTGGAAGGCCAGTAGTAGTTTCCGATGCACATCTGGAGGCATTCTGTAATCTGTGGACTATCTGAGTGTTGATGAAACACAGAAATTGCGTCGGGATTTAATACTACAGTCACCATGCGCACTTTCCTCCATGGAAGTAATGTCTCAAACAGTCTACGCTTTGATCGTTCCCTCGAAGACCAGTAGTAGTTTCCGATGCACATCTGGAGGCATTCTGTAATCTGTGGTCTTTCCTCCACGGGAGTAATGTCTCAAACAGTCTACGCTTTGATCGTTCCCTGGGAGACCAGTAGTAGTTCCGATGCACGTCTCGTGGCATTCTGTAATCTGTGGAGTATCAGAGTGTTGATGAAACACTGAAATAGAATCGGGATTGAATACAACAGACACCATGCGCACTTTCCTCCATGGGAGAAATGTCTCAAACTGTCTACGCTTTGATCGTTCCCTGGAAGACCAGTAGTAGTTTCCGCAGCACATCTGGAGGCATTCTGTAATCTGTGGACTATCAGAGTGTTGATGAAACACAGAAATTGCATCGGGATTGAATACAACAGCCACCATGCGCACTTTCCTCCATGGGGGTAATTCTCAAACAGTCTATGCTTTGATCGTTCCCTGGAAGGCCAGTAGCAGTTTCCGATGCACATCTGGAGGCATTCTGTAATCTGTGTACCTTCAAAGTGTGTATTGAAACACAGAAATTGCCTAGGGATTGAATACAAAAGTCACCATGCGCACTTTCCACCATGGGAGTAATGTCTCAAACAGTCTACGCTTTGATCGTTCCCTGGAAGACCAGTAGTAGTTACCGATGCACATCTGGAGGCATTCTGCAATCTGTGAACTATCTGAGTGTTGATGAAACACAGAAATTGCGTCGGGATTGAATACAACAGTCACCATGCGCCCTTTTCTCCATGGAAGTAATGTCTCAAACAGTCTACGCTTTGATCGTTCCCTTGAAGACCAGTAGTAGTTTCCGATGCTCATCTGGAGGCAATCTGTAATCTGTGGACTATCAGAGTGTTGATGGAACACAGAAATGGCATCGGGATTCAATACAACAGTCACCATGCACACTTTCCTCCATGCGAACAGTGTCTCAAACAGTCTACGCTTTGATCGTTCCCTGGAAGACCAGTAGTAGTTTCCGATGCACATCTGGAGGCATTCTGTAATCTGTGGTCTATCAGACTGTTGATGAAACACAGAAATTGCATCGGGATTGACTACAGTCACCAAGTGCACTTTCCTCCGTCTGAGTAATGTCTCAAACAGTCTACGCTTTGATCGTTCCCTGGAAGACCAGTAGTAGTTCCGATGCACATCTGGAGGCATTCTGTAATCAGTGGTCTGTCAGAGTGTTGATGAAACACAGAAATTGCATCGGGATTGAATACAACAGTCACCATGCGCACTTTCCTCCATGGGAGTAATGTCTCAAACAGTCTACGCTTTGATCGTTCCCTGGAAGACCAGCAGTAGTTTCCGATGCACATCTGGAGGCATTCTGTAATCTGTGGTCTATCAGACTGTTGATGAAACACAGAAATTGCATCGGGATTGAATATAACAGTCAGCATTCGCACTTTCCTCCATTGTAGTAATGTCTCTAACAGTCTACAATTTGATTATTCCCTGGAAGACCAGTAGTAGTTTCCGATGCACATCTGGAAGCATTCTGTAATCTGTGGACTATCTGAGTGTTGATGAACCACAGAAATTGCATCGGAATTGAATATAACAGTCACCATGCGCACTTTCCTCCAATGGAGCAGTGTCTCAAACAGTCTACGCTTTGATCGTTCCCTGGAAGACCAGTAGTAGTTTCCGATGCACATATGGAGGCATTCTGTAATCTGTGGACGTTCAAAGTGTTGATGAAACACAATAATTGCATCTGGATTGAATACCCAGTCACCATGCGCACTTTCCTCCACGGGAGTAATGTCTCAAACAGTCTACGCTTTGATTGTTCCCTGGGAGACCAGTAAGAGTTCCGATGCACGTCTTGTGGCATTCTATAATCTGTGGACTATCAGAGTGTTGATGAAACACAGAAATTGCATCGGGATTGAATACAACAACCACCATGCGCACTTTCCTCCATGGGGGTAATTCTTAAACAGTCTATGCTTTGATCGTTCCCTGGAAGGCCAGTAGCAGTTTCCGATGCACATCTGGAGGCATTCTGTAATCTGTGTACCTTCAAAGTGTGTATTGAAACACAGAAATTGCCTCGCGATTGAATACAAAAGTCACCATGCGCACTTTCCACCATGGGAGTAATGTCTTAAACAGTCTACGCTTTGATCGTTCCCTGGAAGACCAGTAGTAATTTTCGATGCCCATCTGGTGGCATTCTGCAATCTGTGGACTATCAGAGTGTTGATGAATCACATAAATTGCATCGGGATTAAATACAACAGTCATCATGCGCACTCTCCTCCATGGGAGTAATGTCTCTAACAGCCTACGCTTTGATCATTCCCTGGAAGACCAGTAGTAGTTTCCGATGCACATCTGGAGGCAATCTGTAATCTGTGAACTATCTGAGTGTTGATGAAACACAGAAATTGCGTCGGGATTTAATACAACAGTCACCATGCGCACTTTCCTCCATGGAAGTAATGTCTCAAACAGTCTACGCTTTGATCGTTCCCTCGAAGACCAGTAGTAGTTTCCGATGCCCATCTGGTGGCATTCTGCAATCTGTGGACTATCAGAGTGTTGATGAAACACAGAAATTGCATCGGGATTGAATACAACGGTCACCATGCGCACTTTCCTCCATGGGAGTAATGTCTCAAACAGTCTACGCTTTGATCGTTCCCTGGAAGACTAGCAGTAGTTTCCGATGCATATCTGGAGGCATTCTGTAATCTGTGGTCTATCAGACTGTTGATGAAACACAGAAATTGCATCGGGATTGACTACAGTCACCAAGTGCACTTTCCTCCGTCTGAGTAATGTCTCAAACAGTCTACGCTTTGATCGTTCCCTGGAAGACCAGTAGTAGTTCCGATGCACATCTGGAGGCATTCTGTAATCAGTGGTCTGTCAGAGTGTTGATGAAACACAGAAATTGCATTGGGATTGAATACAACAGTCACCATGCGCACTTTCCTATACGGGAGGTATGTCTCAAACAGACTACGCTTTGATCGTTCCCTGTAAGACCAGTAGTAGTTTCCGATGCACATCTGGTTTCATTCTGTAATCTGTGGACTATCAGAGTGTTGATGAAACACAAAAATTGCATCGGAATTGAATACAACAGGCACCATGCGCACTTTCCTCCATGGAAGTAATGTCTCTAACAGTCTACGATTTGATCGTTCCCTGGAAGACCAGTAGTAGTTTCCTATGCACATTTGCAGGCATTCTGAAATCTGTGGACTATCAGAGTGCTGATGAAACACAGAAATTGCATCGGGACTGAATACAACAGTCACCATTCGCACTTTCCTTTATGGGAGTAATGACTCAAACAGTCTATGTTTTGATCGTTCCCTGGAAGACGAGTAGTAGTTTCCGATGCACATCTGGAGACAATCTGTAATCTGTGGACTATCAGAGTGTCGATGAAACACAGAAATTTCATCGGGATTGAATACAACAGTCACCATGCGCACTTTCCTCCATGGGAGTAATGTCTCATACAGTCTACGTGTTGATCGTTCCCTGGAAGAGCAGTAGTAGTTTACGATGCACATCTGGCGGCATTCTGTAATCTGTGGACTATCCGACTGTAGATGAAACACAGAAATTGCATCGGGATTGAATACAACAGGCACCATGCTCATTTTCCTCCATGGGCGTAATGTCTCAAGCAGTCTATTCTTTGATCGTACCCTGGAAGACGTGAAGTAGTTTCCGATGCACATCTGGAGGCATTCTGCAATCTGTGGACTATCAGACTGTTGATGAAACTGAGAAATTCCATCGGGATTGAATACAACAGTCACCATCCCCACTCTCCTCCATGGGAGTAATTCTCAAACAGGCTACGCTTTGATCGTTCCTTGGGAGACCAGTAGTAGTTTCCGATGCACATCTGGTGGTATTCTGTAATCTGTGGACCTTCAAAGTGTTGATGAATCACAGAAATTGCATCGGGATTGAATACAAGAGTCACCATGCGCACTTTCCTCCATGGGAGTAATGTCTGAAACAGTCTACGCTTTGATCGCTCCCAGGAAGACCAGTAGTAGTTTCCGATGCACATCTGGAGACAATCTGTAATCTGTGGACTATCAGAGTGTTGATGAAACACAGAAATTGCATCGGGATTGAATACAACAGTCCCCACGCGCACTTTCCACCATGGGAGAAATGTCTCTAACAGTCTACGCTTTGATCGTTCCCTGGAAGACCAGTAGTAGTTTCAGATGCACATCTGGAGGCATTCTGTAATCTGTGGACTATCATAGTGCTGATGAAACACAGAATTTGCATCGGGATTGAATACAACAGTCACCACACGCACTTTCCACCATGGGAGAAATGTCTCTAACAGTCTACGCTTTGATCGTTCCCTGGAAGACCAGTAGTAGTTTCCGAAGCACATCTGGAGGCATTCTGTAATCTCTGGACTATCAGAGTAATGATGAAACACAGAAATTGCATCGGGATTAAATTCAACAGTCATCATGCGCACTTTCCTCCATGGCAGTAATGTCTGTAACAGTCTACGCTTTGATCGTTCCCTGGAAGACCAGTAGTAGTTTCCGATGCACATCTGGAGGCAATCTGTAATCTGTGAACTATCTGAGTGTTGATGAAACACAGAAATTGCGTCGGGATTTAATACAACAGTCACCATGCGCACTTTCCTCCATGGAAGTAATGTCTCAAACAGTCTACGCTTTGATCGTTCCCTCGAAGACCAGTAGTAGTTTCCGATGCCCATCTTGTGGCATTCTGCAATCTGTGGACTATCAGAGTGTTGATGAAACACAGAAATTGCATCGGGATTGAATACAACGGTCACCATGAGCACTTTCCTCCATGGGAGTAATGTCTCAAACAGTCTACGCTTTGATCGTTCCCTGGAAGACTAGCAGTAGTTTCCGATGCATATCTGGAGGCATTCTGTAATCTGTGGTCTATCAGACTGTTGATGAAACACAGAAATTGCATCGGGATTGACTACAGTCACCAAGTGCACTTTCCTCCGTCTGAGTAATGTCTCAAACAGTCTACGCTTTGATCGTTCCCTGGAAGACCAGTAGTAGTTCCGATGCACATCTGGAGGCATTCTGTAATCAGTGGTCTGTCAGAGTGTTGATGAAACACAGAAATTGCATCGGGATTGAATACAACAGTCACCATGCGCACTTTCCTCCACGGGAGGTATGTCTCAAACAGACTACGCTTTGATCGTTCCCTGGAAGACCAGTAGTAGTTTCCGATGCACATCTGGTTTCATTCTGTAATCTGTGGACTATCAGAGTGTTGATGAAACACAAAAATTGCATCGGAATTGAATACAACAGGCACCATGCGCACTTTCCTCCATGGAAGTAATGTCTCTAACAGTCTACGACTTTATCGTTCCCTGGAAGACCAGTAGTAGTTTCCTATGCACATTTGCAGGCATTCTGTAATCTGTGGACTATCAGAGTGCTGATGAAACACAGAAATTGCATCGGGACTGAATACAACAGTCACCATTCGCACTTTCCTTTATGGGAGTAATGACTCAGACAGTCTATGTTTTGATCGTTCCCTGGAAGACGAGTAGTAGTTTCCGATGCACATCTGGAGACAATCTGTAATCTGTGGACTATCAGAGTGTCGATGAAACACAGAAATTTCATCGGGATTGAATACAACAGTCACCATGCGCACTTTCCTCCATGGGAGTAATGTCTCATACAGTCTACGTGTTGATCGTTCCCTGGAAGAGCAGTACTAGTTTACGATGCACATCTGGCGGCATTCTGTAATCTGTGGACTATCCGACTGTAGATGAAACACAGAAATTGCATCGGGATTGATTACAACAGGCACCATGCTCATTTTCCTCCATGGGCGTAATGTCTCAAGCAGTCTATTCTTTGATCGTACCCTGGAAGACGAGAAGTAGTTTCCGATACACATCTGGAGGCATTCTGCAATCTGTGGACTATCAGACTGTTGATGAAACTGAGAAATTCCGTCGGGATTGAATACAACAGTCACCATCCGCACTCTCCTCCATGGGAGTAATTCTCACACAGGCTACGCTTTGATCGTTCCTTGGAAGACCAGTAGTAGATTCCGATGCACATCTGGTGGTATTCTGTAATCTGTGGACCTTGAAAGTGTTGATGAATCACAGAAATTGCATCGGGATTGAATACAAGAGTCACCATGCGCACTTTCCTCCATGGGAGTAATGTCTGAAACAGTCTACGCTTTGATCGCTCCCAGGAAGACCAGTAGTAGTTTCCGATGCACATCTGGAGACAATCTGTAATCTGTGGACTATCAGAGTGTTGATGAAACACAGAAATTGCATCGGGATTGAATACAACAGTCCCCACGCGCACTTTCCACCATGGAAGAAATGTCTCTAACAGTCTACGCTTTGATCGTTCCCTGGAAGACCAGTAGTAGTTTCAGATGCACATCTGGAGTCATTCTGTAATCTGTGGACTATCACAGTGCTGATGAAACACAGAAATTGCATCGGGATTGAATACAACAGTCACCACACGCACTTTCCACCATGGGAGAAATGTCTCTAACAGTCTACGCTTTGATCGTTCCCTGGAAGACCAGTAGTAGTTTCCGGTGCACATCTGGAGGCATTCTGTAATCTGTGGACTATCAGAGTATTGATGAAACACAGAAATTGCATCGGGATTAAATTCAACAGTCATCATGCGCACATTCCTCCATGGCAGTAATGTCTGTAACAGTCTACGCTTTGATCGTTCCCTGGAAGACCAGTAGTAGTTACCGATGCACATCTGTAGGCATTCTGTAATCTGTGTACTATCAGAGTGTTGATGAATCATATAAATTGCATCGGGATTAAATACAACAGTCATCATGCCCACTTTCCTCCATGGGAGTAATGTCTCTAACAGTCTACGCTTTGATCATTCCCTGGAAGACCAGTAGTAGTTTCCGATGCCCATCTGGTGGCATTCTGCAATCTGTGGACTATCAGAGTGTTGATGAAACACAGAAATAGGATCGGGATTGAATACAACGGTCACCATGCGCACTTTCCTCCATGGGAGTAATGTCTCAAACAGTCTACGCTTTGATCGTTCCCTGGAAGACCAGCAGTAGTTTCCGATTCACTTCTGGAGGCATTCTGTAATCTGTGGTCTATCAGACTGTTGATGAAACACAGAAATTGCATCGGGATTGACTACAGTCACCAAGTGCACTTTCCTCCGTGGGAGTAATGTCTCAAACAGTCTACGCTTTGATAATTCCCTGGAAGACCTGTAGTAGTTCCGATGCACATCTGGAGGCATTCTGTAATCAGTGGTCTGTCAGAGTGTTGATGAAACACAGAAATTGCATCGCGATTGAATACAACAGTCACCATGCGCACTTTCCTCCATGGGATTAATGTCTCAAACAGTCTACGCTTTGATCGTTCCCTGGAAGACCAGTAGTAGTTACCGATGCACATCTGGAGGCATTCTGTAATCTGTGAACTATCTGAGTGTTGATGAAACACAGAAATTGCGTCGGGATTGAATACAACAGTCACCATGCGCCCTTTTCTCCATGGAAGTAATGTCTCAAACAGTCTACGCTTTGATCGTTCCCTTGAAGACCAGTAGTAGTTTCCGATGCTCATCTGGAGGCAATCTGTAATCTGTGGACTATCAGAGTGTTGATGGAACACAGAAATGGCATCGGGATTCAATACAACAGTCACCATGCACACTTTCCTCCATGCGAACAGTGTCTCAAACAGTCTACGCTTTGATCGTTCCCTGGAAGACCAGTAGTAGTTTCCGATGCACATCTGGAGGCATTCTGTAATCTGTGGTCTATCAGACTGTTGATGAAACACAGAAATTGCATCGGGATTGACTACAGTCACCAAGTGCACTTTCCTCCGTCTGAGTAATGTCTCAAACAGTCTACGCTTTGATCGTTCCCTGGAAGACCAGTAGTAGTTCCGATGCACATCTGGAGGCATTCTGTAATCAGTGGTCTGTCAGAGTGTTGATGAAACACAGATATTGCATCGGGATTGAATACAACAGTCACCATGCGCACTTTCCTCCATGGGAGTAATGTCTCAAACAGTCTACGCTTTGATCGTTCCCTGGAAGACCAGCAGTAGTTTCCGATGCACATCTGGAAGCATTCTGTAATCTGTGGTCTATCAGACTGTTGATGAAACACAGAAATTGCATCGGGATTGAATATAACAGTCAGCATTCGCACTTTCCTCCATTGTAGTAATGTCTCTAACAGTCTACAATTTGATTATTTCCTGGAAGACCAGTAGTAGTTTCCGATGCACATCTGGAAGCATTCTGTAATCTGTGGACTATCTGAGTGTTGATGAACCACAGAAATTGCATCGGAATTGAATATAACAGTCACCATGCGCACTTTCCTCCAATGGAGCAGTGTCTCAAACAGTCTACGCTTTGATCGTTCCCTGGAAGACCAGTAGTAGTTTCCGATGCACATATGGAGGCATTCTGTAATCTGTGGACGTTCAAAGTGTTGATGAAACACAATAATTGCATTTGGATTGAATACCCAGTCACCATGCGCACTTTCCTCCACGGGAGTAATGTCTCAAACAGTCTACGCTTTGATTGTTCCCTGGGAGACCAGTAAGAGTTCCGATGCACGTCTTGTGGCATTCTATAATCTGTGGACTATCAGAGTGTTGATGAAACACAGAAATTGCATCGGGATTGAATACAACAACCACCATGCGCACTTTCCTCCATGGGGGTAATTCTTAAACAGTCTATGCTTTGATCGTTCCCTGGAAGGCCAGTAGCAGTTTCCGATGCACATCTGGAGGCATTCTGTAATCTGTGTACCTTCAAAGTGTGTATTGAAACACAGAAATTGCCTCGCGATTGAATACAAAAGTCACCATGCGCAATCTCCTCCATGGGAGTAATGTCTCTAACAGCCTACGCTTTGATCATTCCCTGGAAGACCAGTAGTAGTTTCCGATGCACATCTGGAGGCAATCTGTATTCTGTGAACTATCTGAGTGTTGATGAAACACAGAAATTGCGTCGGGATTTAATACAACAGTCAACATGCGCACTTTCCTCCATGGAAGTAATGTCTCAAACAGTCTACGCTTTGATCGTTCCCTCGAAGACCAGTAGTAGTTTCCGATGCCCATCTGGTGGCATTCTGCAATCTGTGGACTATCAGAGTGTTGATGAAACACAGAAATTGCATCGGGATTGAATACAACTGTCACCATGCGCACCTTCCTCCGTGGGAGTAATGTCTCAAACAGTCCACGCTTTGATCGTTCCCTGGAAGACCAGTAGTAGTTTCCGATGCAAATCTCGTTGCATTCTGTAATCTGTGGACTATCAGAGTGTTGATGAGTCACAGTAATTGCATCGGGATTGAATACAACAGTCACCAAAAGCACTTTCCTCTATAAAAGTTATGTCTCAAACAGTCTTCGCTTTGACCGTTCTCTGGAAGACCAGTAGTAATTTCCGAAGCACATCTGGAGGCAATCTGTAATAAGTGGACTGTCAGAGTGTTGATGAAACACAGAAATTGCATCGGGATTTAATACAACAGTCACCATTCGTACTTTCCTCCACGGTAGGTATGTCTCAAACAGACTACGCTTTGATCGTTCCCTGGAAGACCAGTAGTTGTTTCCGATGCCCATCTGGTGGCATTCTGTAATCTGTGGACTATCAGAGTGTTGATGAAAGAAAGATATTGCATCGTGATTGAGTACAGGATGCACCATGCGCACTTTCCTCCATGGAAGTAATGTCTCTAACAGTCTACGATTTGATCGTTCCCTGGAAGACCAGTAGTAGTTTCCTATGCACATCTGGATGCATTCTGTAATCTGTGAACTATCAGAGTGCTGATGAAACACAGAAATTGCATCGGGATTGAATACAAGAGTCACCATGAGAACGTTCCTCCATGGGAGTAATGTCTCAAACAGTCTATGCTTTGATCGCTCCCTGGAATATCAGTAGTAGTTTCCGATGCTCATCTTGAGGCATTCCGTAATCTGTGGACTATCAGAGTGTTAAGGAAACACAGATATTGCATCGGGACCGAATACAACAGTCACCATGCGCACATTCCTTTATGGGAGTAATGTCTCAAACAGTCTATGCTTTAATCGTTCCCTGGAAGACCAGTAGTAGTTTCCGAGGCACATCTGGAGACATTCTGTAATCTGTGGACTATCAGAGTGTTGATGAAACACAGAAATTGCATCGGGATTGAATACAACAATCACCAAGCGCACTTTCCTCCTAGGGAGTATTGTCTCAGACAGTCTACGCTTTAATCGTTCCCAGGAAGACCAGTAGTAGTTTCAGATACACATCTGGAGGCATTCTGCAATCTGTGGACTCTCAGACTGTTGATGAAACACAGAAATTGAATCAGGATTGAATACAAAAGTCACCATTCGCACTTTCCTCCATGTGAGTATTGTCACAAACAGTCTATTTTTTGATCGTTCCCTGGAAGACCAGTAGTAGTTTCCGATGCACATCTGGAGGCATTCTGTAATCTGTGGACTATCAGAGTTCTGATGAAACACATAAATTGCATCGGGATTGAATACAATGGTCCTCACGCGCACTTTCCACCATGGGAGAAATGTCTCTAACAGTCTACGCTTTGATCGTTCCCTGGAAGACCAGTAGTAGTTTCCGATGCACATCTGGAGGCATTCTGTAATCTGTGGACTATCAGAGTATTGATGAAACACAGAAATTGCATCGGGATTAAATTCAACAGTCATCATGCGCACTTTCCTCCATGGCAGTAATGTCTGTAACAGTCTACGCTTTGATCGTTCCCTGGAAGACCAGTAGTAGTTACCGATGCACATCTGTAGGCATTCTGTAATCTGTGTACTATCAGAGTGTTGATGAATCATATAAATTGCATCGGGATTGAATACAACAGTCACAATGCGCACTTTCCTCCAAGGGAGGTATGTCTCAAACAGACTACGCTTTGATCGTTCTCTGGAAGACCAGTAGTAGTTTCCGATGCACATCTGGTTTCATTCTGTAATCTGTGGACTATCAGAGTGTTGATGAAACACAAAAATTGTATCGGAATTGAATACAACAGGCACCATGCGCACTTTCCTCCATGGAAGTAATGTCCCTAACAGTCTACGATTTGATCGTTCCCTGGAAGACCAGTAGTTGTTTCCTATGCACATTTGCAGGCATTCTGTAATCTGTGGACTATCAGAGTGCTGATGAAACACAGAAATTGCATCGGGACTGAATACAACAGTCACCATTCGCACTTTCCTTTATGGGAGTAATGACTCAAACAGTCTATGTTTTGATCGTTCCCTGGAAGACGAGTAGTAGTTTCCGATGCACATCTGGAGACAATCTCTAATCTGTGCACTATCAGAGTGTCGATGAAACACAGAAATTTCATCGGGATTGAATACAACAGTCACCATGCGCACTTTTCTCCATGGGAGTAATGTCTCATACAGTCTACGTGTTGATCGTTCCCTGGAAGAGCAGTAGTAGTTTACGATGCACATCTGGCGGCATTCTGTAATCTGTGGACTATCCGACTGTAGATGAAACTGAGAAATTCCATCGGGATTGAATACAACAGTCACCATCCGCACTCTCCTCCATGGGAGTAATTCTCAAACAGGCTACGCTTTGATCGTTCCTTGGAAGACCAGTAGTAGTTTCCGATGCACAACTGGAGGCATTCTGTAATCTGTGGACTATCAGAGTATTGATGAAACACAGAAATTGCATCGGGATTAAATTCAACAGTCATCTTGCGCACTTTCCTCCATGGCAGTAATGTCTGTAACAGTCTACGCTTTGATCGTTCCCTGGAAGACCAGTAGTAGTTACCGATGCACATCTGTAGGCATTTTGTAATCTGTGTACTATCAGAGTGTTGATGAATCATATAAATTGCATCGGGATTACATACAACAGTCATCATGCGCACTTTCCTCCATGGGAGTAATGTCTCTAACAGTCTACGCTTTGATCATTCCCTGGAAGACCAGTAGTAGTTTCCGATGCCCATCTGGTGGCATTCTGCAACCTGTGGACTATCAGAGTGTTGATGAAACACAGAAATTGCATCGGGATTGAATACAACGGCCACCATGCGCACTTTCCTCCATGGGAGTAATGTCTCAAACAGTCTACGCTTTGATGGTTCCCTGGAAGACCAGCAGTAGTTTCCGATTCACTTCTGGAGGCATTCTGTAATCTGTGGTCTATCAGACTGTTGATGAAACACAGAAATTGCATCGGGATTGACTACAGTCACCAAGTGCACTTTCCTCCGTGGGAGTAATGTCTCAAACAGTCTACGCTTTGATAATTCCCTGGAAGACCAGTAGTAGTTCCGATGCCCATCTGGTGGCATTCTGCAATCTGTGGAGTATCAGAGTGTTGATGAAACACAGAAATTGCATCGGGATTGAATACAACTGTCACCATGCGCACCTTCCTCCGTGGGAGTAATGTCTCAAACAGTCTACGCTTTGATCGTTCCCTGGAAGACCAGTAGTAGTTTCCGATGCAAATCTCGTTGCATTCTGTAATCTGTGGACTATCAGAGTGTTGATGAATCACAGTAATTGCATCGGGATTGAATACAACAGTCACCAAAAGCACTTTCCTCTATAAAAGTTATGTCTCAAACAGTCTACGCTTTGATCGTTCTCTGGAAGACCAGTAGTAATTTCCGAAGCACATCTGGAGGCAATCTGTAATAAGTGGACTGTCAGAGTGTTGATGAAACACAGAAATTGCATCGGGATTTAATACAACAGTCACCATTCGTACTTTCCTCCACGGGAGGTATGTCTCAAACAGACTACGCTTTGATCGTTCCCTGGAAGATCAGTAGTAGTTTCCGATGCCCATCTGGTGGCATTCTGTAATCTGTGGACTATCAGAGTGTTGATGAAACAAAGATATTGCATCGTGATTGAGTACAGGAGGCACCATGCGCACTTTCCTCCATGGAAGTAATGTCTCTAACAGTCTACGATTCGATCGTTCCCTGGAAGACCAGTAGTAGTTTCCTATGCACATCTGGATGCATTCTGTAATCTGTGGACTATCAGAGTGCTGATGAAACACAGAAATTGCATCGGGATTGAATACAAGAGTCACCATGAGAACGTTCCTCCATGGGAGTAATGTCTCAAACAGTCTATGCTTTGATCGCTCCCTGGAAGACCAGTTGTAGTTTCCGATGCACATCTGGAGGCATTCTGTAATCTGTGGGCTATCAGAGTGTTGATGAAACACAGAAATTGCATCGGAATTGAATACAACAGTCACCTTGCGCACTTTCCTCCATGGGAGTAATGTCTCAAACAGTCTACGTTTTGATCGTTCCCTTTAAGACCAGTAGTAGTTTACGATGCACATCTGGTGGCATTCTGTAGTCTGTGGACTCTCAGACTGTTGATGAAACACAAAAATTTGCATCGGGATTAAATACAACTGGCACCATGCGCAGTTTCCTCAATGGGAGTAATGTCTTAAACAGTCTATTCTTTGATCGTACCCTGGAAGACCAGAAGTAGTTTCCGATGCACATCTGGAGGCATTCTGTAATCTGTGGACTATCAGAGTGTTGATGAAACACAGAAATTGCATCGGGATTAAATACAACTGTCACCATGCGCACTTTCCTCCATGGGAGTATTGACTCAAACAGTCTACGCTTTGGTCGTTCCAAGGAAGACCAGTAGTAGTTTCCGATGCACATCTGGAGGCATTCTGTAATCTGTGGACTAACAGAGTGGTGATGAAACACAGAAAATGCATCGGGATTGAGTAAAACAGTCACCATGCGCACTTTACTTCATGGGAAAAATGTCTCAAACATTCTACGCTTTGATCGTTACCTTTAAGGCCAGTTTTAGTTTCCGATGCACATCTGGAGGCATTCTGTAATCTGTGGACTATCAGAGTTTTGATGAAACACAGATATTGCATGGGGATTGAATACAACAGTCACCATGCGCACCTTCCTCCATGGGAGTAATGTCTCAAACAGTTTACGCTTTGATCGTTCCCTGGAAGACCAGTAGTAGTTTCCGATACACGTCTGGTGGCATTCTGTAATCTGTGGACTATCTGAGTGTTGATGAAACACAGAAATGGCATCGGGATTCAATACAACAGTCACCATGCGCACTTTCCTCCATGGGAGTATTGTCTCAGACAGACTACGCTTTGGTTGTTCCCAGGAAGACCAGTAGTAATTTCCGATGCACATCTGGAGGCATTCTATAATCTGTGGACTATCAGAGTGTTGATGAAACACAGATAATGCATCGGGATTGAGTAAAACAGTCACCATGTGCACTTTCTTCCATGTGAGTAATTCTCATACAGGCTACGCTTTGATCGTTCCCTGGTTGACCAGTAGTAGTTTACGATACACATCTGGAGGCATTCTGTAATCTGTGGATTATCAGACTGTTGATGAAACAAAGAAATTACATCGGGATTGAATACAATAGTCACCATGCGCACTTTCCTCTATGGGAGTAATGTCTGAAACAGTCTACGCTTTGATCGTACCTAGGAAGACCAGTGGTAGTTTCCGATGCACATCTGGAGACAATCTATAATATGTGGACTATCAGAGTGTTAATGAAACACAGAAATTGCAACGGGATTGAATACAACAGTCACCATGCGCACTTTCCTCCATGGGGGTAATTCTCAAACAGTCTACGCTTTGATCGTTCCGTGGAAGACCAGTAGGAGTTTCCGATGCACATCTGGAGGTATTCTGTAATCTGTGGCCTATCAGAGTGTTGATGAAACACAGATATTGCATCGGGATTGAATACAACAGTCACCATGCGCACTTTCCTCCATGGGAGTAATGTCTCAAACAGTCTACGGTTTGATTGTTCCCTGGAATACCAGTAGTAGTTTCCGATGCACATCTGGAGGCATTCAGTAATCAGTGGACTATCAGAGTGTTGATGAAACACAGAAATTGCATCGGGACTGAATACAACAGTCACCATGTGCACTTTCCTCCATGGGAGTAATGTCTCAAACAGTCTACTCTTTGATCGTTCACTGGAAGACCAGTAGTAGTTTCCGAAGCAAGTCTGGAGGCATTCTGTAATCTGTGGACTATCAGAGTGTTGATGAAACACAGAAATTGCATCGGGATAGAATACAACAGTCACCATGCGCACTTTCCTTTATGGGGTAATTCTCAAACAGTCTACGCTTTTATCGTTCCGTGGAAGACCAGTAGTAGTTTCCGATGCACGTCTGGAGGCATTCTGTAATCTGTGGACCTTCAAAGTGTGTATCAAAACACAGAAATTACATCGGGATTGAATATAACAGTCACCATGTGCACTTTCCTCTATGGGAGTAATGTCTGAAACAGTCTACGCTTTGATCGCTCCCAGGAAGACCAGTAGTAGTTTCCGATGCACATCTGGAGACAATCTGTAATCTGTGGACTATCATAGTGCTGATGAAACACAGAAATTGCATCGGGATTGAATACAACAGTCACCACACGCACTTTCCACCATGGGAGAAATGTCTCTAACAGTCTACGCTTTGATCGTTCCCTGGAAGACCAGTAGTAGTTTCCGATGCACATCTGGAGGCATTCTGTAATCTGTGGACTATCAGAGTATTGATGAAACACAGAAATTGCATCATGATTAAATTCAACAGTCATCATGCGCACTTTCCTCCATGGCAGTAATGTCTGTAACAGTCTACGCTTTGATCGTTCCCTGGAAGACCAGTAGTAGTTACCGATGCACATCTGTAGGCATTCTGTAATCTGTGTACTATCAGAGTGTTGATGAATCATATAAATTGCATCGGGATTAAATACAACAGTCATCATGCGCACTTTCCTCCATGGGAGTAATGTCTCTAACAGTCTACGCTTTGACCATTCCCTGGAAGACCAGTAGTAGTTTCCGATGCCCATCTGGTGGCATTCTGCAATCTGTGGACTATCAGAGTGTTGATGAAACACAGAAATTGCATCGGGATTGAATACAATTGTCACCATGCGCACTTTCCTCCATGGGAGTAATGTCTCAAACAGTCTACGCTTTGATCGTTCCCTGGAAGACCAGCAGTAGTTTCCGATTCACTTCTGGAGGCATTCTGTAATCTGTGGTCTATCAGACTGTTAATGAAACACAGAAATTGCATCGGGATTGACTACAGTCACCAAGTGCACTTTCCTCCGTGGGAGTAATGTCTCAAACAGTCTACGCTTTGATAATTCCCTGGAAGACCAGTAGTAGTTCCGATGCACATCTGGAGGCATTCTGTAATCTGTGGTCTATCAGACTGTTGATGAAACACAGAAATTGCATCGGGATTGAATATAACAGTCAGCATTCGCACTTTCCTCCATTGTAGTAATGTCTCTAACAGTCTACGATTTGATTATTCCCTGGAAGACCAGTAGTAGTTTCCGATGCTCATATGGAGGCAATCTGTAATCTGTGGACTATCAGAGTGTTGATGGAACACAGAAATGGCATCGGGATTCAATACAACAGTCACCATGCACACTTTCCTCCATGCGAACAGTGTCTCAAACAGTCTACTCTTTGATCGTTCCCTGGAAGACCAGTAGTAGTTTCCGATGCACAACTGGAGGCATTCTGTAATCTGTGGACTATCAGAGTGTTGATGAAACACAGAAATTGCATCGGGATTGAATACAACAATCACCATGCGCACTTTCCTCCTAGGGAGTATTGTCTCAGACAGTCTACGCTTTAATCGTTCCCAGGAAGACCAGTAGTAGTTTCAGATACTCATCTGGAGGCATTCTGTAATCTGTGGACTATCAGAGTGTTGATGAAACTCAGAAAATGCATCGGGATTGTGTAAAACAGTCACCATGTGCACTTTCCTCCATGTGAGTAATTCTAATACAGGCTACGCTTTGATCGTTCCTGGAAGACCAGTAGTAGTTTCCGATGCACATCTGGAGGCATTCTGCAATCTGTGGACTCTCAGACTGTTGATGAAACACAGAAATTGCATCAGGATTGAATACAAAAGTCACCATTCGCACTTTCCTCCATGGGAGTATTGTCTCACACAGTCTATTTTTTGATCGTTCCCTGGAAGACCAGTAGTAGTTTCCGATGCACATCTGGAGGCATTCTGTAATCTGTGGACTATCATAGTGCTGATGAAATACAGAAATTGCATCGGGATTGAATACAACAGTCACCATGCGCACTTTCCTCCATGGAAGTAATGTCTCTAACAGTCTATGCTTTGATCGTTCCCTGGAAGACCAGTAGTAGTTTCCGATGCACATCTGGAGGCATTCTGTAATCTGTGGGCTATCAGAGTGTTGATGAAACACAGAAATTGCATCGGGATTGAATACAGCCGTCACCATGCGCACTTTCCTCCATGGAAGTAATGTCTCTAACAGTCTATGCTTTGATCGTTCCCTGGAAGACCAGTTGTAGTTTCCGATGCACATCTGGAGGCATTCTGTAATCTGTGGGCTATCAGAGTGTTGATGAAACACAGAAATTGCATCGGAATTGAATACAACAGTCACCTTGCGCACTTTCCTCCATGGGAGTAATGTCTCAAACAGTCTACGTTTTGATCGTTCCCTTTAAGACCAGTAGTAGTTTACGATGCACATCTGGAGCTATTCTGTAGTCTGTGGACTCTCAGACTGTTGATGAAACACAAAAATTTGCATCGGGATTAAATACAACTGGCACCATGCGCACTTTCCTCAATGGGAGTAATGTCTTAAACAGTCTATTCTTTGATCGTACCCTGGAAGACCAGAAGTAGTTTCCGATGCACATCTGGAGGCATTCTGTAATCTGTGGACTATCAGAGTGTTGATGAAACACAGAAATTGCATCGGGATTAAATACAACTGTCACCATGCGCACTTTCCTCCATGGGAGTATTGACTCAAACAGTCTACGCTTTGGTCGTTCCAAGGAAGACCAGTAGTAGTTTCCGATGCACATCTGGAGGCATTCTGTAATCTGTGGACTAACAGAGTGGTGATGAAACACAGAAAATGCATCGGGATTGAGTAAAACAGTCACCATGCGCACTTTACTTCATGGGAAAAATGTCTCAAACATTCTACGCTTTGATCGTTACCTTTAAGGCCAGTTTTAGTTTCCGATGCACATCTGGAGGCATTCTGTAATCTGTGGACTATCAGAGTTTTGATGAAACACAGATATTGCATCGGGATTGAATACAACAGTCACCATGCGCACCTTCCTCCATGGGAGTAATGTCTCAAACAGTTTACGCTTTGATCGTTCCCTGGAAGACCAGTAGTAGTTTCCGATACACGTCTGGTGGCATTCTGTAATCTGTGGACTATCTGAGTGTTGATGAAACACAGAAATGGCATCGGGATTCAATACAACAGTCACCATGCGCACTTTCCTCCATGGGAGTATTGTCTCAGACAGACTACGCTTTGGTTGTTCCCAGGAAGACCAGTAGTAATTTCCGATGCACATCTGGAGGCATTCTATAATCTGTGGACTATCAGAGTGTTGATGAAACACAGATAATGCATCGGGATTGAGTAAAACAGTCACCATGTGCACTTTCTTCCATGTGAGTAATTCTCATACAGGCTACGCTTTGATCGTTCCCTGGTTGACCAGTAGTAGTTTACGATACACATCTGGAGGCATTCTGTAATCTGTGGATTATCAGACTGTTGATGAAACACAGAAATTGCATCGGGATTGAATACAATAGTCACCATGCGCACTTTCCTCTATGGGAGTAATGTCTGAAACAGTCTACGCTTTGATCGTACCTAGGAAGACCAGTGGTAGTTTCCGATGCACATCTGGAGACAATCTATAATATGTGGACTATCAGAGTGTTAATGAAACACAGAAATTGCAACGGGATTGAATACAACAGTCACCATGCGCACTTTCCTCCATGGGGGTAATTCTCAAACAGTCTACGCTTTGATCGTTCCGTGGAAGACCAGTAGGAGTTTCCGATGCACATCTGGAGGTATTCTGTAATCTGTGGCCTATCAGAGTGTTGATGAAACACAGATATTGCATCGGGATTGAATACAACAGTCACCATGCGCACTTTCCTCCATGGGAGTAATGTCTCAAACAGTCTACGGTTTGATTGTTCCCTGGAATACCAGTAGTAGTTTCCGATGCACATCTGGAGGCATTCAGTAATCAGTGGACTATCAGAGTGTTGATGAAACACAGAAATTGCATCGGGACTGAATACAACAGTCACCATGTGCACTTTCCTCCATGGGAGTAATGTCTCAAACAGTCTACTCTTTGATCGTTCACTGGAAGACCAGTAGTAGTTTCCGAAGCAAGTCTGGAGGCATTCTGTAATCTGTGGACTATCAGAGTGTTGATGAAACACAGAAATTGCATCGGGATAGAATACAACAGTCACCATGCGCACTTTCCTTTATGGGGTAATTCTCAAACAGTCTACGCTTTTATCGTTCCGTGGAAGACCAGTAGTAGTTTCCGATGCACGTCTGGAGGCATTCTGTAATCTGTGGACCTTCAAAGTGTGTATCAAAACACAGAAATTACATCGGGATTGAATATAACAGTCACCATGTGCACTTTCCTCTATGGGAGTAATGTCTGAAACAGTCTACGCTTTGATCGCTCCCAGGAAGACCAGTAGTAGTTTCCGATGCACATCTGGAGACAATCTGTAATCTGTGGACTATCATAGTGCTGATGAAACACAGAAATTGCATCGGGATTGAATACAACAGTCACCACACGCACTTTCCACCATGGGAGAAATGTCTCTAACAGTCTACGCTTTGATCGTTCCCTGGAAGACCAGTAGTAGTTTCCGATGCACATCTGGAGGCATTCTGTAATCTGTGGACTATCAGAGTATTGATGAAACACAGAAATTGCATCATGATTAAATTCAACAGTCATCATGCGCACTTTCCTCCATGGCAGTAATGTCTGTAACAGTCTACGCTTTGATCGTTCCCTGGAAGACCAGTAGTAGTTACCGATGCACATCTGTAGGCATTCTGTAATCTGTGTACTATCAGAGTGTTGATGAATCATATAAATTGCATCGGGATTAAATACAACAGTCATCATGCGCACTTTCCTCCATGGGAGTAATGTCTCTAACAGTCTACGCTTTGACCATTCCCTGGAAGACCAGTAGTAGTTTCCGATGCCCATCTGGTGGCATTCTGCAATCTGTGGACTATCAGAGTGTTGATGAAACACAGAAATTGCATCGGGATTGAATACAATTGTCACCATGCGCACTTTCCTCCATGGGAGTAATGTCTCAAACAGTCTACGCTTTGATCGTTCCCTGGAAGACCAGCAGTAGTTTCCGATTCACTTCTGGAGGCATTCTGTAATCTGTGGTCTATCAGACTGTTAATGAAACACAGAAATTGCATCGGGATTGACTACAGTCACCAAGTGCACTTTCCTCCGTGGGAGTAATGTCTCAAACAGTCTACGCTTTGATAATTCCCTGGAAGACCAGTAGTAGTTCCGATGCACATCTGGAGGCATTCTGTAATCTGTGGTCTATCAGACTGTTGATGAAACACAGAAATTGCATCGGGATTGAATATAACAGTCAGCATTCGCACTTTCCTCCATTGTAGTAATGTCTCTAACAGTCTACGATTTGATTATTCCCTGGAAGACCAGTAGTAGTTTCCGATGCTCATATGGAGGCAATCTGTAATCTGTGGACTATCAGAGTGTTGATGGAACACAGAAATGGCATCGGGATTCAATACAACAGTCACCATGCACACTTTCCTCCATGCGAACAGTGTCTCAAACAGTCTACTCTTTGATCGTTCCCTGGAAGACCAGTAGTAGTTTCCGATGCACAACTGGAGGCATTCTGTAATCTGTGGACTATCAGAGTGTTGATGAATCACATAAATTGCATCGGGATTAAATACAACAGTCATCATGCGCACTCTCCTCCATGGGAGTAATGTCTCTAACAGCCTACGCTTTGATCTTTCCCTGGAAGACCAGTAGTAGTTTCCGATGCACATCTGGAGGCATTCTGTAATCTGTGAACTATCTGAGTGTTGATGAAACACAGAAATTGCGTCGGGATTTAATACAACAGGCACCATGCGCACTTTCCTCCATGGGAGTAATGTCTTAAACAGTCTATTCTTTGATCGTACCCTGGAAGACCAGAAGTAGTTTCCGATGCACATCTGGAGGCATTCTGTAATCTGTGGACTATCAGAGTGTTGATGAAACACAGAAATTGCATCGGGATTAAATACAACTGTCACCATGCGCACTTTCCTCCATGGGAGTATTGTCTCAAACAGTCTACGCTTTGGTCGTTCCAAGGAAGACCAGTAGTAGTTTCCGATGCACATCTGGAGGCATTCTGTAATCTGTGGACTAACAGAGTGGTGATGAAACACAGAAAATGCATCGGGATTGAGTAAAACAGTCACCATGCGCACTTTACTTCATGGGAAAAATGTCTCAAACATTCTACGCTTTGATCGTTACCTTTAAGGCCAGTAGTAGTTTCCGATGCACATCTGGAGGCATTCTGTAATCTGTGGACTATCAGAGTTTTGATGAAACACAGATATTGCATCGGGATTGAATACAACAGTCACCATGCGCACCTTCCTCCATGGGAGTAATGTCTCAAACAGTTTACGCTTTGATCGTTCCCTGGAAGACCAGTAGTAGTTTCCGATACACGTCTGGTGGCATTCTGTAATCTGTGGACTAACTGAGTGTTGATGAAACACAGAAATGGCATCGGGATTCAATACAACAGTCACCATGCGCACTTTCCTCCATGGGAGTATTGTCTCAGACAGACTACGCTTTGGTTGTTCCCAGGAAGACCAGTAGTAATTTCCGATGCACATCTGGAGGCATTCTATAATCTGTGGACTATCAGAGTGTTGATGAAACACAGATAATGCATCGGGATTGAGTAAAACAGTCACATGTGCACTTTCTTCCATGTGAGTAATTCTCATACAGGCTACGCTTTGATCGTTCCCTGGTTGACCAGTAGTAGTTTACGATACACATCTGGAGGCATTCTGTAATCTGTGGATTATCAGACTGTTGATGAAACACAGAAATTGCATCGGGATTGAATACAATAGTCACCATGCGCACTTTCCTCTATGGGAGTAATGTCTGAAACAGTCTACGCTTTGATCGTACCTAGGAAGACCAGTGGTAGTTTCCGATGCACATCTGGAGGCATTCTGTAATCTGTGGACTATCAGAGTATTGATGAAACACAGAATTGGCATCGGGATTCAATACAACAGTCACCATGCGCACTTTCCTCCATGGGAGTATTGTCTCAGACAGACTACGCTTTGGTTGTTCCCAGGAAGACCAGTAGTAATTTCCGATGCACATCTGGAGGCATTCTATAATCTGTGGACTATCAGAGTGTTGATGAAACACAGATAATGCAACGGGATTGAATACAACAGTCACCATGCGCACTTTCCTCCATGGGGGTAATTCTCAAACAGTCTACGCTTTGATCGTTCCGTGGAAGACCAGTAGGAGTTTCCGATGCACATCTGGATTTATTCTGTAATCTGTGGCCTATCAGAGTGTTGATGAAACACAGATATTGCATCGGGATTGAATACAACAGTCATCATGCGCACTTTCCTCCATGGCAGTAATGTCTGTAACAGTCTACGCTTTGATCGTTCCCTGGAAGACCAGTAGTAGTTACCGATGCACATCTGTAGGCATTCTGTAATCTGTGTACTATCAGAGTGTTGATGAATCATATAAATTGCATCGGGATTAAATACAACAGTCATCATGCGCACTTTCCTCCATGGGAGTAATGTCTCTAACAGTCTACGCTTTGATCATTCCCTGGAAGACCAGTAGTAGTTTCCGATGCCCATCTGGTGGCATTCTGCAATCTGTGGACTATCAGAGTGTTGATGAAAAACAGAAATTGCATCGGGATTGAATACAATTGTCACCATGCGCACTTTCCTCCATGGGAGTAATGTCTCAAACAGTCTACGCTTTGATCGTTCCCTGGAAGACCAGCAGTAGTTTCCGATTCACTTCTGGAGGCATTCTGTAATCTGTGGTCTATCAGCCTGTTGATGAAACACAGAAATTGCATCGGGATTGACTACAGTCACCAAGTGCACTTTCCTCCGTGGGAGTAATGTCTCAAACAGTCTACGCTTTGATAATGCCCTGGAAGACCAGTAGTAGTTCCGATGCACATCTAGAGGCATTCTGTAATCAGTGGTCTGTCAGAGTGTTGATGAAACACAGAAATTGCATCGGGATTGAATACAACAGTCACCATGCGCACTTTGCTCCATGGGAGTAATGTCTCAAACAGTCTACGCTTTGATCGTTCCCTGGAGACCAGCAGTAGTTTCCGATGCACATCTGGAGGCATTCTGTAATCTGTGGTCTATCAGACTGTTGATGAAACACAGAAATTGCATCGGGATTGAATATAACAGTCAGCATTCGCACTTTCCTCCATTGTAGTAATGTCTCTAACAGTCTACGATTTGATTATTCCCTGGAAGACCTGTAGTAGTTTCCGATGCACATCTGGAAGCATTCTGTAATCTGTGGACTATCTGAGTGTTGATGAACCACAGAAATTGCATCGGAATTGAATATAACAGTCACCATGCGCACTTTCCTCCAAGGGAGCAGTGTCTCAAACAGTCTACGCTTTGATCGTTCCCTGGAAGACCAGTAGTAGTTTCCGATGCACATATGGAGGCATTCTGTAATCTGTGGACGTTCAAAGTGTTGATGAAACACAATAATTGCATCTGGATTGAATACCCAGTCACCATGCGCACTTTCCTCCACGGGAGTAATGTCTCAAACAGTCTACGCTTTGATTGTTCCCTGGGAGACCAGTAATAGTTCCGATGCACGTCTCGTGCCATTCTGTAATCTGTGGACTATCAGAGTGTTAATGAAACACAGAAATTGCAACGGGATTGAATACAACAGTCACCATGCGCACTTTCCTCCATGGGGGTAATTCTCAAACAGTCTACGCTTTGATCGTTCCGTGGAAGACCAGTAGGAGTTTCCGATGCACATCTGGAGGTATTCTGTAATCTGTGGCCTATCAGAGTGTTGATGAAACACAGATATTGCATCGGGATTGAATACAACAGTCACCATGCGCACTTTCCTCCATGGGAGTAATGTCTCAAACAGTCTACGGTTTGATTGTTCCCTGGAATACCAGTAGTAGTTTCCGATGCACATCTGGAGGCATTCAGTAATCAGTGGACTATCAGAGTGTTGATGAAACACAGAAATTGCATCGGGACTGAATACAACAGTCACCATGTGCACTTTCCTCCATGGGAGTAATGTCTCAAACAGTCTACTCTTTGATCGTTCACTGGAAGACCAGTAGTAGTTTCCGAAGCAAGTCTGGAGGCATTCTGTAATCTGTGGACTATCAGAGTGTTGATGAAACACAGAAATTGCATCGGGATAGAATACAACAGTCACCATGCGCACTTTCCTTTATGGGGTAATTCTCAAACAGTCTACGCTTTTATCGTTCCGTGGAAGACCAGTAGTAGTTTCCGATGCACGTCTGGAGGCATTCTGTAATCTGTGGACCTTCAAAGTGTGTATCAAAACACAGAAATTACATCGGGATTGAATATAACAGTCACCATGTGCACTTTCCTCTATGGGAGTAATGTCTGAAACAGTCTACGCTTTGATCGCTCCCAGGAAGACCAGTAGTAGTTTCCGATGCACATCTGGAGACAATCTGTAATCTGTGGACTATCATAGTGCTGATGAAACACAGAAATTGCATCGGGATTGAATACAACAGTCACCACACGCACTTTCCACCATGGGAGAAATGTCTCTAACAGTCTACGCTTTGATCGTTCCCTGGAAGACCAGTAGTAGTTTCCGATGCACATCTGGAGGCATTCTGTAATCTGTGGACTATCAGAGTATTGATGAAACACAGAAATTGCATCATGATTAAATTCAACAGTCATCATGCGCACTTTCCTCCATGGCAGTAATGTCTGTAACAGTCTACGCTTTGATCGTTCCCTGGAAGACCAGTAGTAGTTACCGATGCACATCTGTAGGCATTCTGTAATCTGTGTACTATCAGAGTGTTGATGAATCATATAAATTGCATCGGGATTAAATACAACAGTCATCATGCGCACTTTCCTCCATGGGAGTAATGTCTCTAACAGTCTACGCTTTGACCATTCCCTGGAAGACCAGTAGTAGTTTCCGATGCCCATCTGGTGGCATTCTGCAATCTGTGGACTATCAGAGTGTTGATGAAACACAGAAATTGCATCGGGATTGAATACAATTGTCACCATGCGCACTTTCCTCCATGGGAGTAATGTCTCAAACAGTCTACGCTTTGATCGTTCCCTGGAAGACCAGCAGTAGTTTCCGATTCACTTCTGGAGGCATTCTGTAATCTGTGGTCTATCAGACTGTTAATGAAACACAGAAATTGCATCGGGATTGACTACAGTCACCAAGTGCACTTTCCTCCGTGGGAGTAATGTCTCAAACAGTCTACGCTTTGATAATTCCCTGGAAGACCAGTAGTAGTTCCGATGCCCATCTGGAGGCATTCTGTAATCTGTGGTCTATCAGACTGTTGATGAAACACAGAAATTGCATCGGGATTGAATATAACAGTCAGCATTCGCACTTTCCTCCATTGTAGTAATGTCTCTAACAGTCTACGATTTGATTATTCCCTGGAAGACCAGTAGTAGTTTCCGATGCTCATATGGAGGCAATCTGTAATCTGTGGACTATCAGAGTGTTGATGGAACACAGAAATGGCATCGGGATTCAATACAACAGTCACCATGCACACTTTCCTCCATGCGAACAGTGTCTCAAACAGTCTACTCTTTGATCGTTCCCTGGAAGACCAGTAGTAGTTTCCGATACACAACTGGAGGCATTCTGTAATCTGTGGACTATCAGAGTGTTGATGAATCACATAAATTGCATCGGGATTAAATACAACAGTCATCATGCGCACTCTCCTCCATGGGAGTAATGTCTCTAACAGCCTACGCTTTGATCTTTCCCTGGAAGACCAGTAGTAGTTTCCGATGCACATCTGGAGGCATTCTGTAATCTGTGAACTATCTGAGTGTTGATGAAACACAGAAATTGCGTCGGGATTTAATACAACAGGCACCATGCGCACTTTCCTCCATGGGAGTAATGTCTTAAACAGTCTATTCTTTGATCGTACCCTGGAAGACCAGAAGTAGTTTCCGATGCACATCTGGAGGCATTCTGTAATCTGTGGACTATCAGAGTGTTGATGAAACACAGAAATTGCATCGGGATTAAATACAACTGTCACCATGCGCACTTTCCTCCATGGGAGTATTGTCTCAAACAGTCTACGCTTTGGTCGTTCCAAGGAAGACCAGTAGTAGTTTCCGATGCACATCTGGAGGCATTCTGTAATCTGTGGACTAACAGAGTGGTGATGAAACACAGAAAATGCATCGGGATTGAGTAAAACAGTCACCATGCGCACTTTACTTCATGGGAAAAATGTCTCAAACATTCTACGCTTTGATCGTTACCTTTAAGGCCAGTAGTAGTTTCCGATGCACATCTGGAGGCATTCTGTAATCTGTGGACTATCAGAGTTTTGATGAAACACAGATATTGCATCGGGATTGAATACAACAGTCACCATGCGCACCTTCCTCCATGGGAGTAATGTCTCAAACAGTTTACGCTTTGATCGTTCCCTGGAAGACCAGTAGTAGTTTCCGATACACGTCTGGTGGCATTCTGTAATCTGTGGACTAACTGAGTGTTGATGAAACACAGAAATGGCATCGGGATTCAATACAACACTCACCATGCGCACTTTCCTCCATGGGAGTATTGTCTCAGACAGACTACGCTTTGGTTGTTCCCAGGAAGACCAGTAGTAATTTCCGATGCACATCTGGAGGCATTCTATAATCTGTGGACTATCAGAGTGTTGATGAAACACAGATAATGCATCGGGATTGAGTAAAACAGTCACCATGTGCACTTTCTTCCATGTGAGTAATTCTCATACAGGCTACGCTTTGATCGTTCCCTGGTTGACCAGTAGTAGTTTACGATACACATCTGGAGGCATTCTGTAATCTGTGGATTATCAGACTGTTGATGAAACACAGAAATTGCATCGGGATTGAATACAATAGTCACCATGCGCACTTTCCTCTATGGGAGTAATGTCTGAAACAGTCTACGCTTTGATCGTACCTAGGAAGACCAGTGGTAGTTTCCGATGCACATCTGGAGGCATTCTGTAATCTGTGGACTATCAGAGTATTGATGAAACACAGAAATGGCATCGGGATTCAATACAACAGTCACCATGCGCACTTTCCTCCATGGGAGTATTGTCTCAGACAGACTACGCTTTGGTTGTTCCCAGGAAGACCAGTAGTAATTTCCGATGCACATCTGGAGGCATTCTATAATCTGTGGACTATCAGAGTGTTGATGAAACACAGATAATGCAACGGGATTGAATACAACAGTCACCATGCGCACTTTCCTCCATGGGGGTAATTCTCAAACAGTCTACGCTTTGATCGTTCCGTGGAAGACCAGTAGGAGTTTCCGATGCACATCTGGATTTATTCTGTAATCTGTGGCCTATCAGAGTGTTGATGAAACACAGATATTGCATCGGGATTGAATACAACAGTCATCATGCGCACTTTCCTCCATGGCAGTAATGTCTGTAACAGTCTACGCTTTGATCGTTCCCTGGAAGACCAGTAGTAGTTACCGATGCACATCTGTAGGCATTCTGTAATCTGTGTACTATCAGAGTGTTGATGAATCATATAAATTGCATCGGGATTAAATACAACAGTCATCATGCGCACTTTCCTCCATGGGAGTAATGTCTCTAACAGTCTACGCTTTGATCATTCCCTGGAAGACCAGTAGTAGTTTCCGATGCCCATCTGGTGGCATTCTGCAATCTGTGGACTATCAGAGTGTTGATGAAAAACAGAAATTGCATCGGGATTGAATACAATTGTCACCATGCGCACTTTCCTCCATGGGAGTAATGTCTCAAACAGTCTACGCTTTGATCGTTCCCTGGAAGACCAGCAGTAGTTTCCGATTCACTTCTGGAGGCATTCTGTAATCTGTGGTCTATCAGCCTGTTGATGAAACACAGAAATTGCATCGGGATTGACTACAGTCACCAAGTGCACTTTCCTCCGTGGGAGTAATGTCTCAAACAGTCTACGCTTTGATAATGCCCTGGAAGACCAGTAGTAGTTCCGATGCACATCTAGAGGCATTCTGTAATCAGTGGTCTGTCAGAGTGTTGATGAAACACAGAAATTGCATCGGGATTGAATACAACAGTCACCATGCGCACTTTGCTCCATGGGAGTAATGTCTCAAACAGTCTACGCTTTGATCGTTCCCTGGAGACCAGCAGTAGTTTCCGATGCACATCTGGAGGCATTCTGTAATCTGTGGTCTATCAGACTGTTGATGAAACACAGAAATTGCATCGGGATTGAATATAACAGTCAGCATTCGCACTTTCCTCCATTGTATTAATGTCTCTAACAGTCTACGATTTGATTATTCCCTGGAAGACCAGTAGTAGTTTCCGATGCACATCTGGAAGCATTCTGTAATCTGTGGACTATCTGAGTGTTGATGAACCACAGAAATTGCATCGGAATTGAATATAACAGTCACCATGCGCACTTTCCTCCAAGGGAGCAGTGTCTCAAACAGTCTACGCTTTGATCGTTCCCTGGAAGACCAGTAGTAGTTTCCGATGCACATATGGAGGCATTCTGTAATCTGTGGACGTTCAAAGTGTTGATGAAACACAATAATTGCATCTGGATTGAATACCCAGTCACCATGCGCACTTTCCACCACGGGAGTAATGTCTCAAACAGTCTACGCTTTGATTGTTCCCTGGGAGACCAGTAATAGTTCCGATGCACGTCTCGTGCCATTCTGTAATCTGTGGACTATCAGAGTGTTGATGAAACACAGAAATTGCATCGGCATTGAATACAACAGCCACCATGCGCACTTTCCTCCATGGAGGTAATTCTCAAACAGTCTATGCTTTGATCGTTCCCTGGAAGGCCAGTAGCGGTTTCCGATGCACATCTGGAGGCATTCTGTAATCTGTGTACCTTCAAAGTGTGTATTGAAACACAGAAATTGCCTCGGGATTGAATACAAAGTCACCATGCGCACTTTCCACCATGGGAGTAATGTCTCAAACAGTCTACGCTTTGATCGTTCCCTGGAAGACCAGTAGTAGTTACCGATGCACATCTGGAGGCATTCTGTAATCTGTGACCTATCTGAGTGTTGATGAAACACAGAAATTGCGTCGGGATTTAATACAACAGTCACCATGCGCCCTTTTCTCCATGGAAGTAATGTCTCAAACAGTCTACGCTTTGATCGTTCCCTTGAAGACCAGTAGTAGTTTCCGATGCTCATATGGAGGCAATCTGTAATCTGTGGACTATCAGAGTGTTGATGGAACACAGAAATGGCATCGGGATTCAATACAACAGTCACCATGCACACTTTCCTCCATGCGAACAGTGTCTCAAACAGTCTACTCTTTGATCGTTCCCTGGAAGACCAGTAGTAGTTTCCGATGCACAACTGGAGGCATTCTGTAATCTGTGGACTATCAGAGTGTTGATGAATCACATAAATTGCATCGGGATTAAATACAACAGTCATCATGCGCACTCTCCTCCATGGGAGTAATGTCTCTAACAGCCTACGCTTTGATCTTTCCCTGGAAGACCAGTAGTAGTTTCCGATGCACATCTGGAGGCATTCTGTAATCTGTGAACTATCTGAGTGTTGATGAAACACAGAAATTGCGTAGGGATTTAATACAACAGTCACCATGCGCACTTTCCTCCATGTGAGTATTGTCACAAACAGTCTATTTTTTGATCGTTCCCTGGAAGACCAGTAGTAGTTTCCGATGCACATCTGGAGGCATTCTGTAATCTGTGGACTATCAGAGTTCTGATGAAACACAGAAATTGCATCGGGATTGAATACAACGGTCCCCACGCGCACTTTCCACCATGGGAGAAATGTCTCTAACAGTCTACGCTTTGATCGTTCCCTGGAAGACCAGTAGTAGTTTCCGATGCACATCTGGAGGCATTCTGTAATCTGTGGACTATCAGAGTATTGATGAAACACAGAAATTGCATCGGAATTAAATTCAACAGTCATCATGCGCACTTTCCTCCATTCCAGTAATGTCTGTAACAGTCTACGCTTTGATCGTTCCCTGGAAGACCAGTAGTAGTTACCGATGCACATCTGTAGGCATTCTGTAATATGTGTACTATCAGAGTGTTGATGAATCATATAAATTGCATCGGGATTAAATACAACAGTCATCATGCGCACTTTCCTCCATGGGAGTAATGTCTCTAACAGTCTACGCTTTGATCATTCCCTGGAAGACCAGTAGTAGTTTCCGATGCCCATCTGGTGGCATTCTGCAATCTGTGGACTATCAGAGTGTTGATGAAACACAGAAATTGCATCGGGATTGAATACAACGGTCACATGCGCACTTTCCTCCATGGGAGTAATGTCTCAAACAGTCTACGCTTTGATCGTTCCCTGGAAGACCAGCAGTAGTTTCCGATTTACTTCTGGAGGCATTCTGTAATCTGTGGTCTATCAGACTGTTGATGAAACACAGAAATTGCATCGGGATTGACTACAGTCACCAAGTGCACTTTCCTCCATGGGAGTAATGTCTCAAACAGTCTACGCTTTGATAATTCCCTGGAAGACCAGTAGTAGTTCCGATGCACATCTGGAGGGATTCTGTAATCAGTGGTCTGTCAGAGTTCTGATGAAACACAGAAATTGCATCGGGATTGAATACAACGGTCCCCACGCGCACTTTCCACCATGGGAGAAATGTCTCTAACAGTCTACGCTTTGATCGTTCCCTGGAAGACCAGTAGTAGTTTCCGATGCACATCTGGAAGCATTCTGTAATCTGTGGACTATCTGAGTGTTGATGAACCACAAAAATTGCATCGGAATTGAATACAAGAGTCACCATGAGAACGTTCCTCCATGGGAGTAATTTCTCAAACAGTCTATGCTTTGATCGCTCCCTGGAATATCAGTAGAAGTTTCCGATGCTCATCTTGAGGCATTCTGTAATCTGTGGACTATCAGAGTGTTAATGAAACACAGATATTGCATCGGGACCGAATACAACAGTCACCATGCGCACATTCCTTTATGGGAGTAATGTCTCAAACAGTCTATGCTTTAATCGTTCCCTGGAAGACCAGTAGTAGTTTCCGATGCACATCTGGAGACATTCTGTAATAAGTGGACTGTCAGAGTGTTGATGAAACACAGAAATTGCATCGGGATTTAATACAACAGTCACCATTCGTACTTTCCTCCACGGGAGGTATGTCTCAAACAGACTACGCTTTGATCGTTCCCTGGAAGACCAGTAGTAGTTTCCGATGCCCATCTGGTGGCATTCTGTAATCTGTGGACTATCAGAGTGTTGATGAAACAAAGATATTGCATCGTGATTCAGTACAGGAGGCACCATGCGCACTTTCCTCCATGGAAGTAATGTCTCTAACAGTCTACGATTTGATCGTTCCCTGGAAGACCAGTAGTAGTTTCCTATGCACATCTGGATGCATTCTGTAATCTGTGGACTATCAGAGTGCTGATGAAACACAGAAATTGCATCGGGATTGAATACAAGAGTCACCATGAGAACGTTCTTCCATGGGAGTAATTTCTCAAACAGTCTATGCTTTGATCGCTCCCTGGAATATCAGTAGTAGTTTCCGATGCTCATCTTGAGGCATTCTGTAATCTGTGGACTATCAGAGTGTTAATGAAACACAGATATTGCATCGGGACCGAATACAACAGTCACCATGCGCACATTCCTTTATGGGAGTAATGTCTCAAACAGTCTATGCTTTAATCGTTCCCTGGAAGACCAGTAGTAGTTTCCGATGCACATCTGGAGACATTCTGTAATCTGTGGACTATCAGAGTGTTGATGAAACACAGAAATTGCATCGGGATTGAATACAACAATCACCATGCGCACTTTCCTCCTAGGGAGTATTGTCTCAGACAGTCTACGCTTTAATCGGTCCCAGGAAGACCAGTAGTAGTTTCAGATACTCATCTGGATGCATTCTGTAATCTGTGGACTATCAGAGTGTTGATGAAACTCAGAAAATGCATCGGGATTGTGTAAAACAGTCACCATGTGCACTTTCCTCCATGTGAGTAATTCTAATACAGGCTACGCTTTGATCGTTCCCTGGAAGACCAGTAGTAGTTTCCGATGCACATCTGGTGGCATTCTGCAATCTGTGGACTCTCAGACTGTTGATGAAACACAGAAATTGCATCAGGATTGAATACAAAAGTCACCATTCGCACTTTCCTCCATGTGAGTATTGTCTCAAACAGTCTATTTTTTGATCGTTCCCTGGAAGACCAGTAGTAGTTTCCGATGCACATCTGAAGGCATTCTGTAATCTGTGGACTATCAGAGTTCTGATGAAACACAGAAATTGCATCGGGATTGAATACAACGGTCCCCACGCGCACTTTCCACCATGGGAGAAATGTCTCTAACAGTCTACGCTTTGATCGTTCCCTGGAAGACCAGTAGTAGCTTCCGATGCACATCTGGAGGCATTCTGTAATCTGTGGACTATCAGAGTATTGATGAAACACAGAAATTGCATCGGAATTAAATTCAACAGTCATCATGCGCACTTTCCTCCATTCCAGTAATGTCTGTAACAGTCTACGCTTTGATCGTTCCCTGGAAGACCAGTAGTAGTTACCGATGCACATCTGTAGGCATTCTGTAATATGTGTACTATCAGAGTGTTGATGAATCATAATAATTGCATCGGGATTAAATACAACAGTCATCATGCGCACTTTCCTCCATGGGAGTAATGTCTCTAACAGTCTACGCTTTGATCATTCCCTGGAAGACCAGTAGTAGTTTCCGATGCCCATCTGGTGGCATTCTGCAATCTGTGGACTATCAGAGTGTTGATGAAACACAGAAATTGCATCGGGATTGAATACAACGGTCACATGCGCACTTTCCTCCATGGGAGTAATGTCTCAAACAGTCTACGCTTTGATCGTTCCCTGGAAGACCAGCAGTAGTTTCCGATTTACTTCTGGAGGCATTCTGTAATCTGTGGTCTATCAGACTGTTGATGAAACACAGAAATTGCATCGGGATTGACTACAGTCACCAAGTGCACTTTCCTCCATGGGAGTAATGTCTCAAACAGTCTACGCTTTGATAATTCCCTGGAAGACCAGTAGTAGTTCCGATGCACATCTGGAGGGATTCTGTAATCAGTGGTCTGTCAGAGTTCTGATGAAACACAGAAATTGCATCGGGATTGAATACAACGGTCCCCACGCGCACTTTCCACCATGGGAGAAATGTCTCTAACAGTCTACGCTTTGATCGTTCCCTGGAAGACCAGTAGTAGTTTCCGATGCACATCTGGAAGCATTCTGTAATCTGTGGACTATCTGAGTGTTGATGAACCACAGAAATTGCATCGGAATTGAATATAACAGTCACCATGCGCACTTTCCTCCAAGGGAGCAGTGTCTCAAACAGTCTACGCTTTGATCGTTCCCTGGAAGACCAGTAGTAGTTTCCGATGCACATATGGAGGCATTCTGTAATCTGTGGACGTTCAAAGTGTTGATGAAACACAATAATTGCATCTGGATTGAATACCCAGTGACCATGCGCACTTTCCTCCACGGGAGTAATGTCTCAAACAGTCTACGCTTTGATTGTTCCCTGGGAGACCAGTAATAGTTCCGATGCACGCCTCGTGCCATTCTGTAATCTGTGGACTATCAGAGTGTTGATGAAACACAGAAATTGCATCGGCATTGAATACAACAGCCACCATGCGCACTTTCCTCCATGGGGGTAATTCTCAAACAGTCTATGCTTTGATCGTTCCCTGGAAGGCCAGTAGCAGTTTCCGATGCACATCTGGAGGCATTCTGTAATCTGTGTACCTTCAAAGTGTGTATTGAAACACAGAAATTGCCTCGGGATTGAATACAAAAGTCACCATGCGCACTTTCCACCATGGGAGTAATGTCTCAAACAGTCCACGCTTTGATCGTTCCCTGGAAGACCAGTAGTAGTTACCGATGCACATCTGGAGGCATTCTGTAATCTGTGACCTATCTGAGTGTTGATGAAACACAGAAATTGCGTCGGGATTGAATACAACAGTCACCATGCGCCCTTTTCTCCATGGAAGTAATGTCTCAAACAGTCTACGCTTTGATCGTTCCCTTGATGACCAGTAGTAGTTTCCGATGCTCATCTGGAGGCAATCTGTAATCTGTGGACTATCAGAGTGTTGATGGAACACAGAAATGGCATCGGGATTCAATACAACAGTCACCATGCACTCTTTCCTCCAATGCGAACAGTGTCTCAAACAGTCTACTCTTTGATCGTTCCCTGGAAGACCAGTAGTAGTTTCCGATGCACAACTGGAGGCATTCTGTAATCTGTGGACTATCAGAGTGTTGATGAATCACATAAATTGCATCGGGATTAAATACAACAGTCATCATGCGCCCTCTCCTCCATGGGAGTAATGTCTCTAACAGCCTACGCTTTGATCTTTCCCTGGAAGACCAGTAGTAGTTTCCGATGCACATCTGGAGGCATTCTGTAATCTGTGAACTATCTGAGTGTTGATGAAACACAGAAATTGCGTCGGGATTTAATACAACAGTCACCATGCGCACTTTCCTCCATGGAAGTAATGTCTCAAACAGTCTACGCTTTGATCGTTCCCTGGAAGACCAGAAGTAGTTTCCTATGCACATTTGCAGGCATTCTGTAATCTGTGGACTATCAGAGTGCTGATGAAACACAGAAATTGCATCGTTACTGAATACAACAGTCACCATTCGCACTTTCCTTTATGGGAGTAATGACTCAAACAGTCTATGTTTTGATCGTTCCCTGGAAGACGAGTAGTAGTTTCCGATGCACATCTGGAGACAATCTGTAATCTGTGGACTATCAGAGTGTCGATGAAACACAGAAATTTCATCGGGATTGAATACAACAGTCACCATGCGCACTTTCCTCCATGGGAGTAATGTCTCATACAGTCTACGTGTTGATCGTTCCCTGGAAGAGCAGTAGTAGTTTACGATGCACATCTGGCGGCATTCTGTAATCTGTGGACTATCCGACTGTAGATGAAACTAAGAAATTCCATCGGGATTGAATACAACAGTCACCATCCGCACTCTCCTCCATGGGAGTAATTCTCAAACAGGCTACGCTTTGATCGTTCCTTGGAAGACCAGTAGTCGTTTCCGATGCACATCTGGAGGCATTCTGTAATCTGTGGACTATCAGAGTATTGATGAAACACAGAAATTGCATCGGGATTAAATTCAACAGTCATCATGCGCACTTTCCTCCATGGCAGTAATGTCTGTAACAGTCTACGCTTTGATCGTTCCCTGGAAGACCAGTAGTAGTTACCGATGCACATCTGTAGGCATTCTGTAATCTGTGTACTATCAGAGTGTTGATGAATCATATAAATTGCATCGGGATTACATACAACAGTCATCATGCGCACTTTCCTCCATGGGAGTAATGTCTCTAACAGTCTACGCTTTGATCATTCCCTGGAAGACCAGTAGTAGTTTCCGATGCCCATCTGGTGGCATTCTGCAATCTGTGGACTATCAGAGTGTTGATGAAACACAGAAATTGCATCGGTATTGAATACAACGGTCACCATGCGCACTTTCCTCCATGGGAGTAATGTCTCAAACAGTCTACGCTTTGATGGTTCCCTGGAAGACCAGCAGTAGTTTCCGATTCACTTCTGGAGGCATTCTGTAATCTGTGGTCCATCAGACTGTTGATGAAACACAGAAATTGCATCGGGATTGACTACAGTCACCAAGTGCACTTTCCTCCGTGGGAGTAATGTCTCAAACAGTCTACGCTTTGATAATTCCCTGGAAGACCAGTAGTAGTTCCGATGCCCATCTGGTGGCATTCTGCAATCTGTGGAGTATCAGAGTGTTGATGAAACACAGAAATTGCATCGGGATTGAATACAACTGTCACCATGCGCACCTTCCTCCGTGGGAGTAATGTCTCAAACAGTCTACGCTTTAATCGTTCCCTGGAAGACCAGTAGTAGTTTCCGATGCAAATCTCGTCGCATTCTGTAATCTGTGGACTATCAGAGTGTTGATGAATCACAGTAATTGCATCGGGATTGAATACAACAGTCACCATAAGCACTTTCCTCTATAAAAATTATGTCTCAAACAGTCTACGCTTTGATCGTTCTCTGGAAGACCAGTAGTAATTTTCGAAGCACATCTGGAGGCAATCTGTAATAAGTGGACTGTCAGAGTGTTGATGAAACACAGAAATTGCATCGGGATTTAATACAACAGTCACCATTCGTACTTTCCTCCACGGGAGGTATGTCTCAAACAGACTACGCTTTGATCGTTCCCTGGAAGACCAGTAGTAGTTTCCGATGACCATCTGGTGGCATTCTGTAATCTGTGGACTATCAGAGTGCTGATGAAACACAGAAATTGCATCGGGATTGAATACAAGAGTCACCATGAGAACGTTCCTCCATGGCAGTAATGTCTCAAACAGTCTATGCTTTGATCGCTCCCTGGAATATCAGTAGTAGTTTCCGATGCTCATCTTGAGGCATTCTGTAATCTGTGGACTATCAGAGTGTTAATGAAACACAGATATTGCATCGGGACCGAATACAACAGTCACCATGCGCACATTCCTTTATGGGAGTAATGTCTCAAACAGTCTATGCTTTAATCGTTCCCTGGAAGACCAGTAGTAGTTTCCGATGCACATCTGGAGACATTCTGTAATCTGTGGACTATCAGAGTGTTGATGAAACACAGAAATTGCATCGGGATTGAATACAACAATCACCATGCGCACTTTCCGCCTAGGGAGTATTGTCTCAGACAGTCTACGCTTTAATCGTTCCCAGGAAGACCAGTAGTAGTTTCAGATACTCATCTGGAGGCATTCTGTAATCTGTGGACTATCAGAGTGTTGATGAAACACAGAAATTGCATCGGGATTGAATACAACAATCACCATGCGCACTCTCCTCCTAGGGAGTATTGTCTCAGACAGTCTACGCTTTAATCGTTCCCAGGAAGACCAGTAGTAGTTTCAGATACTCATCTGGAGGCATTCTGTAATCTGTGGACTATCAGAGTGTTGATTAAACTCAGAAAATGCATCGGGATTGTGTAAAACAGTCACCATGTGCACTTTCCTCCATGTGAGTAATTCTAATACAGGCTACGCTTTGATCGTTCCCTGGAAGACCAGTAGTAGTTTCCGATGCACATCTGGAGCCATTCTGCAATCTGTGGACTCTCAGACTGTTGATGAAACACAGAAATTGCATCAGGATTAAATACAAAAGTCACCATTCGCACTTTCCTCCATGTGAGTATTGTCACAAACAGTCTATTTTTTGATCGTTCCCTGGAAGACCAGTAGTAGTTTCCGATGCACATCTGGAGGCATTCTGTAATCTGTGGACTATCAGAGTTCTGATGAAACACAGAAATTGCATCGGGATTGAATACAACGGTCCCCACGCGTACTTTCCACCATGGGAGAAATGTCTCTAACAGTCTACGCTTTGATCGTTCCCTGGAAGACCAGTAGTAGTTTCCGATGCACATCTGGAGGCATTCTGTAATCTGTGGTCTATCAGAGTATTGATGAAACACAGAAATTGCATCGGGATTAAATTCAACAGTCATCATGCGCACTTTCCTCCATGGCAGTAATGTCTGTAACAGTCTACGCTTTGATTGTTCCCTGGAAGACCAGTAGTAGTTACCGATGCACATCTGTAGGCATTCTGTAATCTGTGTACTATCAGAGTGTTGATGAATCATATAAATTGCATCGGGATTAAATACAACAGTCATCATGCGCACTTTCCTCCATGGGAGTAATGTCTCTAACAGTCTACGCTTTGATCATTCCCTGGAAGACCAGTAGTAGTTTCCGATGCCCATCTGGTGGCATTCTGCAATCTGTGGACTATCAGTGTGTTGATGAAACACAGAAATTGCATCGGGATTGAATACAACGGTCACCATGCGCACTTTCCTACATGGGAGTAATGTCTCAAACAGTCTACGCTTTGATCGTTCCCTGGAAGACCAGCAGTAGATTCCGATTCACTTCTGGAGGCATTCTGTAATCAGTGGTCTGTCAGAGTGTTGATGAAACACAGAAATTGCGTCGGGATTTAATACAACAGTCACCATGCGCACATTCCTTTATGGGAGTAATGTCTCAAACAGTCTATGCTTTAATCGTTCCCTGGAAGACCAGTAGTAGTTTCCGATGCACATCTGGAGACATTCTGTAATCTGTGGACTATCAGAGTGTTGATGAAACACAGAAATTGCATCGGGATTGAATACAACAATCACCATGCGCACTTTCCTCCTAGGGAGTATTGTCTCAGACAGTCTACGCTTTAATCGTTCCCAGGAAGACCAGTAGTAGTTTCAGATACTCATCTGGAGGCATTCTGTAATCTGTGGACTATCAGAGTGTTGATGAAACTCAGAAAATGCATCGGGATTGTGTAAAACAGTCACCATGTGCACTTTCCTCCATGTGAGTAATTCTAATACAGGCTACGCTTTGATCGTTTCCTGGAAGACCAGTAGTAGTTTCCGATGCACATATGGAGGCATTCTGCAATCTGTGGACTCTCAGACTGTTGATGAAACACAGAAATTGCATCAGGATTGAATACAAAAGTCACCATTCGCACTTTCCTCCATGTGAGTATTGTCTCAAACAGTCTATTTTTTGATCGTTCCCTGGAAGACCAGTAGTAGTTTCCGATGCACATCTGGAGGCATTCTGTAATCTGTGGACTATCAGAGTTCTGATGAAACACAGAAATTGCATCGGGATTGAATACAACGGTCCCCACGCGCACTTTCCACCATGGGAGAAATGTCTCTAACAGTCTACGCTTTGATCGTTCCCTGGAAGACCAGTAGTAGTTTCCGAAGCACATCTGGAGGCATTCTGTAATCTGTGGACTATCAGAGTATTGATGAAACACAGAAATTGCATCGGAATTAAATTCAACAGTCATCATGCGCACTTTCCTCCATTCCAGTAATGTCTGTAACAGTCTACGCTTTGATCGTTCCCTGGAAGACCAGTAGTAGTTACCGATGCACATCTGTAGGCATTCTGTAATATGTGTACTATCAGAGTGTTGATGAATCATATAAATTGCATCGGGATTAAATACAACAGTCATCATGCGCACTTTCCTCCATGGGAGTAATGTCTCTAACAGTCTACGCTTTGATCATTCCCTGGAAGACCAGTAGTAGTTTCCGATGCCCATCTGGTGGCATTCTGCAACCTGTGGACTATCAGAGTGTTGATGAAACACAGAAATTGCATCGGGATTGAATACAACGGTCACCATGCGCACTTTCCTCCATGGGAGTAATGTCTCAAACAGTCTACGCTTTGATCGTTCCCTGGAAGAGCAGCAGTAGTTTCCGATTCACTTCTGGAGGCATTCTGTAATCTGTGGTCTATCAGACTGTTGATGAAACACAGAAATTGCATCGGGATTGACTACAGTCACCAAGTGCACTTTCCTCCATGGGAGTAATGTCTCAAACAGTCTACGCTTTGATAATTCCCTGGAGGACCAGTAGTAGTTCCGATGCACATCTGGAGGGATTCTGTAATCAGTGGTCTGTCAGAGTGTTGATGAAACACAATAATTGCATCTGGATTGAATACCCAGTCACCATGCGCACTTTCCTCCACGGGAGTAATGTCTCAAAGAGTCTACGCTTTGATTGTTCCCTGGGAGACCAGTAATAGTTCCGATGCACGTCTCGTGCCATTCTGTAATCTGTGGACTATCAGAGTGTTGATGAAACACAGAAATTGCATCGGCATTGAATACAACAGCCACCATGCGCACTTTCCTCCATGGGGGTAATTCTCAAACAGTCTATGCTTTGATCGTTCCCTGGAAGGCCAGTAGCAGTTTCCGATGCACATCTGGAGGCATTCTGTAATCTGTGTACCTTCAAAGTGTGTATTGAAACACAGAAATTGCCTCGGGATTGAATACAAAAGTCACCATGCGCACTTTCCACCATGGGAGTAATGTCTCAAACAGTCTACGCTTTGATCGTTCCCTGGAAGACCAGTAGTTGTTACCGATGCACATCTGGAGGCATTCTGTAATCTGTGACCTATCTGAGTGTTGATGAAACACAGAAATTGCGTCAGGTTTAAATACAACAGTCACCATGCGCCCTTTTCTCCATGGAAGTAATGTCTCAAACAGTCTACGCTTTGATCGTTCCCTTGAAGGCCAGTAGTAGTTTCCGATGCTCATCTGGAGACAATCTGTAATCTGTGGACTATCAGAGTGTTGATGCAACACAGAAATGGCATCGGGATTCAATACAACAGTCACCATGCACTCTTTCCTCCATGCGAACAGTGTCTCAAACAGTCTACTCTTTGATCGTTCCCTGGAAGACCAGTAGTAGTTTCCGATGCACAACTGGAGGCATTCTGTAATCTGTGGACTATCAGAGTGTTGATGAATCACATAAATTGCATCGGGATTAAATACAACAGTCATCATGCGCACTCTCCTCCATGGGAGTAATGTCTCTAACAGCCTACGCTTTGATCTTTCCCTGGAAGACCAGTAGTAGTTTCCGATGCACATCTGGAGGCATTCTGTAATCTGTGAACTATCTGAGTGTTGATGAAACACAGAAAATGCATCGGGATTGAATAAATCAGTCACCATTCGCACTTTCCTTTATGGGAGTAATGACTCAAACAGTCTATGTTTTGATCGTTCCCTGGAAGACGAGTAGTAGTTTCCGATGCACATCTGGAGACAATCTGTAATCTGTGGACCATCAGAGTGTCGATGAAACACAGAAATTTCATCGGGATTGAATACAACAGTCACCATGCGCACTTTCCTCCATGGGAGTAATGTCTCATACAGTCTACGTGTTGATCGTTCCCTGGAAGAGCAGTAGTAGTTTACGATGCACATCTGGCGGCATTCTGTAATCTGTGGACTATCCGACTGTAGATGAAACTGAGAAATTCCATCGGGATTGAATACAACAGTCACCATCCGCACTCTCCTCCATGGGAGTAATTCTCAAACAGGCTACGCTTTGATCGTTCCTTGGAAGACCAGTAGTCGTTTCCGATGCACATCTGGAGGCATTCTGTAATCTGTGGACTATCAGAGTATTGATGAAACACAGAAATTGCATCGGGATTAAATTCAACAGTCATCATGCGCACTTTCCTCCATGGCAGTAATGTCTGTAACAGTCTACGCTTTGATCGTTCCCTGGAAGACCAGTAGTAGTTACCGATGCACATCTGTAGGCATTCTGTAATCTGTGTACTATCAGAGTGTTGATGAATCATATAAATTGCATCGGGATTACATACAACAGTCATCATGCGCACTTTCCTCCATGGGAGTAATGTCTCAAACAGTCTACGCTTAGATAATTCCCTGGAAGACCAGTAGTAGTTCCGATGCCCATCTGGTGGCATTCTGCAATCTGTGGAGTATCAGAGTGTTGATGAAACACAGAAATTGCATCGGGATTGAATACAACTGTCACCATGCGCACCTTCCTCCGTGGGAGTAATGTCTCAAACAGTCTACGCTTTGATCGTTCCCTGGAAGACCAGTAGTAGTTTCCGATGCAAATCTCGTTGCATTCTGTAATCTGTGGACTATCAGAGTGTTGATGAATCACAGTAATTGCATCGGGATTGAATACAACAGTCACCAAAAGCACTTTCCTCTATAAAAGTTATGTCTCAAACAGTCTACGCTTTGATCGTTCTCTGGAAGACCAGTAGTAATTTCCGATGCACATCTGGAGGCAATCTGTAATAAGTGGACTGTCAGAGTGTTGATGAAACACAGAAATTGCATCGGGACTTAATACAACAGTCACCATTCGTACTTTCCTCCACGGGAGGTATGTCTCAAACAGACTACGCTTTGATCGTTCCCTGGAAGACCAGTAGTAGTTTCCGATGCCCATCTGGTGGCATTCTGTAATCTGTGGACTATCAGAGTGTTGATGAAACAAAGATATTGCGTCGTGATTGAGTACAGGATGCACCATGCGCACTTTCCTCCATGGAAGTAATGTCTCTAACAGTCTACGATTTGATCATTCCCTGGAAGACCAGTAGTAGTTTCCTATGCACATCTGGATGCATTCTGTAATCTGTGGACTATCAGAGTGCTGATGAAACACAGAAATTGCATCGGGATTGAATACAAGAGTCACCATGCGCACTTTCCTCCATGGAAGTAATGTCTCAAACAGTCTATGCTTTGATCGCTCCCTGGAATATCAGTAGTAGTTTCCGATGCTCATCTTGAGGCATTCTGTAATCTGTGGACTATCAGAGTGTTAATGAAACACAGATATTGCATCGGGACCGAATACAACAGTCACCATGCGCACATTCCTTTATGGGAGTAATGTCTCAAACAGTCTATGCTTTAATCGTTCCCTGGAAGACCAGTAGTAGTTTCCGATGCACATCTGGAGACATTCTGTAATCTGTGGACTATCAGAGTGTTGATGAAACACAGAAATTGCATCGGGATTGAATACAACAATCACCATGCGCACTTTCCTCCTAGGGAGTATTGTCTCAGACAGTCTACGCTTTAATCGTTCCCAGGAAGACCAGTAGTAGTTTCAGATACTCATCTGGAGGCATTCTGTAATCTGTGGACTATCAGAGTGTTGATGAAACTCAGAAAATGCATCTTCATTGTGTAAAACAGTCACCATGTGCACTTTCCTCCATGTGACTAATTCTAATACAGGCTACGCTTTGATCGTTCCCTGGAAGACCAGTAGTAGTTTCCGATGCACATCAGGAGCCATTCTGCAATCTGTGGACTCTCAGACTGTTGATGAAACACAGAAATTGCATCAGGATTGAATACAAAAGTCACCATTCGCACTTTCCTCCATGTGAGTATTGTCACAAACAGTCTATTTTTTGATCGTTCCCTGGAAGACCAGTAGTAGTTTCCGATGCACATCTGGAGGCATTCTGTAATCTCTGGACTATCAGAGTTCTGATGAAACACAGAAATTGCATCGAGATTGAATACAACGGTCCCAACGCGCACTTTCCACCATGGGAGAAATGTCTCTAACAGTCTACGCTTTGATCGTTCCCTGGAAGACCAGTAGTAGTTTCCGATGCACATCTGGAGGCATTCTGTAATCTGTGGACTATCAGAGTATGGATGAAACACAGAAATTGCATCGGGATTAAATTCAACAGTCATCATGCGCACTTTCCTCCATGGCAGTAATGTCTGTAACAGTCTACGCTTTGATCGTTCCCTGGAAGACCAGTAGTAGTTACCGATGCACATCTGTAGGCATTCTGTAATCTGTGTACTATCAGAGTGTTGATGAATCATATAAATTGCATCGGGATTATATACAACAGTCATCATGCGCACTTTCCTCCATGGGAGTAATGTCTCTAACAGTCTACGCTTTGATCATTCCCTGGAAGACCAGTAGTAGTTTCCGATGCCCATCTGGTGGCATTCTGCAATCTGTGGACTATCAGTGTGTTGATGAAACACAGAAATTGCATCGGGATTGAATACAACGGTCACCATGCGCACTTTCCTCCATGGGAGTAATGTCTCAAACAGTCTACGCTTTGATCGTTCCCTGGAAGACCAGCAGTAGTTTCCGATTCACTTCTGGAGGCATTCTGTAATCAGTGGTCTGTCAGAGTGTTGATGAAACACAGAAATTGCATCGGGATTGAATACAACAGTCACCATGCGCACTTTCCTCCATGGGAGTAATGTCTCAAACAGTCTACGCTTTGATCGTTCCCTGGAAGACCAGCAGTAGTTTCCGATGCACATCTGGAGGCATTCTGTAATCTGTGGTCTATCAGACTGTTGATGAAACACAGAAATTGCATCGGGATTGAATATAACAGTCAGCATTCGCACTTTCCTCTATTGTAGTAATGTCTCTAACAGTCTACGATTTGATTATTCCCTGGAAGACCAGTAGTAGTTTCCGATGCACATCTGGAAGCATTCTGTAATCTGTGGACTATCTGAGTGTTGAAGAACCACAGAAATTGCATCGGAATTGAATATAACAGTCACCATGCGCACTTTCCTCCAAGGGAGCAGTGTCTCAAACAGTCTACGCTTTGATCGTTCCCTGGAAGACCAGCAGTAGTTTCCGATTCACTTCTGGAGGCATTCTGTAATCTGAGGTCTATCAGACTGTTGATGAAACACAGAAATTGCATCGGGATTGACTACAGTCACCAAATGCACTTTCCTCCGTGGGAGTAATGTCTCAAACAGTCTACGCTTAGATAATTCCCTGGAAGACCAGTAGTAGTTCCGATGCCCATCTGGTGGCATTCTGCAATCTGTGGAGTATCAGAGTGTTGATGAAACACAGAAATTGCATCGGGATTGAATACAACTGTCACCATGCGCACCTTCCTCCGTGAGAGTAATGTCTCAAACAGTCTACGCTTTGATCGTTCCCTGGAAGACCAGTAGTAGTTTCCGATGCAAATCTCGTTGCATTCTGTAATCTGTGGACTATCAGAGTGTTGATGAATCACAGTAATTGCATCGGGATTGAATACAACAGTCACCAAAAGCACTTTCCTCTATAAAAGTTATGTCTCAAACAGTCTACGCTTTGATCGTTCTCTGGAAGACCAGTAGTAATTTCCGATGCACATCTGGAGGCAATCTGTAATAAGTGGACTGTCAGAGTGTTGATGAAACACAGAAATTGCATCGAGACTTAATACAACAGTCACCATTCGTACTTTCCTCCACGGGAGGTATGTCTCAAACAGACTACGCTTTGATCGTTCCCTGGAAGACCAGTAGTAGTTTCCGATGCCCATCTGGTGGCATTCTGTAATCTGTGGACTATCAGAGTGTTGATGAAACAAAGATATTGCGTCGTGATTGAGTACAGGATGCACCATGCGCACTTTCCTCCATGGAAGTAATGTCTCTAACAGTCTACGATTTGATCATTCCCTGGAAGACCAGTAGTAGTTTCCTATGCACATCTGGATGCATTCTGTAATCTGTGGACTATCAGAGTGCTGATGAAACACAGAAATTGCATCGGGATTGAATACAAGAGTCACCATGAGAACGTTCCTCCATGGCAGTAATGTCTCAAACAGTCTATGCTTTGATCGCTCCCTGGAATATCAGTAGTAGTTTCCGATGCTCATCTTGAGGCATTCTGTAATCTGTGGACTATCAGAGTGTTAATGAAACACAGATATTGCATCGGGTCCGAATACAACAGTCACCATGCGCACATTCCTTTATGGGAGTAATGTCTCAAACAGACTATGCTTTAATCGTTCCCTGGAAGACCAGTAGTAGTTTCCGATGCACATCTGGAGGCATTCTGTAATCTGTGGACTATCAGAGTATGGATGAAACACAGAAATTGCATCGGGATTAAATTCAACAGTCATCATGCGCACTTTCCTCCATGGCAGTAATGTCTGTAACAGTCTACGCTTTGATCGTTCCCTGGAAGACCAGTAGTAGTTACCGATGCACATCTGTAGGCATTCTGTAATCTGTGTACTATCAGAGTGTTGATGAATCATATAAATTGCATCGGGATTATATACAACAGTCATCATGCGCACTTTCCTCCATGGGAGTAATGTCTCTAACAGTCTACGCTTTGATCATTCCCTGGAAGACCAGTAGTAGTTTCCGATGCCCATCTGGTGGCATTCTGCAATCTGTGGACTATCAGTGTGTTGATGAAACACAGAAATTGCATCGGGATTGAATACAACGGTCACCATGCGCACTTTCCTCCATGGGAGTAATGTCTCAAACAGTCTACGCTTTGATCGTTCCCTGGAAGACCAGCAGTAGTTTCCGATTCACTTCTGGAGGCATTCTGTAATCAGTGGTCTGTCAGAGTGTTGATGAAACACAGAAATTGCATCGGGATTGAATACAACAGTCACCATGCGCACTTTCCTCCATGGGAGTAATGTCTCAAACAGTCTACGCTTTGATCGTTCCCTGGAAGACCAGCAGTAGTTTCCGATGCACATCTGGAGGCATTCTGTAATCTGTGGTCTATCAGACTGTTGATGAAACACAGAAATTGCATCGGGATTGAATATAACAGTCAGCATTCGCACTTTCCTCCATTGTAGTAATGTCTCTAACAGTCTACGATTTGATTATTCCCTGGAAGACCAGTAGTAGTTTCCGATGCACATCTGGAAGCATTCTGTAATCTGTGGACTATCAGAGTGTTGATGAAACACAGAAATTGCATCGGCATTGAATACAACAGCCACCATGCGCACTTTCCCTCATGGGGGTAATTCTCAAACAGTCTATGCTTTGATCGTTCCCTGGAAGGCCAGTAGCAGTTTCCGATGCACATCTGGAGGCATTCTGTAATCTGTGTACCTTCAAAGTGTGTATTGAAACACAGAAATTGCCTCGGGATTGAATACAAAAGTCACCATGCGCACTTTCCACCTTGGGAGTAATGTCTCAAACAGTCTACGCTTTGATCGTTCCCTGGAAGACCAGTAGTAGTTACCGATGCACATCTGGAGGCATTCTGTAACCTGTGACCTATCTGAGTGTTGATGAAACACAGGAATTGCGTCAGGATTGAATACAACAGTCACCATGCGCCCTTTTCTCCATGGAAGTAATGTCTCAAACAGTCTACGCTTTGATCGTTCCCTTGAAGACCAGTAGTAGTTTCCGATGCTCATATGGAGGCAATCTGTAATCTGTGGACTATCAGAGTGTTGATAGAACACAGAAATGGCATCGGGATTCAATACAACAGTCACCATGCACACATTCCTCCATGCGAACAGTGTCTCGAACAGTCTACTCTTTGATCGTTCCCTGGAAGACCAGTAGTAGTTTCCGATGCACAACTGGTGGCATTCTGTAATCTGTGGACTATCAGAGTGTTGATGAAACACAAAAATTGCATCGGAATTGAATACAACAGGCACCATGCGCACTTTCCTCCATGGAAGTAATGTCCCTAACAGTCTACGATTTGATCGTCCCCTGGAAGACCAGTAGTAGTTTCCTATGCACATTTGCAGGCATTCTGTAATCTGTGGACTATCAGAGTGCTGATGAAACACAGAAATTGCATCGGGACTGAATACAACAGTCACCATTCGCACTTTCCTTTATGGGAGTAATGACTCAAACAGTCTATGTTTTGATCGTTCCCTGGAAGACGAGTAGTAGTTTCCGATGCACATCTGGAGACAATCTGTAATCTGTGGACTATCAGAGTGTCGATGAAACACAGAAATTTCATCGGGATTGAATACAACAGGCACCATGCGCACTTTCCTCCATGGGAGTAATGTCTCATACAGTCTACGCTTTGATCGTTCCCTGGAAGACCAGTAGTAGTTTCCGATGCAAATCTCGTTGCATTCTGTAATCTGTGGACTATCAGAGTGTTGATGAATCACAGTAATTGCATCGGGATGGAATACAACAGTCACCAAAAGCACTTTCCTCTATAAAAGTTATGTCTCAAACAGTCTACGCTTTGATCGTTCTCTGGAAGACCAGTAGTAATTTCCGAAGCACATCTGGAGGCAATCTGTAATAAGTGGACTGTCAGAGTGTTGATGAAACACAGAAATTGCATCGGAATTTAATACAACAGTCACCATTCGTACTTTCCTCCACGGGAGGTATGTCTCAAACAGACTACGCTTTGATCGTTCCCTGGAAGACCAGTAGTAGTTTCCGATGCCCATCTGGTGGCATTCTGTAATCTGTGGACTATCAGAGTGTTGATGAAACAAAGAAATTGCATCGTGATTGAGTACAGGAGGCACCATGCGCACTTTCCTCCATGGATGTAATGTCTCTAACAGTCTACGATTTGATCGTTCCCTGGAAGACCAGTAGTAGTTTCCTATGCACATCTGGATGCATTCTGTAATCTGTGGACTATCAGAGTGCTGATGAAACACAGAAATTGCATCGGGATTGAATACAAGAGTCACCATGAGAACGTTCCTCCATGGGAGTAATGTCTCAAACAGTCTATGCTTTGATCGCTCCCTGGAATATCAGTAGTAGTTTCCGATGCTCATCTTGAGGCATTCTGTAATCTGTGGACTATCAGAGTGTTAATGAAACACAGATATTGCATCGGGACCGAATACAACAGTCACCATGCGCACATTCTTTTATGGGAGTAATGTCTCAAACAGTCTATGCTTTAATCGTTCCCTGGAAGACCAGTAGTAGTTTCCGATGCACATCTGGAGACATTCTGTAATCTGTGGACTATCAGAGTGTTGATGAAACACAGAAATTGCATCGGGATTGAATACAACAATCACCATGCGCACTTTCCTCCTAGGGAGTATTGTCTCAGACAGTCTACGCTTTAATCGTTCCCAGGAAGACCAGTAGTTGTTTCAGATACTCATCTGGAGGCATTCTGTAATCTGTGGACTATCAGAGTGTTGATGAAACTCAGAAAATGCATCGGGATTGTGTAAAACAGTCGCCATGTGCACTTTCCTCCATGTGAGTAATTCTAATACAGGCTACGCTTTGATCGTTCCCTGGAAGACCAGTAGTAGTTTCCGATGCACATCTGGAGGCATTCTGCAATCTGTGGACTCTCAGACTGTTGATGAAACACAGAAATTGCATCAGGATTGAATACAAAAGTCACCATTAGCACTTTCCTCCATGGGAGTATTGTCTCAAACAGTCTATTTTTTGATCGTTCCCTGGAAGACCAGTAGTAGTTTCCGATGCACATCTGGAGGCATTCTGTAATCTGTGGACTATCAGAGTTCTGATGAAACACAGAAATTGCATCGGGATTGAATACAACGGTCCCCACGCGCACTTTCCACCATGGGAGAAATGTCTCTAACAGTCTACGCTTTGATCGTTCCCTGGAAGACCAGTAGTAGTTTCAGATGCACATCTGGAGGCATTCTGTAATCTGTGGACTATCATAGTGCTGATGAAATACAGAAATTGCATCGGGATTGAATACAACAGTCACCATG